>NW_017265138.1:1789992-1962402 GCF_001638985.1 Phycomyces blakesleeanus NRRL 1555(-) | reverse complement strand
CGAAAAAACTTTTTTTTTTTTTTTGGGAAAGGAAGATTTGGCCCCCAGTCCCCACCAGGGGATGGGACAGTGGTAACCCAGAAGATTTTTTCGGGGCCTTTCCGGGGGGTGGGACACCTTTTTTTTCAAGGGTCCAATAACAATTTTTATTCACCAACCAATCCATCCCCTTTTTTTTTTTTTTTTTTCGGGTCCTTTGGGAACCCGGGGTTTAGTGGAACATTTCCCCAAAAAAGGTTTAAGGGTTTTTTTCCCTGCCCTTGCTGGGGAAAAGGGCCCCGTAATTAAAACCTTAAAAGCAAAGTCGGCTTCTTCCCCCCCCCCCCCCCCCCCCTTTTTTTTTTTTTAACTTTATTGAATATACAATTCTTAAATTATATATTTCTTTAATAGAGAGACCCTCAAGCTGCCTGGAGTTATATCCTTCCAAGACTCTTTAGTAAGCCTTTTTTTCTTTTTGCTAATCATTACTATCGGTGATTACTTACCGATGATTTGTCTATTCGTGAAACAGAGGAGTACAATGTGGATGGCATGTCCAGCGATGTTTCGTTTATCACGCAAGATTACTGGCTCAATTCGCTTGCAATTGGCCACCCACTTGTGCTTCAAGCTACAGCACACTCTTCCGAGTCAATGAGCCGAGGCCCGGATGAAGATGACACAGCCGTAAGTATCAAGAATTATGAATTGAATTACAAAGACACTAATGATTTAATTATATCTTAGATCCTGCGCTATAACACTATGGATATGGGTAAGTTATAATATGATGTCTATTGAGCTCAAGTATTTATAAATTGTCTTTGTATTTTTTTTATTAATAGCCAAATATGACACTAAGCTGTAAGAAATAATTATAATAATTATGCACTCATGCATGCACAATGTACTCTTGACCGACATATTTTTTTTTTCTGCATTTCTTGCAGCCGTGTGCCTACTATTGCATCCCGTAAATATTTTGAGCCCAAACATATGACACACTCTATGGATCGTTGGTCCCGTAACAAGACAGAATTGATTCAGCATGCATTCTTCAATGGTATGCTCTTTGTTCTCTCTATCTCTCTTTGGAATTATATCCAAACACACAAAGCAAAAAGGCTAATTATTATCATTATCATTATTTTATTTTATTCTGTGTTTGTGTTTGTACTATAAAGGTATTGGTATTGAAACATGGGAAAACATCTTTGGTACCTGGAACCAGATGAGCCCCCGTGATGGTGAGGCACTTCGCCGCACTTCTGGTATCCTTCGTGCTTTTGGCCCAACCTTCTTCAGCTCTCCTGAATGGGAACCTCACTCGCCTTGCATCAACTACAAGAATGTGTTTAGCAGTCGCTGGCGCTCATCTACCACACCCGAACAGGTCCTCTGGACATTCGTCAACCGAGGTCCCTTCCAGGTGACCGGCCATCAGATTGTGGTAGCCTACCAGATCGGCTATCAGTTCTACGATGTCTGGCACGGTCAAGAAATCTATCCTTCCAATGTTGTCGATGGCTTGGCTACCCTGAGCTTTGATATCGAACCCAAGGGTTACGGTTGCATCTTTGTATCGCCAGACATGGTACAATTACCCCATGAGTTTGAAGTCTTCTTGAAATTCATGGCCGAACGCTCCAAGATCCCTCTCCAGCGGTATCCTATTTCCAGCTCTATCCTCTGGCAAGAACTCGACGAGGTTACTGTATCACCAATTTCCAGTGAAGCTCCACCCTTCATGGTTCGCATTGATGGTGACCACTTTGAATTCCGTATCAATGGTCGTGAACCTCATCCTCCAGGTATAAAAAAACATATGTTTATCCTTCAATACCAATACCAATTTCGTTATTATTGATTTATTGACTTATTTACTCTATATTCTTTTATATACCAATAGGATCAGAATATCCTGGTGTTGACATTAAGTATCCTTGGGAGTAAGTGTATATATTATTATTATTTAAAGAAAAAGAAAAGAAAATTTACTACATAAAATAAAATAAAATATGTTACTGACAAGTTTGTGTAAATCTTTAGATTTGAACCGACCCGAGTTCATCACCCTCACCAAATAAAGATGAGATCGTTTTATATGGATATCTATCCTGTAACAGAGAAACAGTTCAAGGAATTCTTGGACGACTCAAAGTATCAACCTGCTGACCCCACAAACTTCCTCAAGCACTGGGTTGAAGGAAATTACCCCTGTGATAACGGAAACAAGCCTGTTACTCACGTCTCGATTGAAGATGCCCGTGCTTATGCCAAATGGGCTGGAAAACGGTAAGGATCAAGAGAACTTTCAAGTCTATTGTGAATTATATATTTTTTTGTATGTTTGTTATTGCTGTAAACTCATCACACATCACATTTTTATCATATTCTGCTCTGTGTATAGCTTGCCTCACGAATGGGAGTGGCAGTACGTGGCTCAAGGTGGTGTTGAATACCGCGCTTATCCTTGGGGTGAGTGCTGGGATGAAACCAAAGTACCAGAACCCTACACTGGCCGTGACCGTCTCTATCCTAATCATCCTGCTGCCGATGTGGACACCCATATCCAAGGCCGTTCAGTGTTTGGTGTCTATGATTTGGTTGGCAATGTGTGGGAGTGGACAGACGTCTATGTTGATGAGCACACCCGCGCTGCTGTTATCCGTGGTGGATCTTACTACAAGCCCCAGTACAGCGATAAATACTTCCCTCAGGCCTATAGAAATGACGAGCATGGCAAATACTTGCTTATGTCACCCTCTCTTGATCGTTCGGCCGCTATCGGATTCCGATGTGTCAAGGACACAGAAGAAAGTGCCGCTGTGTACGGAAACTGTCCTTGGTATGGTCAGGAAGATTAAATGTAAATTTGTTAGAAAAAACCTTAAAAAAATTCACTCGCACGCCCACACCCACCCACCCACACACACACACACACACACAGTCGTTCTCTCCTTCTTATTTTTTGTTACTACTTTGGGAAACGCTCAAACACCCCCACCTATATTCACATTCACACAAGGATATAAATCCAAATACTTTTTGACAAATAAACAAGCATACAAACAAACAAACAATCTCTATAATCCTTTTTCTGTCTCTAGTGAGAGAGCCAATAAAACACAGCCAATAGCTTATGGCATGAATATCCTAATAGGAGTAGTATCACAATTATTATTATTCTTCTTGCTAAAACAAAAAGAGGTCAGGAGGAAAAGTTTGGGGAACACAGTGTCCAAACAGCACTCAGTGAAAGATAGAGAGCTAACTTACTGGGAAGTGAACCTTGGTAGAAAATTCAAGCAAATATACCTCCCACTTCATAGCCATAATAGCAATATGGTTCAAGCTGAAGGAAAATAATAGAGATTTGCTGGCTGTGAAGTTCATACCGCGTTTTACAGAGTTAGAAAGCATAAGAAAAGAGCGAGCTATATCACAATTTTAAGCAAAGAGTCTTTAACAAATTAATTTTTATACTGAACCGGGTTTAGAAGCAGGTTTGAGGGCTCCAATAGAAGCGGGCTAGTGAAGTGAGCTGATTTCCATTCTTTCCCTTCTGTTTTCTTACTTTTGATTTTCTGTATTCCTTCCTGTCTTTATAGTCATTAGTTTAATACCTTCCCATACACTTTTTGGTGTATGTGTTT
Source organism: Phycomyces blakesleeanus NRRL 1555(-) (assembly GCF_001638985.1). NCBI lineage: Eukaryota > Fungi > Mucoromycota > Mucoromycetes > Mucorales > Phycomycetaceae > Phycomyces > Phycomyces blakesleeanus. Next base: position 1,958,764 of record NW_017265138.1, on the reverse strand, counting down.
CTTTTTAAAAAAGAAATATCTTCCAATGTATATTATATTCTTCTTTGTAGAAAGTATGCCCTGTTTATTTTTTGGGGTGATTTAATAAAACCTTGTATTGCACAAAAGAAAGGTACATGCATACATATCTGATTACATAATAATAACAATAATCTTTAAAACATGCAACAAGACAATCGTTTCTTTTGTCATATATATGCGAAAGACTTGCAACTGAATTATCTGGGGTATTTACACAAATTTCCTTTTTAAAATAATCCTAATAATGTAGGTATGTATTGGGTGTGTGGAGAAGATGCGATCATTTTGGCATGTAGATATCATACAATACACTGCAAATTCAAACAGCTCACATTATGTTTTCTTTTTACTACGTTTTAAAAGTCATATTTTGATCACAGTGAAGAGACAGAAAAAGAGGTGGAATTGATATATAAGGTCTGATTTGTTTACACGGATAAAAAGCAAATACTTGTATTGATTGTATTGTCTGATATTTTTTGATATAGGTAGGTATAGAGAGTAAGAGGTAGATGTAGAAGATGTAGAGATAGAAATATAGATAGGATAAATAGAAAGGAACAGAAAAAATAATATACTATAATGTATATACTTTCTTTAGACCTTTAGACTCAACTCACTATCAATGGCAATCAGACGAGCCTTGAGAGATTCAACCTCCTTAAGCTTAGCCTCAAGCGAGTGCATCTCTTTTCCAATCGACTGCTTTTGTTCCTTGGTACCAATGGCTTCCATTTCCCACTCGCCTTGGTTACCTGTTAGTCGAAGGATGTGCTTGTGGTACTTGAATAGGGCAGGACGATGAGAGATTGTCAATAGAGCTATGTTGTATCATAGTTAATACGAGTTGTTTCTTTCTTTCTTCTTTGATATATATATAAAACCTACTGATTCCCATGTCCTTGGCGTGTGCGTACATGAGACCTTCAACATCAGTAGAAACAGCACTAGTGCACTCATCAAGTACAGCATACTTGGGATGATGGTAAAACAATCGTGCCATTCCAACCTATAAATCATTGTTAATATATATAGCTATCAGTCAACTTGTCTCTTTTGTTTATATTGGCCTGTATTTTAAGATTGTTTTTTTTACTTATTATGATATCTATATAACTTACGCGCTGCTTCTCTCCACCAGAAAATACATCCTTCCACTCCTTCTGAGTCTCCCATCCACCTTCACGGTCAGGGATATAGGCCAAGTGAACAACCTTTAAGATCTCCATAAGTTCTTTGTCTGTCCGTCCACTCTTCTTCATGTCTTCATAAGAATGAGGATAAATGACCCTGAATAGACAAAGTTGCATTGTGAGCTTCTTTTTTTTTTTAAAATAAATAAATCTAATCTGATCAAATATACTTACTGATCTCTCAAAGTACCAAGGCTGAGGTAAGGGCGTTGAGGAATATAAAAGATATCCTTGTCATAGGGCTTAGAAAGCTTTCCCTCTTTTGTAATTTAAATTTTCAATAATAACAAAGATTAGTGTTCTACATCTTAAAACTAGATTGTTTTCTTGTATTATGCACTATGCGCTATGTACAACATACCAAACACAGGCCACAAAGAAGCAATGACGCGAGCAACTGCAGTCTTTCCGACACCGTTTGGACCCGTCACCATGAGATGCTCTCCGGGCTGGACATCAAGTGTCAAGTCGTTCACCAACAGTTCGCCTACGTTATCTGGTCCTGATGAAGGAGCAACGATAGGAACCTTATCGAATTTGATGCCGTCTATGCCTAGCTCGACTTTTCCCTTGATGTTTGTGAGGGCAAAACGACGAGCATCCTCGGGTCCGTCGTACTCCGATGCATGAAGTGCGTGCAGAATAGACAGGAGACCATAAACACGCGATGTGTAACCTGCCAATTCTGCTAACTCCTTGTAAGAATACATCATTCTTCCACCTGCGTCTGCCAGCGAGATTAACAATCTGTAATAATAATAATAATGTAGAAATAATTCATTAATATCAATATTTCATTCAAACAACCTTTTATATGTCTGCCTGTTTGTTCGTTTGTTTTTAAAGTCCAAGCTCATTATTAGTATCATACCTCTTGTTGGTAATGAATCCACGGGTGTGTGATCCAACCTTTACATTTTCATCCGATCCTTCAGAGGCAGCAGCAGCAGCTACAGAACGCTGACCGGCCAGGTCTGGTAAAAATACAGGGATAGAGCACAGACCCAAACCAAATGCACTCCAAGCGTATTTGATCAAAAAGTCTTCAAACATGTTGTAGCTAATTCTGATCTTGTAGATAGTGTTGATGTGTTTGATTAGACGAGTGTATGCTCTATCAAGGATAGAGTGCTCTAGGTTTGCTCCGTTGTAGAATGCAATTTCTTCTGCATTTGTAATCAGTCGGGTGTGTGCAGCACGGAAATCACCCTATTTTATATACGTTTATTATAAATATCCAACCAATAAAATCTTTAATTGTTCAATTGATTCTCTTTCTTCTACTTTTGCTTGTGGTTTGATTTTTACTACTTTACTTTGCCTCACTTTACCTCCAATTTGGCTTCAATAGCAGCCAGTTTTCCAAAAGATGGCGTTACAGCACGCAAGAGACGAGCAGTGACAAAGTAATTGACTGTAAGACCAAAGGTACCAACAACACCGATGGATTTAACGAGCTGGTAGTTGAAGATGAGGGTATCAAGCATAGGTTTGGCGAGATTGGAGTACAGAGAAGCAAGTGTGTCGCAAAACTTTGCTACGTCTGTTGTAATGTACCTGTCAAGATACATTGTATTAAATACCTGCTTTTTCTCTCTTTCTTTCTCTTTCTCTTAAAAATGCTTCTCTCTATTATAATCTTTTGTTGTTAATCTTCTCCTTCTTCTTACTGATCTGCTCCTTGAATACGACCATCCAAATTGATAACCTTGTAGAAGGTGCGTTGGGGATCAAGGTAAAGGTCGTGAACGTAACGTGTCAACCGAGTACGGAAGCCAATAGATAATTTGGATTGGAGATAACGAATCTATGTATACACACACATACATACATACACACGTAAGCGTACACGTACATCCACAATATATATAGCTATGACAGATTTCTTATTTTCTCTTCAATTCACATATTTTCTGTTTTATTCTCTAGTTACTCACCATACTGTTGGTGTATGTTGCAGGAATGGCGATTGCAAACCAGTATCCCAATCCTTTGAGGAATTCTTTACCATCTCCATTAACCTATAGACACACATACACACACACACAAACAAATAAACAAACAAACAAACAAACAAAGGATATATAAATCCGCAAAAACGCCCCTGACATGTCAGATAAATATACACGTTTACACACACTGCAAAGAAGTACGGACCAGATCTCTGACAATACGACCGTCTAGACGCGCTACAACAACACTAAGATATGTTCTTAGGATCAAGAAAACGGAATGAAGGATCAACAAAAGAGCTTCTTTGGTGTGCCAATGAGGAAAGATGATGGTCGCAATGGCTTTGAGTTGTCGCTTAAACTCATTGTTGACGCCGACTTTGGCATTTAGATCGGACACTGGGAATATTTTCTTGTGTCGTCTAAAGACGTCCTGAGTGGTTTCTTCGAGTACCCCATCATTCGTGGACTTGCGTTTTGTCCGCTGGGTCTGGTAAGCAGCAGCAGCAGCAGCAGCCAGAAGAGACGATAACGCAATCGTCTTATTCTTCTGAAGCCACGAATGGCCGGATATCGGCTTCGAGAGGAGCTGCATAGAAGAATTACTTTTTCTACTTTAGAAAGAAGAAGAGGAAAGGAAGAAAGAGAGGAAAGAGCGATAGGAACAAAGAAGAAGAAAAAAAGATATAATAGGCATTGGTAAGAAATAAGCAATCACATGGAAACCAAGAAATGGATTTTGCATGTGAAAGCCCCGCTTTTTGGTGGGTTGGAACTGGCGGGGTAAAAAAAAACAACAACAACAACGACAGAAAGACTGTTTGTTTAACAGATGTATTTGTATTTGTATTTGTGTTTGTGTATTTTTTATATATGGATATGTATATGCATATAAAATAAACTGTCTTCTAAAGTAAAACCGACAGTTTTTTTTATATAGTATCTTCTTTTGTCATTGCCGTTATTGGTTTTGGTTTTGGTTTTTGTTTAGGTATAAGCAGACCGACCCATGCGCACAAATGCTTCTTGCTTGGCCTCGCTAAAGGTGTGTCCAGTAGATTTATAGTGGTCATAGGTACGCTTATAAAGGTAGATAGCTCCAAATCCCATGACCAACCAGCAGATGGTAGCCAGTAATGTGAAGATACCGGTGACAATGAAGCCGTCAGAGAACAAAGATACCAACAGAATTAGACCAGCACCACCCCTAAATAACAGTAATAATAAAATCAATATACGCGTATATAAAAAGTCGCACCCCTAGACTGATACTTACGTTGAAGGGATACCAACTGCCTTGTAGAATGTGTAAAGGATATGGAAACCGTTAAAGATAAAGAACGAGACTGCATATATATAGTTAAAAAAATATACAATAAAAATACCCAATTAGTATTATCTTATTAGTTAGAAAACACTCTTTGGAAATGCACTTGTTCACTCTATAAAGCAATCCGCATTCATCACAATGTACTTACAGTAATAAAGAGATACATCCTTCATGTAAGCGTTGTAAGCAGGTCGGTACCAGAGGAAGAAACTGGCAAGGGTGTGAGTGAACATTTCTGTCAATGAAATGCCCAAATCTGTCGGTCCACTGGTCACAGAGGCTGGGTGCGAGAAAAGGACGCACAGACAGGCAATAAAATTGAGTACCAATGTCAGTTCAAACAGTAGCCATTCACGATATATCCACCACACAGTCCACTGGTGCTCTGGAGGAATCTCTGCCGGAATATCGAGGTACATGAGTGGAAAACAGGGAGGAAAGTTGTTTGTTCCTCCTCCTCTTCCTTGGCGTCGCAGCTGCTGTTGTTCCAAAATACGCTCTCGCTCTGCCAGTTCGCGTTCCTTTTGACGCAAAGCCTCTTCCTTGGCAGCCAAATCTTCTCCTACCGGGTCTGATGCCTTGGGCGTAAATGAGCTTCCATAAGGGTCATGAGTGTCCGAGAGATGTTGATAGGATGTTCCTGAAAAGTCATCATGGTGTGTGGGATCTGCATCGAGACTGTAGCTCATTTCCTCTCTGTTTGAATTCAGCGCAGAGGTGATTGAGGGATCTTGAAAAGGATTGGATACATCTTCATATGGACTCTTGTAGGCCATCTTCTATCCGAGGTATTGTTATTAATTTTTCTTAAAAAAAGAGAAATGAGGTGTATAAAGCAAAGATATATATAAATAAAGAAATTGAATGAAAGATAGATAGATAGATAGACTAAGAAAAAAAGGGGGGCTGGTTAGGGAGGAGTAACAATCGCTTTCTTTTTGGTGTGTGTGTGTGTCAAAGTCGGGGCCGTCGGTTGTCTGGCTCGCATGGTTAGATACGATAAGAATTATATGTCGTGACTGACATTTTTTTTTACACCAGAGTCTATATATGTATATGTTTTTTTAAAGAGTGAAGTTGACAATGCTTGTCATTTAGTTTCTGTTCTTTATTGAAAGAAAAGGTTTATTCTTTGTAGACTTCTTTGTGTATCTTATTATAGGGTATCTTGCTAATTTTTTAGACTATCAATAACTCACCCTGACAATAATAAAATCTTGACTCAAACAAAAGCTTAAAAGCAGCTAAATCAACCAGGCAAATAATCCAAACTCATTATACTGACTACGTTTCTTTTAATAAAATGCAATACAAACCTCTCTTTCATTCTATTTTATAAGCAATCATAGGTATATATCGAGTAATTTACATAACTGTCAGTAACAAGACCCCTGAGTAAATCCGCAATCATTGCAACAAATGAGCATTTACAGGATGTCTTTAACTTCATTAAATATTAAACATATGCAGTTTGGGGATGAAAATTTATTTATTTAAAAAAAAGGGGGAAGTATCTATAGATATGTATTAATTATCAATGTTTGTAACAGACATGTACGTAAATCCTATAAGCCAATATAGAGTAATCCAGGAATCTGACAGGTTCTTGGAACTTTTACTATATTCTAGAAACCTAGTAACTAAGCATTAGTATTTATTTGTAACAATTTTAGCTTTTCTCACGCGCACTACTGATTTTACAAGACATCTTACTTTATAACTGCCTCTCTCTTTTTATTAAATAAAAGTATAAAAGATATTCAATTGTTTAAGAGTGAAGATGTTAGTAAACAGTAGGGTTCTGTCATCTTCTTTTCTGTATATATATTGGAATAGTAATAATAATAATAATATATTCTTATTTGAGATGCGTATGAGCTTCATTAATTGAAATAACTGTTCAATATTTCGCAGCTTCTTGCCACCTAAAACTCCAAGATGTACTTGTTTGATTAAGTTGGAGGTTTGGTTATTTACAAATATGGAGTATGATTATAATTATCATTATTTTTCTTAAAAAAAAACCTCAACAAGAAATTTTGTTTTCAATATTTGTCCTATTCTTAATATTTAACTCTATGCATTGTACGTTGTACTAGATACAAAAGAATACGTGTAGGAAACAATATAACAGATATATATGAATATATATATATACGTATTATGACTTGGTGCTTTGTATACGGCGTTTAACAAATCCTTTAACTCCATCGTGACCACTACACAATTGCTTTGTTATTAAAAAACAATAAAAAAAGCTTATTTCCAAATACTTACTCTTGAGTTATGATCATCGTACGCTTCTTTGGATTTGCCCACAATAATACGCCGAGTTCTTGTGCATGTTTCTCTGCTGCATCAAAGTCTGCTTGGGTACCAAATTCGTGGTACAAGTAGGCTAATATATATATATATATAATCATTCAGAGATTATCTATCTATTTTCTTAGTGAATGCCTGTACCAACCTGGAGTTGTCTTTAATCGGTTTCTTTCCATCTCCCATAGTCTTATTTGATCCACAACGGTCAGAGGTAGGATAGGAGTCTAAGTAAGTAAGTATCACAAAAATTAATGCAAGCTCAAAATTTAAGCAGAGGTTCCCCTCTTTACCCCCTTCTCTTTCGAGATACTTTACCTTTTTTCTCATTTGTGGATGAGCATGGGTTTGCATATATGAAATAATTTGATCTGCAGTGATTCCTTTTAAGAGTGCGTTTCTAACACTCTCACGGCTAATGACACCAGCAACCATGTTTCTGAACCGAGATTGCAAGTTTACAAATAGATTTAAAACTGCGATCTGTAATGGTGAATCTACATTGAATATTATTAATAAAAATAACAAAAACAAGAACAAGAATAACAGTAAAGGTCTAATAATTGCTGTTATTATTATTATTCATAATCTATATAATATCTTACCAGTGTAAGCATATACTCTGTAATTGGTTTCCAAAATCATAAAGCCCTGATCGCCCTCTTCCTCATCTGTTGTGGTTGTTTTTGTAGCTTCAGGACCTGTACAATTTTTGAGGGCTGCACCAGCCAAGGCAGCATTTCCAGATGTCAATGTGGTAGCCAGACGGGTTGGGTAGTATCGACGTGATCCACCCTATAAGAAAATATAAGTAATTCATAGTTAATAGATCATATATATATATATATATTATTTGTATAATAGAAGTAATAATAGACTGCTTGCCTTTCTTTGATAAACAATTCCATAATCTCTCAGGTCTTCTAACATTTGTTGCTGTGTCTGTGTCAAAGTCTCAACCGAATAATTCTATAAAAATGTTATTTGTTAGCGGTTTGGATCATTAAACTTTGCCTTTTTTTTATAGAAAAACAAATAAATAAATCAAGCATTACCTCTCCTAGCTCTAAGGAACCCAATTGAAACAAGAAATTCAAGACCTCTACCAAATCCATTTGCAAAACCTTGGAATAAACAAAATTAATAAAGCAAAATAGGAATAGAATTTCTTTTGTTTTACTCGACAGATATTAGTATTATTAGTGTTGCTATTTTACCTCTGCCATGTCTAAATACTGTAGTAAAAATGCCCAAACTTGGGTATTCACATCTTGCAATAAAAACTGAAAGCCCTTGTTTGTGATCTGTAGGTGTGTTTGATCTGTTGGACTATCCTCAACCGCCATACACATATAAACACACATGCAATAGATTAATTCCTATTTGGTTACCTAGTTTTTGAAATATATATTTAAGTTACCTAGTCTGCATAAGTTGACTACGTTCCAAAAGATTAAGGACACCTCGACTCGGTTTCTTTGTGAGTGATGTGCCAACCATGTAATGAAGAATAGACTCCCATTGCTGTGTTGCATATTGATCTAAGAACGCGATATCTACAGGATGTTTGTCAGGCGTTGAACAGGGAAGTCCAAAAGATTGTTGGGTTCCTCTGATCCACAATTTTGGGTTTGGTTTTGTTGGTTTTGTTGGTTTTTTTTATATGTATATATATATATATATATTTGACAATCAGTCCTTCTTTCTATAATTTCAAAAAAAAGTATCAAGTTTTTGCTGTTCTGGCTCACCCTCCTGTAAGTGCATTTCGAAACTCTTGACGGAATGTCTCGTTCATCACCAAACAATTGTCTTTGTGCTCGAGTATCCGCAGTCGAGTCAATTTGAGTAATGCTTCTGAAAGTTTGCTACACACAAATACAAATAGAAATCATAATAAACAAACAGATAATAGGACGAAGAAAAAGAAAACTCTTGCTTGAATGTGTTTCTTATATTATTATTATTTTTTGAAAAAAAAAGAGCCATTGTAATCTACATCACGTATTGTGCGTGAACAGAGTTTTGGCTGTCAACATACCGTTGACCATCTTTGGTAACCCAGCTGTTTACATCCTGTGCAATAATTGAGGTTTCAACATATAAGAGAGACATGACAATCTGTCTTCCGATACTCGGTAAAAGACTAGTTCATTTCCATATAAAGAAAAAGAAAAGAATAATGACTCAATATATGTATATGTATATATGTATATATGCGTGTGTGTGTGTGTGCGTGGACAAAGATCATTAAAAAAAAAGAGAGATTGTTATCTAATCTATACCGAAAGATGGCAAGACATGTTGCGGGTTTTTGAAACAATCTCAGAAATGTAACTGTTGGTAATGTCTCGAGATATTCATAAATATTTGTCTTGAAGTTGTCGACAGACATGGTGTAGTTGTTGATCTTTTGAAACTTTAGGCAAACAAACAAACAAACAAACAAAAACAAAAAACACAAAAATGAAAATAAAAAATAAAAATAAAAATAAAATAAAATAAAATAAATAAAAATAAAATAAAATAAATGAGCAAAAGGCACAGAAAGAAGGCCCGCCTTTTACCATTATTGTTAATATTAATATTATTTGTTTCTAAGATAAATAGGCCTTTTTACTTTATATACATATCACAATTTATTATTATTATTATAAAATAGGGAAGTTCAACAACTATATAGACTTTTTTTTTTCTTCAGATTTATATTTTTGAGTTTAAATTAAATATAATTATTGGTCTAGATTAATCTAAAAGCACAAAAGTCTATAAGAAAGAAAAAATTAAAAGAACCTTCAAGCTAGGGTTTAAAGACTTCATTTTATCGTTTTTGTAATTTATTAGCAACCGTCAAAACAAATGGTCCTTATTGGGCATAAATTCAAACTCAAAGGAATAAACCCAAAAAAAAAAGCCTATAAAGCGGTTGAACCCCCCTAATATGCTCACTTTTTTTAAAAAAAAGAAAAGAGAAACAAAAATTGGCTAAAATCTGTGGAAACAAACCTGGTAACCATGGCTTCGCAAGAAAAATTGGGAAATACAAAAAAAGATAAAGGGAAATATATATATTTAGAACTAAACCCCTGAGGGTGAGAGAAAATGACAAATCCTTCATATAACAATTCCTGTAAGTGAGAGATCTGAGAAAAAAAAGTTCCGAAATAGTCGTCATCTTAAATACATATATATATATGTTATTATGCACATTAGGGGGGTTTCATAAATTTTAGTTGCTCGACCTTCAATATGGCGGTAATTTAATATATATGATTGATTGGCTGTAACGAATCAAAATATATATATATGAAAACTTAGCATCTAACAATCAAAGAAAAAGTTTAGATGCTTTGATGTTGTCGACTTTATCAAAATTTACAGTTTTTTGTTGTAGATTCACAATTGATAGTTAAAGTTGTATAGAAGCAAGGTCAAAGAGAAAACATAGAGCATAATCAATCTGTATAATAGTTAGCTATCTTAGGACCAAACTACAAAAGTATAACATACTCTTGGGGACATTGATCAAGGGTATTATACTCAAGGTTATATTAGAAGGTTATACTTTTACATTAAAGTATCAAAAATTGAAGACTAATGAAACCCTCAAATATATAGAAAAAAGTTAAGAAAAAAACCTCCTTTTTTGTCATCTTCTTTTATGTATATTTTAAAGTATAATTTTCTGATGACTCAAGAACGATACTAAGATGGACTTTTATATATATGTCTTTTAATATTCTTTTATTAATGAGAAAGACAAAGAAAAATGTATAGGTAACATGCATATATACATCTCTTATTTAGTAGAATACAAGTGTATGTCATTCTCCAGCGCGCCTCACTGTATATGCAAGTATGTGTAAGTGGCCGTATATGTACTTTTAGCTAATACTGATATTTATTAATATTACTATTAATATTACTATTAATCCATTAAGAATTGTGTGTAGTTACAGCTTGACACTGTAAATCTTGGAAAGTCTTGTTAGTAGATTAATATTTACAGATCCCTTGGATTTCTCAAAGAGTCTTTGAAGAGCTGATTGAAAAAAAAAGAAGTTAATGACAAACTTAACAAATAAGCAATGACACAAACCAAAACAAAAATATTGGATTTTGGTGGTATTTCTTACCTTGAATATGTTTCTTATCCAAAAACATGACAAGCATGTCAATACGTTTGACTTTACTGAGGTTAGACAGGACATCCACTATCTCTTGTCCAGTTTTGTTACTATTTAATAGTAAGTATGTTAATCAAAAGCTGTCTAACGGACAAAAGTAAAGCTCGAATCTGCCTGTCTTGTCTTACGGAATATAATGTGAATCCAGGATCTCGATCATCTTTTCAAATTGGTCTGATTCAAGAGAAGACTTGAAAAGAGTTGCATACGAAGATGGTGGAATACACTAAAAACATTGATCACAGAATCACAAGTCAATTAAAAATAAAGTGGAGGGAAGTTTCTCCTTTTCTCTCATTCTCTTTGGTTATTTGAAAAATTACACTTACTTGCAAATAATTGTATAGCATATCATCACCACGATGTTTACATGTCTTCCAGTCTCTTTCGAATTCAAAGTTTGTACGGGGACAAACCAGCTTTACAGGTGGAGCATTTGTAGGAAATCCGTGAGGTACAGCAGCAGCAGCAGCAGCAGCAGCAGTAGTAGTAGTAGCAGTAGCTGGAGCTGAATCAGTATTTGAGGCAGGACTGGTTGCGATATTTGCTGATGGATTTAAAGTGTGTTCTTGGGAAGATTCTACGACAGAAATCCTGCTGGTTGATTGTTTCAGAGCGGAAGGCTTTTCTACGGGTGCAGCAACTGAGGGTTTGTTCAGATTATCAGCAGGCTTTACTGAGACAGTTGGTAATTTAGGTTTAGGGCTAGGTGCTTTTTCGGCCAGTGGTTGGATTTTGTCCGAATTGGAATAGTATTCGTCTACAACTTTGATGGGAAGACGTCTTCGATCAACTGTTTTTGGAACTGGTGAAGTAGCAGGAGCAGAAGCAGAAGCAGGAATCTTAATAGCCGGGTTTGCCTATTTCCCCACAGTTAGATAGCAAAGAAACCTATAATGAGATTTTGTTTTTTGTTTTTTTGCTTTTGCTTTTACTATTAAATATATTACCACTGGTGGGGTTGATGGCTTCTTTTTGATTGGTATTTTTGCCAATTCTTCAACAATTGCTTTGCTTCCAGGCTCCAACTCCAAGGCAAGTTCAAGATCTGTGATTTTAAAACCAAATAAAGAAAAATGTCAGAACTTCAGAATAATGATAATAATGATAATAACCTTTTCTCGCTTCTTCAAATCGACCAAGTTCACGCAAGGCAGTACCTCTTCTCCAAAGAGCTTTAACGTTGCAAGGCTGTAATTGAAGGCCACGACTACAGTCTTTCTCTGCCTCAAGATAACTATGTACACATAATAATGTTTGATTTATGGAATAGTGAAAGTGTATAAGTTTCTTTAAAAGGTCATACACTTGAGAAAATTAAGCTTGAATTACTTTTTTAGCTTTAAATAAGCCATGGCTCGGTTCACAAAATAAACAGCGGTTGTAGGATCCAAATCGATAGCATTTCCATAATGGAGTGCTGCATTTTTATTGTCTCCTGCCCGGAAAAATGCGTTGCCCTTTTGTGTGTATGGGTGGGTGGGTATATGTGTATGTGTGTAGGTGGATGTATAGATATATTTTGTGTGTGGATATGAAAGTATATGAAGATTATATACATATTATGTATAATGTATATGTATAAGCAATGTATTTTTTTTATTGATATTGATATTGATATATAATATATGTCTTTATAGATGATGTTGAATATCTAATGTACTTATAATGTATGTATGTATATATATTTTGTAGAAAATCCCAAATCTATATTTTACTCACCTTTTCCTTCTCAGCCAAAGCCTTGTCTGTACGCGATAATTTTGGAGTGTCGGATTTTTTCAAAGGTACGGCTGTTGGTTTATTCTCCACTTGTTTACCCTTTTTATTTATTTATTTTAAACAAAATTAAATAACTTGTCATAAGTCTCTATTGTGCTTCAGCATATACGTATATTGCTGTGTATTCTTATTGAAGGTTCTACCTTTCGGTTGCTCATAAAAGACTGGATTCCAGCTGGTTTTGTACCATCCAGAGTGATAACGGTTGGTTTGCGAATATTTGGAAGAACCTTGATATTAAAGTCAGTCAAATAAGGCACAAAAATACCAATACCATAAATATATATATATATATATATATATAAAGTATTTGATTTTATTTAAAGAAGGTCTTGATGAGTTGTTCGGTTTAGGCAACCTCACCTGGTCATTAATAGGCTTTATTTTAGAGAGTAATGAGTCTTTCGCAGAGAATTCATCCTGCCATTTCTTCATTTCAGCCCAAACATCTTTTGAATCCTTTGTCATTGTAGATTCCAAACTTATTTCTTCTTATTTTCTGTCTTCTATCGCTCTTTTTGCTTTTGCTTTTTAATATATATATAAAAAAAAGAATAAGAGAAAAAGACGTGGCTTGTGCGGAGACTATATATGTCGGCAGTTGAATATGCATACACAACTTTATTTTTTAATTCTTTAATTTTTTTTTTACTGTTGAGCGTCTGAGATTCTATTTAATGACGTTTAACTATATCTTTTTTTGGAAAGAAGGGTTTTTTTTTAGGAAAAAAAATGACGAAAAAACATTGATTAAATTCAATGCAAAATGTCAATTCTAATATGAATATCAGTTGCTAGTTATCAGTATCCTTATAGCCATTGATATTTATATACCAATTAAACCCTTTAAAGGAATAGTATTGAAAAGATGTGGGCGTCTTTTTTTTGTTGGTGTTGTTGAGAACTGTAATTTTTCTTGGCACAAGAAACAATTGGCATAAAGAATTCAAAGTAAGAAAAGACAAAAAGCAAAAAAAAAAATAGTTCCAATAAATGCAAAGATTAGGGTAGTTTCCATGGCGACAATGACGACAGTTCCATGACTTGCTATACTAGATGAGGTTTGTTAGCAACTAGTAAAATCAAAAATTCTTCCTTTTATTTCATTACTACTTATTACTATCGTTACCTCTTTCTATCATTCAATTCAATCCACAACAAAAAGCTATGTCCAATTTCCCTTACTCTGACCACGACAAAGAGGTTGATGTTCATGCACCAGCATCCACCTACTATACAACCGGAAAAAACTCTCGGGATAGACCAAGAGCACATTCTGTTAGTAGCTCAAATCTTTCTCTTCTTCTTTTAATCAATTCAAAGCATACGATTGATGTTCTTTATCATTTGTTATTAAACCCAATTTCCCTTTTTGTTAGAGAGTTCAACTTGAAGCTACACCCAAACCCCATTTTGATACAACCCGTACTCGAAGAGCCTCGCATGGTAGGACAAAGAAAAGAGAGAAAATTACAAAAACAAAATGCATGAAACACCTCAAAAAAAACCGATATTCATAAGATCAAATCTATTGTCTTCAACCTCTCCCTTTGTAGATGATAAAAACAAGCCGCGTCGCTTTCTAGTCGACGTCGAAGAAACTCAGCGCAAGATCCTCGAGCAGGAAGATACAGATGGAGATTTTCAAATCACAATCAATGATCTCGGGCCAAAGACACTTGCATTGGGCACAGAAGACTCTGGGGGCTACCGAAAGTACGATATCAGAGGTACCTACATGCTCTCAAATCTCCTTCAAGAACTCGCACTGGCCCACGACTATGGCCGGAAACACATAGTTCTCGACGAAGCCCGTCTGAACGAAAACCCTGTCGATCGGCTGTCTCGCATGATTCACCACAATTTCTGGGATGGTCTGACACGTCGTATCGACGCAGATACCATTGAAGTCGTCTGTGCTGATCCAAAGGATCGCTCCGAAAAACCCGTATTACGCATGTATATCCCTTACGATGAAGACCAGCAATATGAGTACTACCAGAACGTTGCAGATGAGCGGAAGCACCTCGACCTTCGGGTTATCCGTCTGCCTCGCGAAATCACGGATGAATACGTCAAGAGCATCAACGACGCGCCTGGTCTCCTGGCATTGGCCATGAAGGAGTATACTGACCACGAAGGCAAGAAAAAATTAAAAGGCGAGCCATTTGTAGTCCCTGGTGGTCGCTTCAATGAAATGTATGGCTGGGATTCTTATTTTGCTGCCCTTGGCTTACTGGTCGACAAGCGCCTGGATTTGGTCAAGAGTATGGTCGAAAATTTTGCTTATCAAATCAAGCACTACGGAAAGATTCTCAATGCTAACCGCAGCTACTACTTGGCACGCTCCCAGCCTCCATTCTTAACCGACATGGCACTCAAGGTCTATGAAGAACTCCCGGCGAGTGAAGAACGCGAGAACAAGGAGTGGCTGAGACGCGTCCTCAAATCTGCGATCAAGGAATACCACACAGTCTGGATGGCAGAACCTCGACTTGACAAGAAAACCATGCTGTCTCGCTACCACCCCGGTGGCATTGGAATCCCGCCCGAAACAGAAGCTTCTCACTTTATTCACATCATCGAACCATTCGCACAGAAGCACAACGTGTCGGTCGAGGAGTTTGATGACTTGTACAATGATGGAAAGGTCAAGGAACCTGAGCTTGACGAGTATTTCATGCACGACCGTGCTGTGCGTGAGTCTGGCCACGATACTACCTACAGATTCGAAAAAGTGTGTGCCAACCTGGCCACAATTGATCTAAACTCTTTACTTTACAAGTACGAAATGGATATCGCTGACGCAATCCGAGACTACCTTGATGACGAACTGGAAGACTTTGATGGGAACAAACAGACAGCGGAAGTATGGCTTGAGAGAGCCAAGCAAAGACGTGTTCGGATTGATAAGTATCTCTGGAACGACAAGGAAAACCTTTACTTTGACTATGACACTGTCAAGGAGAAACAGGCAACATACGAGAGTGTGACAGCCTACTGGGCGCTTTGGGCTGGATGTGCAAGTGCAGAACAGGCCGCAAAGTTGGCACGGCACTCGCTTGCAAAGTTTGAAGTCATTGGTGGACTGATATCCGGTACAGAAGCATCACGAGGCCAGATTTCAATTGAACGACCTAACCGTCAATGGGATTTTCCCTTTGGTTGGGCACCTCATCAAATGATGGCCTGGGTGGGTTTTGAAAGATATGGAATGCAAGATATTGCCCGTCGTCTAGCATACCGCTGGTTATTCACGTAAGGTTAATTAATCAATTAATTGATTATTATATATACAAGCAATGGGCTGTAGACTAAAAGCTTATCAACGACAACCTCAATTGATACAATTTTCTTTAAAATGATAATAACACTAATGTGATCATGTTGATATAAATAGGATCACCAAGAGTTTTGTGGACTTTAATGGCGTTGTGCCAGAAAAATTCGACGTGGTCGGCTTGACCCATAAGGTTGAAGTGGAGTATGGCAACGTTGGCACTGATTTCAAGTTTGTCCCACGCGAAGGATTTGGGTGGATGAATGCATCTTACCAAGTCGGGCTCTCATACCTCAATGTCCAGATGCGCCGTGCACTTGGAACATGTACCAACCCAGATTTGCTGTTTGAGAAGCAATTATTACTCCAAGGCAAGCGCCAATCTAAGGAGGAAATGGACCGTGCAATGCACTACCGCCGCAAGTCTGAGATTGCTGTTCACAAACTTACAGAGGACGGCGATCTCGATGGGGCTGTCACTAGAATTGTTCCGGAAAATCACCCATCACACGTTGATGACAAAGGATTCCTTATGCCCTGAATAATATAAACTATATTACATTACACTCACTACACTTCACACACATAACAAACACACATGCTCTTTAAAGAAAATAATCATAATCATAATAAAAAAAGAAGATAATACACCTTACTCCTAACACCTTATTTTGATTTTGTACATATGATATATCACTATATACAGTACACAGACAAAGGCACAACAACAACCAAGAAAAATCTCAAATTCCCTTTCATTACCTCTTCTACATCTTTCCTTCTATTCCAACATATTCCCTTTCAATTCAAATTAATTCAACTCATCCTTTGTTCTACAATTTGATGCAAAATGATAGTTTTTTGTTTGTTTTTGTTGTTTCTTTTATTTTCATCGAATAAAAAAATAATCCAAATGTCTTCGCCTTTCTTTACTGATCCACACGAACCAAAAGAAGAAAAGATCAAGCAAGAATGATGTTCTTGTTTAGACCTTGAAGCCACGGGAAGCACGCTTACCACGAGCACGCTCGAACTTACGACCCTCGGAACGAACGTAGGGCTTCTTGTTCTTGTGGGGACCCATGCCGAAGTGCTTAACGGCCTCACGGGAGTTCTTGGAACCGCGGATGAGGACAGTGTTGGCACCAGTGGGGGCACGGAGAGCAAGCTGATCGAGGGTAAGGATCTCACCACCGGCCTTGAGGATGCGAGCCTTGGCGGTCTTGGTGAAGTGGAGGGCAGCAATGGAAAGCTTGGGGAGGTCCAAGATGCGGACATCGTCGGTGATGGTACCAACGACAACAAAGGTCTTGTTGGCGGCGCTCTTGGTGGCGGCGTACTTAGCAAGACGGGAGACAGAGACGGGGGGACGGTTGACGCGGGACATAAAGAGACGCTTCAAGACGACCTTGTTGAAGTTGGCGTCAGTGCGACGGGCAAGGAAACGGTACAACTTAACCAACAGAGCCAAGTAGACATTGTCCGACTTGGGGGCAGTGCGGTTGGAGTTCTTGACGTGGTGGTTCTTAAGGTCGATACCCTATACACATGCACACACATGAATACATGAGTATAAATTTAAACATGTGTGTATATAATAATTGCATAATGAAGAGTGCTAATGATGTAATTCATTATATATATATATATATTTGCTCATCAATTTATAAGGACCATATTGTAAACCAATATTTCTTAACAATATATATGTCGATTTATCCATTATTCTTCCATCTATCCCATCCATCCATCCATCTTTTTTTCTCCTTTATATGATCATTTATTTGCCCCAAGGCGAACAGTGTGCGTACCATTTGTCAATTGATGAAAGAGGGTGTGCCTTCAATGGGCCGGGCGGCCTTTTTTGGACCTCACCGCCAAACTCCACACACACGCACACTTGGAAAAAAAATGGGTGCACGTGATTCATACCCCGCCCCGAGTACAATAATTAGACTTGTGAGTTAGCCATCACACTTAAGATAGTTTTACCAGAATAGCTTATAAAAGCGGTAGGATTGTTGAATTGTTAGTTTTTTTGATATATTGCAACGTTCAATTGCACTGGGGCTTTACTATTCTAATTTTTATAATTAAAAGCACTGCTGTTATAATCTATATTTTGAAATTGAATGAGAAAAGTAAAATACAAATGAATACGTGATTTGTATATTTTTTACTTTTTTTTTTAAAAAAAAAAGCCTAGCAAATATGGTGTACGACTAATCTATAAATTTTTCTTTATAAGATTTATGTATTCGACTCATATATATAATGTATTGTGTTTGGGTGTGTATAGATAATTCAAATGGAAAAAATATCTATTCGACATGTGCTTTTCACGGAAATCAAGTACTTGTTATAATAAATTATTTGAATACCTCTGAACAAAGGTACACATAGCACATAACACATAACACAATACATAGTGTATGATACACAGCATACGGTACACAAAACATTTACTTGCTGGTATACTATAATGTTACTTTGCACTTTAGTTATTATAGGGATTAAAAATTAAGTATTATTTATTAAAACAAAAATAACTATAATATAAAATAAAATAATAAAGAATAACATGAATAAAAGAATCAAGAAAATCAAGGGAATTTACTACAGACTTTCATAAATGTTCTTGGTATCGTTATTACTACTACTATAATTAACATTATAATTTTTCTTTCAAGATACTGCAATTCAATAGAGTACAGTTTAGTAATAAGATAACTAAGCCAAATGTTGGCATAGGATAGAATAGAGTAAATAAGGTAATAGGAAAAAAAAGTGATTATTTGGGAATTATTGAATGTTTTTGATTATTTTTTTAATGAATTATAATTTAGTTTAATGCAATCAGTCCAAGTGCGGATACAATGGTTGCTAAGAGTACAGTAGCTGGTACCGAGGCAGAAGTAGAGGCATCAGAGCTGATTGTAGATACAGAATCGATATTTGCGGCGTTAGCGACACGAGCAGCTTCAGTCTGTTTGGCCTGAGCCTCAGAGTACGATAAGTCTACCTTGGCTATGGCCGCATTGAATTTGTCTCGAATTTCGGTAGGCAGAGTGTCAATAGCAGATTTAAACTATTGTTTTAGTTCGATAGTTAGCAAGACAATCTAGTTTCTCATCCAACAAATATTTTTCTTCTTTTTGCAAGAGAAATTACCTCGGCTAGTCTTGCATCGTATAATGCCTTATCAGTAGCACTGTCAGCACGAACTAATCGTGCGCACACGCACACACGAGTATCAAAAAGATTAATATACACAAAGATTCAGATATGTATTTTATGAGTTTTTTTTGTTTGAAATTTTTCTACCTTGGACAACAGCCACTGAAATTAGGGCAGCAATAATAAAGGAGAGGGTGAATTTGACCATGACGAGTAGAAATGAATGGATTGGATTTGAAGAAGCAAAAGGAATAAGTACAAGAAAAAACAATAGCAAATCTTCGATTGAATATATATATATATCTAAAAAAAAATATAAGTAATTGTGGGAAATATTAGCGATGGAAAATATCATGTGTAATTCAATATGGTTATTTCATGTGGAGTTAATTTGGAGGACAAAAAGGTTGAACTGTAGAACATTAGCCGGTGATTTATTGGTGTTGTCTTTCCTTCTTTCTTCGTTGATTGTGTGATGTACTGTTTTTCTCTTTATTTTGTGATTTCAAAAATCAATAAATCAGGTCGACCACTATATTAATGCTTAATTCTAAGTTATGTCGTTTTGTAACATGAATTCCATAATTACCATTGAGGGTAATGTCTGCTAGTTTACCTTTGCTAGAGAATAACTCTAATGATCTGGTGAATTAGAAACAAGAAAGAAGAATAGAAGTAGTAAATGATGACCTGTAGGGACAGTTAAGTGTGTGTGTGTGTGTGTGTGTGTGTGTGTGGGGAATTGATGTTCATATTTGCCATATTCGTACTCGAATTATTTCAAATGATTCTTGTCCCACCACGATACTTTGCTACCCAACAAAGCCATTCATTGAAATAAATATAAAAAAGAAAAGAAAAAACTGCACCACTTTAATCTGTAGATCCAATTCAACTGTGATCTTACGTGGGAAGACCCTGAGTCTTTATTTTATACTTTATACTTTATACTTTATAGTCACATTGAAAACAAACACGAATATCAAAAAAGGGATGAACAATCCAAATAAAGTCTTGTTCTGTGCAAGCCCCACCCCACTCCATCCCATACCCTACCTTACCTCTCTATTTTCTATTATATGATTCTTTTCTTGATTATCTTATTTTGGTGTCAAACGTTACATGTAATGCTTTGAATAAATCATGCTTCTTGGTGTTAAAATCCAAGATAAATACATCATTCTCATTCTTGTTCTGGATATTTGCAATGCTTTTCTATATTTTCCTTACACACACAGAGATATTCTCTAAAGCAATTCATAAAAATAATACAAGCAGTTCTACTGATGTTTTGCTATATCAAGACCCCTTCCTTCTCAAAATATATCACCTATTTATTTCAATCTCTACTCTAACAATCTTCTTTAAATTTTTGCCTTTGTTTTATTACCAGTAAACGACGATGCTTTTTTTTCTTGTAAAATAATAATAATAATAATAATAATAATAACTTTAAACGTTGACGATTAAAATAAAATAATTAGAATCTAAAGAAAGAATAAAAGAATAAAATAAGTATCATGATTTGTTGCATTTCACAATTTCCACAAACTAAAAAAAAAGACAGAAACCATAAATTATCATTCATTATAATTTTACCTGTTGTAAGCCATGTTGCCACGGACTCTGTTGTAGTCAGTCAAGCCCTCAATAGGACCAACACCAGCAACAACAACCTCCTGATCCCAAAGGTACTGGTTGGCAGTGCGGCGGATGTCAGCAGCAGTGATCTTGTTGATAGCCTGCTTCAACTCTTCTCCAGACAAGTGCTTGCCGGAACCGAGAATCTGGCTACCAATGTCGCGAGCAGAGGTGCAAGTCGAATCAGTCTTCAACAAGAGGCTGGCCTTAACCTGCTGCTTTGCGCGCTCAACCTCACTAGAGGTGACAGAAGTAGAAAGACGGACCCACTCACTCTGAGCAAAGTGAACAAAGTCATCGATCTGCTCTCTGTTCTGGGAGGCAAAGTAAAGACCAAACAGACCGGTGTCCTTGAAACCCTCGGTGAAGGAAGTGAAGTAGTCTGCCAAATGGTTGCCGTTCACAATGGTCGACAGTCTGGAAGAAAGGTGGGAAGAGCCACCAAGAGAGCTACTCCAGGTACCAATCAAGGCTTGCATAACAAGGAAGTTGAAGTAGTCGGCAGACAGATAGGGTGCGGCCTCAACGGCCATAGCAACGTGAGCCTGGGGGAGGACATCATCACGCAGACGGATCTCGGAACCAGTGAAAAGAGCCTTCTTGGTAGGAGCAGCAGAGGTAGAAGCAGCAAGCTGTCCAAATGACTTTTCGGCGAGCTTGACAAGAGCTTCGTGAGAGACATCACCTGAACCAACAAGGACAAGGCGGTTGGCGCCATAGTTGGCTTTGTGGAACGAACTGAGGTCACCGGTAGTCAAGCTCTCGACAGTCTCGCGGACACCAGCAATAGGGCGGCCAAGACTCTCGCCCTGGAAGGCCATGGCGTGCAAGTGATCAAAGGTAACCTGCTCGAGGTTCTTCTCAGCCTGAGCCTGCTGGGCCAAGACAGATTTGCGGGCAGCTTCAATGGAAGCAGCATCGAGCTTGGGGTTCTGGATCAAATCAGCAAGAATCTCGACAGACTCGCTCACATTGGCACCAAGGGTCTTTGCGGCAAAGAAGGTCTGTTCACGGCAAGTATCACCGTTTACAATAGCACCGAGTTTTTCGAAAGAAGAAGCATGGCCCTAGATACACCACCCAAAAGTCACACCCACACAGATAATTAAGATTATATATATACGATTAATGATTAATTCAGATAAATAGGTAAATAAATAGAAATATTTTCTTGTTGCTGTTGTTAGTATTGCTGGGATTGGTGGTGGGATTGGTAAAGTTTGTGTAATTGTAGTTGTAGTTGTGTATAAATATTTGGTTTCTAAACATAAGATAAATATACAAAATAAAATAATATCAAGAAAATATGTCAATTGTTTGTACCTGGATACCAATATGTTCCAAAAAGTTGGCAGTTCCGTTGATGGTATCTGAACGAGAACCAGCGCCAACCCACACACCGACAGTAGCGGCACCTGAGGCAGGGTTCCCTTCAGTAGCAACAGTGAGACCGTTAGAGAGAGTGGTAGTGCGAGTAGAAGCACGGACGGCAGAGGTTGCCAAAGGGCGAACGAACTAGTGTGTTTTAGGATCATGTCAACATTAATTGTACGTATAAAATTATGACCATTCTTCTTCAAATCAACTTTTTTTTTCGTTTTCGTTTTAGATTTTAACAATTATGTTTAATAATAATAATAATAATATAAAGAGCATATCGTTGTACATTTCCAAAAGGTTATTTTATTTCTTCATTCTTTTCGTTTCTTTTGTTTGGTTTGGTTTGGTTGAATTGAATTGATTGGTTAATTGGTAGTGTCATTGTTGGTCTGCGTTGTAATTTGTCGTATTAGATCTATATAATAGGCGAATAGTATGCGTCTTATTTATTATCTAGACAATAATTGTTGAACGTGATGTGCCGATGATGATAATAATGTCGTTCATAATGGTAATTGAAAGCGTAAAATAATAATATTAAATGTAATAAAAACAAACTCTGATTTTATATATATATTACCTGCTTTGTCAAGACAGTGCGAGACTGAAGGGTATGAGAGAGGAGCTTGGAAGCCATTAATGACACACACACGTACAAAAAAAGGAAGAGGAAGGGAAAAAGTCTCGAGGAGCAGAGTGGGGGGAGGAGAATTAAGAAAGAACGAGAATTGGACTATCGGCGCTCAATAGGACTGTTTGCACAACTCATTCTTTGCCTTGCAGGCTACTAATTTTTTTTAAAAAAATTGAAGGGGGCCCGTTGGCCATTGTTTACATGGAGATCGCTATGTGCACCTCTGTACAAACGACCGTTGCTATTTTATTGCGTCATAAAACTAATGATTGCAAGTAGCAATGATTAAACCCTTACTTTTATACTTCTTTACAATTACTACAAAATCATCCTATCTTTTGATAAGTCTACACACATATATACACACTAAATATCATAGGCATGTATATTTGTAATACCAAAAATGCATATATACACATTGCCTTATAATACTTAATATACCCAAAAGAAACAAATGTTACTTTATTGGGTGTAAGATACCGCTACCATGAACAAGAAGAAATCATAAAGATCAAGGGCAAGAATCACAAGCTCATCTTTTTATCCGGATTTCTCGACAGTGACTGTTAACCCGACAGTTAAATATCCACTGTGGTGGGGAGGTTGATTTTAATTCATATAAAATATCGTTAATCCTAGGGGACGACCTTTTCTGATGGGACCCGAAGTTTTCATTTTACCAGACCACCTAAATGTGACTCGTTATGCAAAGTCTAATAATTATATCTGGTCCCTAACGATTCATACTTATTCTACTAAAGTTACTTTAATAAAACGGTTGTGAACTTGAAGCAATTTACCATTATTATTATTTTGGACGTAAAGTTTTTTTTTTACATTATTAGAAAGTCTTTTCACACAATAATATTACTTTTAAAATGTAAATTTATGCGCGAAATACTGTTGAGAATCCTTGTGGTAATGAAATGTGGTGTAAACCATGTTCACCAAAAAAATGAAGCCTACTAATAACCAGGTTCATTAACCCAGTTGATTAGCCCGTTTTTAGACCAAATTTGTAACCGTCTTTTAGATAAGTATAAAAAGTACCACCTTGAGTATACACTTTCATACATACAGCTTGACGCTGCCAGTATCTACTCTCTTATATACACGTATGTAATAAAATAGCTATGTAGCATAATACTTCAAAATACTATACCCTAAAATGAAATGTCGGCACCAATCTTGGAAACGTCGTACCCTTAAGATCGCTGGTCATTCAATTAATCACTCTTTCTTACATAGTTGTATATGCATCAGTTTGTCACTGGTTTAGTCCTCTTGGAATAGACTATATATTATTGTATTTACATAATCTAATAACACTACCACACCTTTCCAGTATCAATACAGCAATCAACAATATTTAATAAGCTGTTTGTTTGTATCTGTGAACGTTTATTCGAATGCATACGCTGGCAAATAATGTTAGGCTCAATATAATGGAGATTTCGACTGTCACTTGGCGTTTTAGAAATACTATAAATCGCGAAATTTTAGTTTAATCAGCTCTTTAAACTTGAATATGATATTCTTCCTTCTTCTTTTTCACAAGATATAGTTAAAGAACAGTAGATTAGAGCTTCTCTTACCAAACTTGCTGCAAACACGATATCTCGCTTGATATCTTGTTCTGCTTCCTCCATTTTTTTATAAAGATTTGTATCGCCAACCATTCTTGCAGCTCCCAAGACTTCACGGCATGTCTCGTCCAATCGACTGATACATCTAACGATTGATCCTACCAAAGACATTGTGGTTAGCTTCTTCTGTTTTCCTCTTTAATAGAGCATAGCAGCTTATTATGTTACTTACCTTCCAGTACATCTGTAAGGTCAGTAATGTGTTTAAAAGGCTGCATAGATATGTAAGTTAATTTTGTTTATCTTATACATTGTAATTTATACTTACCAACCCTTGAGCCCACTCATAAACAACTTCAACCAAGCCAAATTTGAGACTGTTGGCATAATCTTCGACAGAAATAGCAAGACCACAATCCACTTGGACCTGAGCCACCTTGCGTGCGTATGTCAAAACCACTTCTTTAGCCTTTGCAAGCTTTGGTGTCAAGCGTGGCTCACTTGCATTTCTTTCCTGGAAAACAAATGCCGAAAGAATGGCAACAATCTCAGCAGGTTCATAATCCGAAAATACATTGTCCAGAACAAGTTCGGTCAAAAGCAGTTCGTCTGCAGAGTTGATTTCACATGCGACTCTTCCCTTTAGTTGAACAGTACCCTGCTCATCGATATAGTTCATCCGCTTAAGAACCTCAATACGTTGATGGTAATCGGGCAACAGCTCCAGATTTTGATCAGAAATAGTGAGTTTCAGCATATCTATTTGACTAGAAAGACGTTTGTGGGCGTGTATAAGGGCATACTTATGTTTTTGTTTTATGAAAAAGGAAAAGAGAAAAGAATAAGATGTTTGTGAGTAATTAAGTACTGAGTAGCCATTTTATGTGTATTTGTGGCCTTACATGTTCGTTCAGATCTG
The DNA here is from genome assembly GCF_001638985.1 of Phycomyces blakesleeanus NRRL 1555(-). NCBI lineage: Eukaryota > Fungi > Mucoromycota > Mucoromycetes > Mucorales > Phycomycetaceae > Phycomyces > Phycomyces blakesleeanus. The sequence continues at coordinate 1,933,363 of NW_017265138.1, read as the reverse complement.
GGCATTTAGTGCACTGGAAACTACCACGAAGGAGCTTCATAAATTCAGTTTTGGTGCGTAACATTTCCTGGAACTCTATATCCTTGATCTTCTGCCAGTCATACTCAGAAAAAACCCCTAAAGAAAATTTGTTTTATTATTACTATTGTTTGACAAAAATGTAGCTATCAAGGTATTTTATTTACCCTTCTTTGCGTCTGCACTGAATGTCTGTAGTTCCTGCTTAACACGAGTGATTTCCATGGGGTTTTGACCAGCAATTATAGCATCTGCATTGATCTGAATAGCACTGTAAGTATCATATTAAAACATTCAGTGACACATGCAAATACTACATACCTTGATGCTTGAGCGAGTGACAAATAGAATATCAGAAGCACCGATCGTAACTACTTCGGCTTTACTATCTTCGTTCTCAGGAATATTTATACACGTAACAGGCAACGGCGCGGTTTCATCTACTGCATACACACACAAAGCAAATATACTATCAGTTTTCTTTTGTTTACGATATTATGAGAATTGTATTTTACCTCCTGATGAAGCATTTGCTGCATTCATATCAAAGTCTTTGGGAAGCAACACTACACAGTAGAATGATTTTTGTTGTTGCTGACTGGCTGTGCCTGTCCCAACAGGCAATGGCTTCAACAAAACCGCAGGAGTATTTCTGAATACATTGTTGTTTACAACCACGAGACGACCAGAGCTTAATGCTCGGTTACCAGTGGGTGTCTTAACAATATATTGCATCATCATGTTACGGTTCAATAAGATGATCTCACCACACACATCATAAAACTTGTCAAGGTCAAGTCCACAAATAGTACAGTCTAGCTGGCGAAGAGCGCTCATTTTTTGCTCATTCTCATCGACCAGGCGCTTGGTATCAGGAAGGAGCTTTTGTGTACTATTTTCGGAGAAACTACGCTTGATCATCTCTTCAACCTTGAGTGCTTCGACGCGCAAAAGGTTAAGAATCATACTATAAGTCAATCTGAACTGAGATTCGAGCTTTGTGGGTTTTCCAAGGAGCATGTGCGATAGACCGGAAACCTAACGAAAAAAAATAGGAAGAAGACATGAGCCACTGGATTGTGAGGTGTCATAAAACATATAACTTAATAATAATAATAATATACCTCTGGGACTTCATCCCCACTGCATGCAATTATGACCATGCCAGTGCTGTCAAGACCACGACGACCAGCACGTCCAGACATCTGGGTATACTCACCTAATAATTATATATATATATATATATATATTAGATTTGTCACAACCGTAATGGTGATAGCAATGGTAGTATTATACCTGGCAAGAGATCACGGAAGTTACGACCATCATGTTTACGAATTCCAGAAAACACGACGCTTTTTGCTGGCATATTAACACCCTACATTGAGGTGGTTAAAGATAAATGATAATTGCTAGGCTGAACTAAATGACAGAGAAGAAAGCTTGATCTTACCATGGCAAAGGTTTCAGTTGCATAGAGTACTTTGACAAGACCCCTGGCAAAAAGAATTTCTACAATCTAAAACGTAGATAGCATTAATTGACTTCATACATCGACAATTAGTTGGATTGTTTTTGGTTTTACATACCTCTTTTATAATAGGCAAAAGACCACCATGATGGACGGCTATACCACGACTCAAAAGATCACGCATACGCAAAATTTGGGGAAGCTCTTTGTCTGTACCACGCAAGCGTACAAGACTTCGTTCAATAAATACATGTATTTCACTCTTTTCTAAGCTGGTACAGAGATCTGTCTTTGAAAGACTGCTGGCATATTCTTCACATCGGCGTTTGGAGAAAGTAAAGATGACAACTGGGAGCAGTTTTTTGGTATTGAGCATACCAATTAAATGAACAAAAAGATTGCGATCCTATCAAATTGGTTCATTGTAACCCAAATAATTAACAGTGCATTATTTAGGCTCATGTAAATGGTTATACTTACTGTTTGCATAGCTGCGTGATGATTTCTGGGCATCGGCTTATTTGCTCCGCGTACAACCAGCGCACCTCTTCCACCTCTTCCACCTCTAGCTCCTCTAGCCCCAGCGGATCCACCAGCTGGAGCATCACGTTGCTCTTTTCGTTTAGTTAATGCATCACTTGCTGCTTTATATCTATTTTAAAGCAAACATATACTTGTTGAGATGTGTTGCTAGACCATTAAATAAATACATACGCTGCGCCATTCAACTTTGTTTCGTGAGCACCGACAATCTTGAAAAGCTCCTTGTTGGCATATAAATGGTGCTCAAGAGGAACAGGACGCTTAAGAGTACTGATTACATAGATGTCCTTCTTCTTTGTTCGTCTAATCCAATTTAACACTAGCTTAGATATTTTACAATTTCATAAAGTCACCCATTAAACTTACCCAACCCAATCAGCGAATTCTTTTGTATTTGGAACAGTAGCAGAAAGCAGAATTATATTGACATGTGCTGGAAGCATAATAATGACCTCTTCCCACACTACGCCTCTCTAAATAATTGTTGTTCGTTTTAAAAAAATATCATTATAATAATAATTTAGTAGATTATCAATAGCAGTATCTAACGTATAAATTCATTTTACCTCAAGATCGTTTACATAATGCACTTCGTCAAAAATCACAAATTCGACATCCCGAATAAGATCGGCACCACGATAAAGCATACTCCGAAGAATTTCTGTGGTCATCACCAAGCAACTCGCTTCTGGTTTGATCTGTACATCGCCTGTCAAGATACCAACATCATCTCCAAATGTTTGTTTGAAATCTCGGAACTTTTGGTTACTAAGGGCTTTGATTGGAGATGTGTAGATAGCCCTAAATGAAAGAATTGGTTAATTAATACTAGACTTGTGGCGTTTTGTATGTATGTATAATAGTTATTATAAGAACACGATGGTATTATTCACTTGCTTTGTCATGTGTTTTGTGGCCAAAGCAATGGCATAATCTGCAACAGCTGTTTTTCCAGCAGAAGTATGAGCAGCCACAAACACTGAATCTCCAATCTCAAGATGATAGACAGCATGCTTTTGGAAAGTATCGAGCTCGAATGGGAACTAGAAAGTATAAATCAACACACGTATATATACATGCATGTGTATGAGTAATTGAACAAAGATAAAATATAAGTAGTATAATGCGTACGTTGTGTGCCATTTCGGGGACAAGTTCATGAAAGTTATCAAATGGCTGGTTGACATTGATTTCATGGGCCCATTCACGGCGTTTGTGTGCCTCGTTCACCATTCTAGGTTTCTTTTGAGTTCCCTCGGTGTGAACAATAGAAGGATGTACTGGCAAAAGTGAATCGATCTCTTCTTTTTCTGTAAAAGAGAAACTTAATTTAGAGGAAAGGGAGACTTGTGATGATTATCTAAAATAATGTACTATGAAGGTTATTTACCTTTAGACACAGAAGTACTGTTCTCAATCTAAAGTTACAACGAATAAGTAGAAAGAAAATGGATGTAAAGATAGGCCATATTTTTTGACCTGCCTTTGGACTATCTTCTGTTTCATCCTCAGCTGCGATTGTCTTTATGTTTAAGAAATCAAATTCATTTTCGTTTGGTTTCATGATATCTTCCATGCTAAACACATTATCGACCCCTTCTAATGTCGAGCTGTATGTCTTTTCTTCGTCGCCTGATTTACATTAGTTAATGATAATATTCTAATGTATTCTCTTTTTATTGCTATTATTATTATTTGAAGAATTTTATAATTAGTTTCACCTTCAAATACAAGTCCTCGGTCAAGACCAGGTGCAATTGATTCCATTTCTGTTTGTTAGTCCAGTCAACATTTAATGAAATAAAGCCAAAAATAAAATAAAATAAATTAGCAGACCAACCTTACACAATCCACATTTAGTATAAGCTTTGGTGTCCATATAAATTTACCTTCATCCAAGAAATCGAGATTTACGTCAAAGTCCACAATATCATCTCTATCCTCTGACTCTACCAATACCTCCGAATCCAAACCTCCAGGGGCAAAAGGAAATTGAGTTGCTTTTCCTCGGACAAAATTCTTGGAAGAGCCAAATGGACGTGCGAGACTTGTGGAATTGGTCGAAAGTGAATTTGGGTCCTCAATCAGTGTTTCTTGATATCCTTTAATATCACCATCATAGTCTTGGCGGGCACCATGGAGTGTAGTGCGCGGCTTGGACAACTGTGCCTGAACAAGAGACTCGTAATCAGGAGTCTCCGACCAATGTCTAATATGTGTGAGTTAGGGCTTAGAGTATAGCTTGATTATTCTTACTTTTGACATTTTGATAACCAAGCGTCTGGAAATTTCTTTTGGGGTGTTAAAAATTTTTGTTCGAGTTCGAGTTTGATATCTTCAACAGATGGTGTTAAATCAAACGAAATCTTTGAGTAAAAAGAGTATATAAAAAAGACAATTTAATATTTAGAATTGATTACTGCAAAAAAACAGTCGATAATACTATAGTACTATCAAACTCTGCTATTATTCATGTGTAATTCTACCAACCTTCTTTTCATTGGTCTTTCTTAATACGGAAAAGACTTGATCTAGACGCTCTTGATTGACTACAATGTTTCGAAATCAGTTGTTTAAATTTAAAAAAGACTTTAATTTAAAAGTATGCATTTTATAATGAGCTTAATGAGCTTTTGATTTCCTTACATTTCTCTATCATTGGAGCAATAATGTTGGGAATCTACGCGCTACTTTGGAAACGTGACAAACCAAGACATTGATTTCGGTGTTTAAAATATTGAATTGAGACCATATAGCAGTGGTTTGTTTCAAAGATTGAATATCATTACACGTAGGGTACTTGCAGGAGGCAATACAGTTAGTTAAGATACTACTGTAATGAAGAAAGTCCCGCCTTTGTAGTATCCATGTGTGGACTACTAACTAGAATAGGTGCTCTATTTTTAATTGAAGCGTGATAACCAGGGACAATAAACTACTTCAAGAGGACGTGTTTGAAAGACAATAAATAAACATGCACTATAATAGCTAGGATGAGTTAAATAATAAAATTTAATTAATTAGGTGTACGGGAGATTGGAATCAGTTGTCAAAATATAAAAATATGAAAGTTTTTTTGGTGAGATAAAAAGGAATACTTTATTGTTCTTTGTTAAATTTTTTTTTAATAATGTGCTTCACTGCCTCTTCATCTCTCTTCCCTTGTCTTCAATTTATTCACATTTTCTTGTTAGATTTTGCTTTCCAAGGCGAGGCGGCCACCAACTGCCTCACCATATTTTCTTTTTTTTTTTTTAAATAAATAAATAAAGCTGATTTGCAAATAATTAACTCTAATATTTGAAAGGACATTATAGTGGATTAGCTACTGTTGGATCTAATTGATTTTGGTTGTTCAAGAACAAAATCAGGATTAATTTATTGATGTATTGTTGTATGACGGCGAATATGCATTTAGGTATTATTTTCTACTGGCTGAGCTTTCTTTCTCAGCCGATGATGTCTCTATAGGTTTGGGAACTGATCCAGCTCTTGCGTACACGAGTGTACCCAAAAAGACAAGGAAAGTACCTAATTTTGCTCCAAGACCAAATTCGTTATCGAAGTATAAAATAGAGATGAGAAGAGATGTAAACTTTCGAAGATTGAGGACCAAGTTCAACGTCAGGGAAGTAGACATCGATGTCATACGGTTTACACCTGAGATACACACATATCTAGTGATGATGTTAGGGTTTTTTTTTTAAAAAAAAAACAGAAAAGCCCCCTTTTTTATTATATAATTGAAAACTTACTGTGTAAACACATTGAAACTGAGGTAAAGCCATAGACGAGGAATCTCAAGACTATTCAAAAATGTCCGTAATAGCGATAACGAAGGATTTGAAATTATGGAGTCAATTATGGGAATCGATTGGAGAAGGCTAGGGATGTTTTCTATAGGAGAGGCGTTATAGATCTCCACTTGGTTTGCAATATCCTTGTAGAAAAGGGCAAAAAAGGGAAGGGCGAGAAAGTGCTATGTAGTAGTAGGTTAGTACCATATTAAATAAAGTGTTTGATGTACTCACAGTGTAAAATAAACCTTCTCTCCATTGCTTCCCGTACGTTTTATAAGTTACTTCTTGGTATAACCCCATTCCTGCTGATAGGATCATAGCGACCACAAGAATTGCAATCCCAGTATAAAACTCTGATGGATCCGTTACATTTCCCTAAAAGGTAGAACTTGGACCTTAGCTTGGATTCCTGTTGTCTTTGTTTAACACTTACATCCTTTGGGCTTGTATTATCAAGAGTAGCCCAAATAACACCCAGGGTGACCATAACTACACCACCGATCTGGCCTATGGTGTATCTATTTAAATATTATTAGTATTTCTGTAGACTTGAAATGCGTAATACCTTTTCTTTAGCCACCAGACACCCAACAGCATATTGACGATCAAACCACCACTACGGAAGATGATGTGAAGAGGCACAGATATGTGGTATCCGAGCGCAAGGTTATTTAGAACTGAGACAGTAAAGAACAGGCAGACAAGAATGAGCCATCGTTTGATAGGAACAACTCTTGGTTTGAGCCCAAATCCCTGGTTATCCCAGCGTATTTGATGCACTAAGCCCTCCAATGCAACAAATATAAACTGAGTCAAGGTGACGAGGTGTCCTTTAAAGAAATGTATGAGAAACACTTGTGCTCCGTTTGTTTTCTCTTTTGACATTTAATGTTTTACCACTCTTCGGTGCATCTCTTTTTATGGTTCAATGAAGATCAGAGCGAGTTTGTTCGTAATGGAATTCCTTGGTATTTTTTTTAGTATTTTGATCATCAAAGAAGGAAATAACTAGAAAGAAATATAACAAAAGCTAATGATACATTACTTGACTAGCAATTCGAGAGCAAACACATTACTGCAGCAGCCGCCAAAGATCAATGAGATGATGATAGGTAGATCTGATGCTATTATCTGGGCGAGAGATCCTAGCCAGGCATTTGAGACAGACATGCTGTTTATGACGGTCAGAATGAGATGTAACAAAGCCAATCTCTTACCCCGTCTTAGTATCCTGCCATTTTTTTTCTTTGTCTTTTTAACTCATTCACTCACACTGCGCTTCAAATCTTGGGGAACGACAAGCGGACAAAAAAGGTCCTTTTTGCACACAATACGTGTAACGATAGAAGCCTTACCCCAGGACTATCACCAGGGCCACTCATAAGTATCAGAGGGCTAATATATTTTAATGGTAATTTGGTTGTACAAGTTGGTCAGATCCGAAGGCATGCCGATATTTCGAAATTATCAGTGATGTGTATTCTGTGTCTAATTCAACTTTGAGAGTTCAGGATTTAATTATTAACTTAAAACATACATAAGATTTCTTAATATTATTAAGCCAAGCAGCTTTTCTTTTTTTGTAGAAAATATATCATTTTCCTTACTCACTCAGACTTACTTCACAATGGTTAGATTTTCTTGGTGATATATTTTAGCTGATGTATATGAAAATGATTATATCTAAAAGGGCTAAGTTGTGTGACATAACCAAAGCAGTGAACTCATTGTAATCAACTTATTTTATTATATAATTCATTGTTTTTTACACATAAGCAAGTTTTTCGTTTATTTATTCGAATATCATTGGAAAATTTTATTAATAAGAATAATCAATAATACTATATTTCAAACATATCCTAGCTAGAAACTTCTTTAATAGTCCTGAATATTCGGTGTATATAGAATGTATGTGGTATAGTAATCAGATTTGTGTACAAACTATTTTGATATCATTTTCGGTTCTCTCATTATTCGGGTAAAGCTAAAACAAAATCTTTAAGGCATATTAGAAATTTAAAGACCATAATATAATAGCCGTTCTTTTTATGAAAGCCCCAAACTATAGGTCAAAAAGGAAAAGGTCTCTACCTATGAAGAGGTATCTAGATTCATCAACATTCCGATATGACTATCGGAACCACCACTCATTTCCTACAGTATTGGGACTAAAAAGACTGGAACACTTTGGATATATATATATAAAGTATATATCAAAGACGAAGTGCATCGAATGTTTGTCCGGACAACATTTTCCTTAAGAAAGAAAGAAAGAAAACCTCTACACATCAATAGGTTAATTTTTTCTTTAGAGTACGGCGCAAATGTACTGAATAATATCAACGTGCTCCGCAACTATCATGATCACATCTGTTGCAGTTAATAGAACGCAATAAAACACACGTCTAAGTTATAAATACTACTTGATATAACCGTAGCTCATCAAAAATATCAATAATATATATAATACCCAGATGATATTCATAGACCTCAACATTTGAAACTGTAAAAGGAAAAGAAAAGAAAAGGACTAAATTCGGTTTCAACAATATTATCCATACAAGTTATATTTTAATTTGCAAACTTAATAGTCCTTTCACAGCCGTCACTCTCCCGCCATTTCAGCTTTATGTTAAAAAGTATACAAAAGTATAATTAAAACTATGTAAAGTAAAGTATACACTCTTTCCGGAAATTATTCGTGCAAAAATAAAAATAAATTTGGTGCAAAAATAAAAATAAATTTGGTGCAAAAATAAAGATAAAATTTGGTGCAATTTTTTACCATTTCTCTGCTTAATTCATCTTTTTTGGTGCATTTGGTGCATTCCATTTTTGCACCAAATAATTTTTTATTTTTGCACCAAATTTGTTTGTATTTTTGCACCAATAATTTCCGGAAAGAGTGTATTTTATTTTATTCTATTTCTATTTAGGAAGGTTTCCAATAACTGTTGCACTGATAACCAAAGCTATTCCGGGAAGTACCAAAAATAACGTTGTAAGTGCAAATGCTAGCTTGTTGACCATATAGTTTGGGTCAATAACATATATACGTATAAAAGTAAACGGCCAACTTCCTACAATCCAAGCAAGTACAATCCATTTTGCGGGACTTGGCTCTGTGTATCCGGCTAGCAACCCCAACAGAAGAGGAACTACAGTACCTCCGATAATAACAAGTGTTTCCCATCTTCCTGCTGGCTGGATTGAAGAACTGACTTGTGATACAGACAGGCCCATCATAATTTTGTAAATAAGCATCGGTGGCAAGGCTGACTTCTCTAATGCTCCAATCAGAGCATAGTCGTGTTCCTTAACAATATCGTTTGTCAGATTTTGAAGAAACTTAGGTAATATTCTTGTTAGGAGGCGTGTAATAGGATGCGTAATCTTCTCTGCAAGATTGTAGCTATTGGTCCCCATATTTCTTTCAGTCTTGCAATGGATACTAAAGGCCACCAATTGAGTTGGTAAGAATACAAGTGAAGCAGTCTGTAAAAGAGACATTATCATGAATACACCCATGATGAGTTTTGACCACCCATTCCCTGAACCTCGGACAATTTCATAGACTGTGTAGAGCAATTGTACTGCAGATGTGATCTTTGACAAGGAGGATGTATCTTCCAGGTTTCCGGCAATTTTCAGCTGATCTAACATATCTGTAGGTAGATAGCGTATTATTACTGGATGTACTGGCATTTGATATTTACATCGTGCCCCAGGACCAGTAACCTCCATGTTTATTGTAAGCTGTCTGATTAAGTCTCTTTGTGCGGCTTCTTCTTGATTGTAGCCAATATATATACTTCCATTTAGTATGGCGTGTTTCATTTTCTTCGCATTTTTTGGACCCATTTCGGTAAGGATCTGATCAAGGTAGGCTCCGTTGTCATGGGCGATTCTGTTATACATTTGCGAAGACTTCTTGCGAAGATACTCTCGGAATTGCCCATCTCCATCATCAGGCTTTGTTATATTAAGATGTCCAGATGATTTCTCATCATTATCTACAATGAATTTCTTAAAGTTTGTCGAACTCCCGTGAGTAGAAATGTCCCCAGCGTACCGAGCAAATGGCTTCTCTGAGCTGCTTGATTCCTTAGAAATATCGCTACCTTTAGAGAACCGGCTGACATTCGCATTACCACCACAAATCAGCTGGTACTTTGGTGTTGCCTTGTATGTTCTCCTCCACTGCTCAATCTCGGCCAGATTTTCGTCCATTATTTTAAAGGCATTGTCGAAAGTAGATATGTCTTCAAGCTCGTTTTTGAGCTGTGCGCGCTCAAGGTTGGTACGTAGAATAGACATACTGAATCTGATTTGTTTTAGTCCAGTGCCCAATATGAATCCATTCTCATCTCTGGGCAATAAATTGGCATCGCTGTAATATCTTTCCAATGGATTTTCTACTACATATCTTTCCAGTTTAAAATTGCCAATCCCAATAATCTTATCAGCACGCCATGCTTTAATTATTGATCCAACTGCTTCATGAATTCCGCTGACAGGCCAGGCTATTGCAGACATCTGCTTGTAGATAGTAGGCAAAGCCAATGTGCTTTGATCGGGGCGAACCGTATTTGCATGCGCTAAGTAAGCAATGAAGATGGTCTTAAGAACGGATACAATCGCTGCCTCTTTGTCTGTTATGTATGCCTCCTTATTGAATGGTGCTCCGTTGCATCCAAGAAAGAATGCCGATAATATTATCCATAGTGTAGGAGAAATATTCACTCGAATATTAGTAAACGCCCAATTGAGTCCTCCGGTCCAATGGTGCATTGGTATAATTCAGAAAGAACAATGTTTTATTGTCTGGTGAGAAAGTATAATAAATTTACATAAAAGAAGTTACCGAAGTTTCTATGTAATACGACACATTTATACGAACACAAATGCGCAGTAAATGTGAATAGATGGTAGTACATGCTACACCAAGAGATTATATTATACACCAGAAAATAATATGATGTAGATTATAATAAGACTTATTCTTTATTAAATCTACCAGGTTATTTGTATTCTTATAGTAAACTATTGACATTATGAATCTTTGTTTTGTTTTTTGTTGTTACAGTTGTTTCTTTAAAGAAAAACAAAGTATTGCTCTTATTCAGATTTCTGTGCCTACAGTTTATCCTTAATTATCCACACTTAGGCTGAGCTTTTGTTGTGTTCCCACACTGGAATAAAAACTATGTCTAATACTTGCTCGTCATCAGTGGTTGTAAGAATATCTTTTGGCTATATATCTTGCCATGCTCACTTTTATATTGATATACCACGCATACTAATAACTGACCCAAAGCAAACAAGTTGATAATAGAGTAAAAGTAATTGGATTGATAGGCATAAGTATGTGTTTAATTATGGGCTTAAAAGATTAAAAATAAATTCATTTTAGGGACGACAAAGCCTTTTAAGCACAAAAAACAATTGGGTTACCATAGGTTTATTCAAACACAGGTATTTGCAGTGCTTTGTGAGGTCAAATAGTATGTAATTGAATATGCTATTCTACCCACATTTTAGACTTACATCAGTACACAGCCTAAATGTTCTACATTTTGTGTACATCTTGAACACGTAAGGACTACACTAATCTCAAGGCAGTATGACAATTTATCGTAGTAGCATAATTACCCCAAACAACTAATATAATTTGATATTACAGCTATTTAAGATTAAACTAAAGTAGACGTATACAGCTTGTACACGCCACATTGATTATATAAGAATAAAATGTAAATGCAATTTCTCGCAAATGTTAACGTAATATTACTACTGAGGTATCAAATGGCTAATTAAAACAGTACATATACTATACCAAATAATACGTTTTGTTAAATATCAGGTTCTTTTATAGATATGAACATGTATCTATATACATTTTTTTGAGTGAAAGAAAAGGAAGATCGAGAAGCAAAACAGTAAAAACCTGATCTGTTGTTTTCTTCTTTATTTATCATTTCATAAAGTTTCTCTTATATAGATAGCAGAAAACAAGCAAATTACTCCTCCATTGGTTCCCCACCATCTCTTTCTCTATCTCGTGCTTGTTTTTCGATTGCTCTCAGGAAAGCCTCAACAGCTATACAAATAAAAAAACATGATACTGTGATTAGAACTGTAATACACTATGTTCTCTCTTTATTATAAGTACTTACATTGTCCGGCAGAAGGGTCCAACCCGAGTTGGCTCAACAGTGGTCCAAGTTGACCGCTCTGAATTGCTGCACTCAAGGACTGAAGCGCTTGTTGAAACTGAGGGCTTTGAACTACCTGACGCACCTCTTCTTCCGAGTGTTCAGCATTATCCGGCAAGAAAGGAAAAAGACTGCGGCTGATTTCAGGATCATTCAACAAGGGTCTGATAGCCTGTGGAGTCAGCACATCGTTCAGCTGAATAGGCGGGTTTTGGGATCCTATTGGTTATAGAAAAACATATTGAATTTATATACGCAAAATTAAATAATAACAATAGCTACTTGTGTGTACCTGAAGACTGTTGTACATTTGCCAGCATTGATCTGAGTTGTTCCAAAGCTTCGGGCTGAGCAGCTGTTGGCTGATTGGTATTTTCTGTGTTTTGGGATGCCTGCTCTGATTCGGCTTGGCTAGGTTGGGATTCTGGAAATAAGTAAGGAGGATTATCAACAGGTCCGTCTCCTCCCGAGTTGGATGTTACAGGCACAGTTCCCCTAAGAGAATAGTTGCAAAAGTTAATGATTCTGAGCTATTGGTATTATAAAGATAATGTGCATCGATCATACCCATAACCACCCGCTGTTTGAAGATATTGCAAAATATTGTCTGTAGTTTCATTCATATATATATATATATAATGAATAAGAAAAACTCTGGAAAAAGATAACGGCCAAAGCGAAAAGAGAATCTAGAACATATACTAATACTCTCAGTGGGTATACACAACTCACCCTGACCTTCATTTCCTAGTATACGCATTAATTCGGATGGAGTATCACCGTTAAGGTCCATGGTGGATGACAAAGGACTACGCCCTTCATCCATTGAGCTGTGGGGATCGTTAATCAATTGGTTCACGCGGGATACTACATCCTCATCCTTTGTCTGATCCTTGCTCTGCATCCAGAAAAAGAGCTTTTGGTTGGATGATTTGAATTTTAAAAGGTAGACACGTCCAGTTGTACACTCTTGAACTCTGATCAATTCAGCTTCATCAGGAAAGATGATTAAATCCTATTCATCAATACCACACAATCAATTAAGCCGTGCATATAAATGTGAAAGTGTATATATATATTATTACATCCTCAGGAGAGCTAGACTTGCGCTCCTTCCAATAAAAATGCATCAACTGGTCGTCACTCTACATATATGTATATAGACATATAGTTACATATGCACACATGTCATAACGTTGTTAGAGTCATTTAGAGCCTTAGATATATGACTTTGCTCTTGAAGTCAAGTTTTTCAATTGAATACCGACCTGGTCCATATAAATCATGCTAAAGATACCCAAAGTTAACTACGATTGTCTTTTTGTCACAATTCACTCTTTTCAGTTTACCCTTTACGAATGTCAGGCTTCAGCATGTTCCCTTCGCGTATGCACTTTCCGGCATTAAACTGTACCAGGTGAGATGGTCTTTGGGTTGCAGGAAAGAGACTCATGATAAGTTAGTAAAAGGGGCAAGAAACGAGTGTACACGTCCTAGGTACACTCTTGTTCACACTCTTTGCTTCCACTCCTTTGGTACGTCATCTGGAGACGTGACTCGCACCAAGCTTGCATGGCGCATTTCACTGTCGGTGATTTTGCTCTTTTGAGTTATTTTAGTCGCCCGATAATGCTGGCCACAAAAGTCACATTTCCTACCAAATGAAGCAAAATGCAAATCCATGTGTGTAACATCTCTTTTCTTTTGTGATTGGCCAGAATAGTATGGTATGTTTCAAAAACAAGGATCATTTTCAAAGCCGTTATTATAAAGAAAGAAAGAAAGAGAGAAAGACAAGGAAAAAAGAGGGAATTTAGCCTGAACTTATGTTAGAAATGTGTATATGTAAAATTTTAATGCCTATTTTCCTTAATTTTTTTTATTGCCTAGAATCATTGTCTCCTTTTATATTCTTTTACTTTTCTTTGTCGCCTCAAGCCAATTACGGTCGTAAAAAGCATGGCAAATATACACGATGCCCGTCCTGATAAATCGCACAAAAAGCTTTTAAATTTTGTAGATGCAAGATTATTGGTCTTTACGAAGTTCGAATGAGGATAACTGGAAATATAATGGCAATCAACAAAAGCACTGTCAAGGAATTTAAATATATGCACTATCGATTTATAAATAATAAGTATAAACATGTCTTATTTATTATCATTTAACAGTAACGTCAATGAAAGCATCTTTGCTTTAATTTTATGTATTATACTTTGAAAGCTGTTTAATTTACCACGGAAGTGAAAAATTGGTTACTGAAAAGGATCCTTTTGATCAAAATGACGGATTAAAGACAGAAAATCAGTCATAAATCCATATCTGCTAAGTAAAGTACTTCCTTACAAATAAGTGACATGGTGCATTATACGCCGTTCCACCATTTTAATTTTGTTTGACATTGATTGTTTTAATATTGGTCAAAACATCTCATTTTTTCACTCTATAAAAACTATTTACTAATGAATTCTTGGCTATTTGCACCAAAAAGTCCATTTTGATGACCATTTTTCTCAAGACGTACACCTCAAAAAAAGTTGGGAAATTTTGTTCTTTTTCTACTAAGTACAGCTGTATAAAAAGCCAGTTGATGGTGTCCAGTGCTTGTCTGACCACCAACAAACCAATATTCATAGAGATATCAATAGGTTTAAAAATGACAATATCGATATTTACACCACAAAAAGATGCTGTTTAAATGTCCGACAGTAAAGATGTATGTCCCAAAAATCTCTCGCATTGTATGCATGGTAGGCTTTGTGATCATTTAGCATATAGTGGTGTCAAGAATAATATAGACTTTTATGCATACCCACTCAGTATAATAAAGCTTCTATTTGTGTGTGGAAGTATCTAGGAGGTATGTATATATAATATGATGTATATGATTGATATGATTTAAATTGAATAAAAAAAAAAGATCTAAAGAGACGCTATAAACATGTATAAAAAATTGATCTTTACCACGAGTGTATTCTACTTAATCAAATATAGTAATTCAATAAATTTTTGCTTAGAAGAATGGGTGAATTGAGAGAGAAAATGGTACTAACAGCAAATTTTGCTATTTTATATAAAGTACTTGAGAATTAAGCTTTATGAATATTGTACAAGTAATATATATATATATAATAGCGAAATCTTTATTTGATATGCCAAATAGCTTTCTATATTATCGAGTGCAGTAATATATATATATATATATATGTAAAGCAATGTTAGTGATATATAATATAATAAATCATTTTACTTACAGTATCTTTGCCTCGCTTTTCTTTTACTGCGATTTCTTTGATCTTTGATTCAATATGTCGCCGTGAAATATCTTTTAACGCTCTATAAAATTTTATGTTAAAGAGAGATATTACTTTTTACTCTAGATAGACTTACTCATGTGACTTTGCTTCCGATACCAACAGCTTCATATTACCCGGTTTGCTTAGGATAACCTAAATACCAACAAAGATTTCAATATGGTGTTTTCCATTATACAAAAAAGGTATAATGTATGTATATATACTTACGCTAATCAATGCATCAGTGTGTTCTTTTACAAACGACGAAGTCTTCGCACCATTGGATGAATTGGTACCATCTAATACAGCAAATGGATCATACCCTTCTTCGACATCTTTTATCACAAAAAAAAGAGAAAAGAATATGAGGTGAGTAAGGTATAAAACAATGAATAACATTTCCTAAATAACTAAATAAGCATACCTATACACATTTTGGTTTTGTATGGCCTTAATGTTTCTTCATCAGATGTATCCGAGTCATTTTCAAAGTATGGACCGATGATCTTTTTACCAGAAGCCATATTCTAGAAAAATATAACAATGAGTTTTACATATTATCAATAGTATAGCTTACCTTTCTTGTAGGTGGACGTAATGGTAAACTATGTCCTGTGCCTTTGCTTTCTTGCTCGCTATATCCATCTTCTTCATCGCTGTTAATACGTTCACTATCAGATACATATCCTTCAGGAACCAGCCAACTTGCCTAAAAGTAAATATTTAAATACGATACTTGAGATTACATACGTAATTAATTTCAAGAAGTAGTACTTACGTCTTCTGGATCTACTGTATCTGCACCAAAATCTTCCTCGTCTTCGTCTCCACTCTGAATGTCTTCACCTTCGCCTTCTGGCTCCCACTCAGCCTCGCTATCATGCTCATAATCAACCAGCTTTTCGTCTCTTGCGAATGGGGTCCTTCCGGAAATGCTCTGGCTTGACTTTGTCCATGTACCTAAAGTGAGATATATTTTTATATATACATCCTTATATATAATTATATAATGTTTAATTATTACCATAGTAAGCTGGCCGTACATCTTCTGGGAAATGAAGAAGCTTCATCTTTACGAGTGAATTTAAACTTTGATTGTTTAGGAAATCAGCATTGGCGCCAGATAATCCAGGGCCAAGCCAAACCGTACGCAAATTAATTTTTCGCTGAACACCTCTCTTCTTTGAAGTCTTGGGCCCACGACTTTTTAACTCATTTCTAAACCGCTCGCGGACACCTACAGACTCTAAGATAGATTTATAGAGTAAGTATAAATTGTTGTTATTATTATTTAAAGAACAGGGACTTACCATTAGGAGGACTTGAGGTCAGGATAGTTGAATAGCCTTTCAGAACTTCTTCAAATTTATCGCTTTGCTTTATCGTAGGATTTGGAACAGACATTGTTGTAAATTCCTTGACAAAGAAAGGTTGAAATAGTGTAGATTTTGGTGTCATTGCTATTTCGAGGAGAGAGAGAAAGGTATTTTAAATATCATGCAATCAAAGTCAAGACAAAAGAAGATCAATTTACCAGAGTCGTATAAAAGTGTTCCTGTTGGTTTTTCTTCTTTGGGCTTTGTAAATAAAGATGTTAACCGAAGTTGAGACTACATTGATAGAGGCTATGAGTTAGTTTATAGCTTCCTTGATTCTTATAAATTGGCCTTTCTTTATTTTCTTCGTTCCTAAAGTAAAAAGCGGCAGGACTTACTTGTTCCTTCTTCTTGCGTTCTTCATCTCGTTGCTTTTTTTCCTCTTCTCGCTTTTTTCGTTCCTCGTCGCGGGATTTCTTTTCTTCCTCTCGCTTTTTACGTTCTTCTTCCCGAAGTCTCTTTTCTTCATCACGTCTGATTTTTTCTTCCTCCTAAATACGAACGCAATATTAGAATAGCTATCCACAATTTTCAATAGTACTTTTTTTAAAGAAAAAATAAATGAAGTTCTATATATTATTTCTTTTATACCTTTTTCTTTCTCTTCTCCTCTTTTTCTTGCTCATTTTCCTCCACAGCCTTTCGAAGCTCTTCGCTCATCTAAAAAATTTAGTTCCTAGGTTAGAAAGCCCTATATTTGTTTTATATATCAGATTACTTGTGTATCGACTGGAGCTTTTGTTTGAGTTCTTCGTGGTTTTGTGCTTAGTATACTAAGCTTCTGTTCCTGGGAAAGACTCGAAAATATCTCTGTAACAGACTCGGACATCTTAAGACAACAATTTAGATCATGTCCCTTTCAAAGTTGGTTATATATATATATATATATATATTACCTTTCTTCTTTCTGATCTTCTTGCTTCAATAACTTGTTGTAAATCTAGAGGGAAGTTTGAAATATCATTTATTTCCCATCGACTGAACGCTAAATGCTAAAAACATAACAAGATTTTATAATTTTTTAAAAAAACCAAAAAAAAACCAAAAAAAAACCCATTTGTATTAAATATTTACATTGGGAACTGAGATAGGTGCACCTTCAATTGAAGTGATAGCACTGTGTTTCACACCATATCTTTCTCGATGTGCTACTGCTCTGATTGTTCGTTCAATAAGCTCCGAGAAATAATCTACAGCTAATAAAATCATATAAAATTGTTAAAGCACTTTTTTTTATTTATTTATTTTTCATACAATATTTATAAATTAAAAATAGGGGGGATAAAGATGAGGGAAAAGTTAGAAAAAAGAGATATTGCCTACCATTTTCTTTTCTTATCCAAGGGGACAGCATTGAATTGATACGAACAGAAAGAAGATTTATCTTTTCGTCACTAATAGATGGATATTATCTGGTTTTATCAGTAGGTCTGTGTTAAGGTGATTAATACAAAAAGAAATTACGTATACCTTTCTTGTACCAAGGCAGCAATTAGATCTCGATACCCGTGTTCAATTTCGGGAAGCTTTTGTAGGAGTACAGGACTGGCCTCGACTATAGATCTCATATTTCGAAACTTCATAATATCTATATAGAAAAGTGATCATTAAGAAATTGTCGAATGAATGAATTAAACTATAATTGCTAGCCATTGTAAAGGAAATGAACGGATGTGTACATTCATTAATACTCGGATGGTTTTCGAATCGTATCCTTGGCTCAATATAATTGAGTTTCCCATTCTCGAGAAATCCTGACAGCTACATGATAGTAAAGGCAAGTCATTCAAAAGATATAAATATAAGAATTAGTTGTTATTTTCTTGCTTTTTTATTTTTTTTACTATTATGTTTTGAATGATATACCTCTTTTGAGACTGATGTATCGGGCACACGCACTGAAAAATAAATAAATGGTCAGAATTCTTTACATCCTTAAATGGGTTGTACATCTTACAAGTGCGGATCATTTCAGAAATATTGGCGATCTGGGAGTTATCAGTAGTTTCATTCATTTGTTGAGGATCATGTGGTACACCAGGCGGAAGATTTTCCATGTTGGATGAAGAGATCTAGTTAAAGTGAAGAATTGCCAACACAAAAATGGTATTTCTTCCCTTTGAGATAAGTTCTGGGACGCGAAGATTTCCAAAAGTCACGTCTGGTCGAGTTTATATTACTTATCCCCTTGTCCGCAACCCAAAAGTAAACCAAAATGCCAAAGAATATACATGTAGAGAGCAATGAGACTGAATAAAACGCTATAGATTCTTGTCGCATGTCTAATGAACAGGTCTCAAATGACCAAAAGATGCAGGATCCTTTAATTTCTCCAGACTATCTAAAGCAGATGGCCAAAGCGCTCTCCACCAAGACTAAGGTATAATTTCTAGTCGACTCTTGTCTCGCTTGCCCTGTTATCTTATTTATTTATTATTTGGTACTCTAGCAAGTTCACCCGTATGAATATCACGACACAGAAGAGTTTTATCTAGAGATCGATGAGTTCTTTAGCTATGGAGAGGTAGCTTCAGATCTACAAGCATGTCGACACGATTCTATAGATTCACATGGACCATGTAAAAAAAGCAACAATAATTAAACTTTAGATACAAGCTACGACATAGTGTAATTTATTCTATTGATCTTTCTTTCTAGTGTGGAAGAAAAAAGATGCAAATGAACGTGAAGACGAGGTTAAAGATTTGCTTAACCAGCTTGAATACACAGAACAAGACCAGCGCCTAATTGCCTTGAAGAAGCTCCTATTGATCTCTTTAGGTCGGAAAATTAGCAATGGATCATATTTTATGATTATTTTACTGATATGACTAATTTACAGGAGACATAAAAGGGGAAATGACATTTTCATTGTTATGCAAAACTGGAGCAATGACGGTTTTTTTTCAAGCATTGAAACGCAGTTATGCTTCTTTACACACACTTGAGTATGTCAATAAACCTATGAGCCATGTATTTGGCCTAAACTTAATCAAAATCAAAAGTCAGGGAAAGGTGGATCAAATCACTCTAGAAAATACTATCAAGGAGGTTAACCAGCTACAATCTCTGCTCTATATCCTGATCGAGTATTGTCGTCAAAAAGGGCTGTTCTCAGATGGAAAAGGTAATCTAATTATTTATGGAAAAATATCCAAAATATTTATTAAACCAAATAAACATGCATATTGGGTTTATTAGTGAAACTGGACTCTGGATTCATCGAGTTTCTCTTCAGTGAGATTACAACCTTGAAAGAAAAGTATATTCGTTCATCGCTAGTGAAAAAGGTACATAATATTTTCTGTAGCAGATTCTTCCTAACATATCTCGTTAGCTAGTGCTTCTTTTATGGAAAACAGTGCTTATTTACTTTGGTGGATCTAAAAAACTTAAGCAAACGAGGGAAAGAGCAAGAGAGCGATATGGACTTTCTCGAGATGGTCGTGGAAAGTATAATTATATAGTAGCATTTTATAACTTGTATTTATTTATTTTCTATATTTATTCTTTTGTTTAGACCCTGTAACTAAATGTTATCCAGAGGACTTTTATCTGTTTCAAGAGGATATGATCGAAAAGTATTCAGCCTTCTCGACACCTGAAGTTCCCGATATTATTTCCAATCCACGGTCTATCAAAACCACCCCAGAACTATCTGAAGCTATGGGTATTAGTACAGCCATCAATCAAACTGATTTACCGTACCAAACTCTCTTTCCTCCCAAACAAAATCAAGTATCTCAAACAGAAAATCAAGAAGGATCATCAGAACAACCAATACAAAAACAACCAATGCCAAAAGAGCTTACTACCGTAGTCCTCCCTGTGACAGAAAATGGTCCTAGCTTCCCAAAAAGTCTAAAGGATGCTGGTGAGATCTATCTCGCTAATCTACATATATCCTTGGCGGATTATCAGATGATTCACGAACGTGAAGAAGCAATCAATCGATGGCAGACACTAAAATCATTAAAGGATGGGTCATCTAATAGGGAGACTGTCAATGAACCCTCAGATGAAACTGTGGAGGATAGAGTGGAGACAGTTTATGTAAGTAGACCATAAGTTATTTATTTATTAATCTATAGTGTGTAATACTTTTTTTTTCATTAATATGTTTTTCATTAATTCTTATAGAGATATATAGTCCCTCATTTGCAAACTATAGTTATTGTATTTTTAAAGCTGTTGCTTTTATCAATCAACCCGGCCAAAACAGGAGAGCGTTCAGAATCTCTTACAATTGAAGAAGCAGACATGTTCCGTGATAAAGAAATCACAGCAAAGTCAGTGTCGGCTACTTTGTGGTTACTGTTAAAATGGTTTAAAGCGTCTCGTAAGTTCACCAAAATTCTTAAAAACATGTTGCCATTCTGGATCTAGAGAGTTAAGAACACAACTAGATGTTTTGAAATACGAGTACTTTTCCCAACTTTTGGTCGATTCCGGAAGTATGTTGCTCATCCTAAAGATCCTTGGCTTACAAGAGATTACTTCTGTGGTGGCGACTATTTCAGATGTGGATAAATACAGGTAAATATACTATAAAGTATATAAAATGTTTATACAAAGAAAGAATATATCTGGCTAACATTCTGTATTAGCCTCTTGACTCATCTAGGATTACCAAAGAAAGATGAACAAACGGATGATGTCGCTTTTACCAATAAGAGAAACATGTTTTGGACCATCAATCTTTTAAGGATTCTTCAAATTCTATCTAAGCGCAAGACAGCACGCATTTTATTATTGATCCAATACAAGTCTTCTGCAAGTAATTTGAATGAGAATATAGCAGGGTTTTGTCTAATACTACAGTGGTCTAGGCGATTCTCAAGCGTATCTTAAAAATAAAGAACCCTACCACGGAGCTATACACACTAAAGATCATTCAAAGTCAAACACGATTCCTCGGCCGTAGATGGCGATATTGTAAGTTTCTCAGAGGAATCATGCGCACTCAATAATTACCTTTTCTTTTATCTATAGTAAATATGAAGATTGTATCTGCCATTTATATGCGCTGTCAGCCTTTACTTCGGGATGACTGGTTGGTGACTGTTGACTCTGAAAAAGAATTAGAAGCTGCCGATGTAAGTCTATACAGCCGTAAGATAAATCTGAAGCAAGATAAATGCTGACTATAATATAAATACTTTCTATAAAAAAAGGCACAAGAAAAGCATTTGAGAGTGTTAATTCAACTATATCATGGGCAACATTATTTGCCTGAAATGCTCCCACCTGCAGACGATTACAGTAACACTGAGGGTGGAACTTTTAGCATGACCAGAATACGAGGGGATCGGGAAGATTATAATCTCGATGCACCCATATCAATGACAGAGGTTGATCTGGCGCCTGATTTTAAGGAAACATGCTATCGCTGGGTAGAAGAAGAACTGGAATCAACTGACGAAATTGAGACGGATAATCGCGATGCTTGGGCCATTGGAACACCTATACCTTCACCAAACGAACCTATCTCTCCGCGTCTGTTGGCAGCAGAAATCAACAAGCTCTATCATGAAGAGCTAGAACAAGAGTTTAAGGTTGAAGCTCCTGTAGTAGTGGAAGACGGGTGGGATGCACCTGCTCTTGTGCCACCAACAACAACAGCTACGGCAGCCAAGATCAAAGCAAAATATGCAGGCAATGGGCATGATGACTATGAAAACGACAGTGACAGTGATGAGGAGGTTCAAGATGATGACCCTCTTGGAGATATTAACTGGGAGACACTTACTGAGAAAGACCTGGTCGACCGACTGACAAAAGTTGAAGAGAATACAAGTCGTAGATGGTTGAATATTGATATTAATGATCCATCGTATCTCAAAGTACTGAATACCTTTGAGGGAGAGCCTTTGGAGGAGCCTATCTCTGATGACGATTGGGATATAACCCCTGATAAACCCTTGGGAGAATCGACTGACGATGGTTACAATAACATTGTTGACGATACTTGGGAAGAAACTTCTGAAGATTCATGGGATAGACCCGTAAGAAACCTTCAACAACAGTCAGAAATAGACGAACAAGACTTTGAGTCAGGAAACACATGGGATAATACTTCAGAAAACAGCATAAATAGCTCATGGAATAATTCTACCAGTCAGTCCAATGAGGATAACTGGAGCTAACTTTATGAATACGCTCACTTTCTCTAGCCTTTCTTTAAGGAAAGATAGCTATACAATCACTGCCTATAGATATAGAACTTTAAAAGGTGAATATGCTGGTATGGATTCGTCGTTTACTTGCTTTCATCGTCTTTATTTGCTCTTGCACATTCACCTTAATTCTCACTTATGATAAACCAAAACCTCCAAACTAAAAATGGAAAATAAAGTTTCTTATTATTGTTTTATTTTATTTTATTTTATTTTTGTTTCAAAAATTAAAAATTAAAAATTAAAAAATAAAATAAAATAAAATAAATAAATAAATTGAAATGTGATAATTTTCCTTTATATCTATAAATGCCATTAATTCTAATAAACTTGTTTATCCTTTTCTTCCTTCGTCATGCTATTCTCAATACCCATTCTCGATAGGCTGACATTTAGAGACTACCAAGGGTATATTGAATGAAATTATATTGAAAAGCAACTCACCTTTGTCTTTTAGTCTAATTCTAACAGTGTTCTTTTTCGGATTTGAAAATGTCATTCGAGTGATTGTAACATTTTTGCCAAAGTTTGTCATTAACCTCATCGATGCATTCATTGATAGGTAGAGTTTGAACAGACTTATAAAGAATGTCCATTAACCAAAACTTTTTTTTTCTTCTTTTTAACCATGTCAATATATGCTAATAGTACATTCCCTTGGCTATCTAAACTTGATTCTGACCCACACGTGAGTCCACTTGAAAAGGCAGAGTCGTTTGAGAAGATGATGTTGATATGGTAAATGTTTGGCTGTACAAGCAAGACTGTCTATTTTCAAACCTTACCCCAATATTTTTACTATTCTTATTTTGCTTTATGCATATTCTTTAGGAAGAATTATATGTGTGAACAACATCTAGTACGCACTCAAGACGACTACCTTCTCTGTGTCCATCGAATCCCAGCTGTAGTTCAATCTGCCGATAAGTTTAAAGACAAAGACGTTTTTAGATCATTTTGCGATGAGAATAGTAAAGGCATCGAGATTATCGACCACATTAACGAGTTTAAGCAACAAAAGACCAACTCGAACTTTTCGGGAAAACCAGTTGTACTGTTGTATCATGGATTCTTGATGTCTTCGGAAGTCTGGGTCTGCAATGTGGATGAGTATCGAAATTTACCTCTGTTGCTTGCCCAACAAGGATATGATGTCTGGCTGGGTAATGCACGCGGTAATAAGTACAGCCAAAATCATCTCAAATTGAATCCAAGACACCAGCAATTCTGGGAGTTTTCTATCAATGAATTTGCAATGATCGATCTTCCTGATGTAGTGGATGTGAGTGGAATGAAGTCATATTCAAGTAGTTTCTTCTTCTTCTTTAATTATATAACAACCTGATTATTTCCCTTCTTTTTTCAAGTATATCCTCAAGATTACCGGTGCTCCAAATCTTACCTATATTGGATTTTCCCAAGGCACTGCACAGGCTTTTGCTGGATTATCTGTAAATCCAAAGCTAAATCAAAAAATTAACTTGTTCATCGCTCTTGCCCCTGCTACTGCCCCAAAAGGACTCCGACACCCCTTGATAGATACATTTGTTAAAGCAACTCCTTCTGTTATATACCTTCTATTTGGACGCAAGACACCTCTTAAGCTGGCTTTATTCTGGCAAAGAATTATTAGTCCACCTATGTTTGTCAAACTGATTGACGGAAGTGTTGGGTTTTTGTTCGGATGGACAGGCAAGAACATGACGGCTGATCAAAAACTAGTTAGCTACCAGCATCTTTACAGTCTAACTAGCGTAAAATCCTTGGTGGTAAGTTGCTTCCGTTTAGTTTGTACAAACGAACATAAAAACAAACAAACAATTTTACCTGTTCAAATAGCACTGGTTCCAAATCATCAGAGTTGGACGCTTTCAAATGTATGATGAGATGCCTAGTCGTCTGCCTTATCATACTGTTAACGCAGTTATGGACCATGTCCCTCCAAAGTTCCCAACCAACCAAATCACAACTCCCATTGCTATCTTCTACGGTCGGTCCGATTCTCTGGTTGATTTTAATGTTCTGGCCGCAGATCTACCAAGTCCTTTGGTCTATGTCAAATCTATCAAATCGTGGGAACATTTGGACTTTTTGTGGGCTGAAGATATTGAAACAATTGTATACCCAGATATCCTTCGCCTCATTGACTACTTTAATCCTTTTCCACAAAACACTGAACGTAAGAAATTAGATACAGTAGTACCTCTGCCTATTAAGGCTATGAAATAATGCGTTACTATTTGCTTTTAAATACAAACAATTACTTTAATAAAGAAAATATTAATATGTACTCGTGATAAATATGTAAGATGAGTTTATTGGTCAACAATTTACTACTCTAGATATTTCAATAAGGGCGTCCGGGCCCACCGGTAGAAGTAGAATTATAGTTGTAAGGATTCTCATGGTGCAGCGTAGGGGAACTAGACATTGCATTATTGATAGTAGTGGACGATGGTCTTCCTTGCTGAGATTCTATAGGCTGTATAGAAGAATAGTAATTGGAAGGCTCAAAATAGGATCCAGGCTGAGTAGAGTACTCTGTAGATGTGTACTGGTTAGGCATTTGTGCTTGCCCCGCGGTATGTTGAGTAGAGTAACTATCAATTATATTTTGCTGATATTGATCATTTTGAAAAAAGCACGTGTCAGCCATCGGTTGGGTGTATGCTCGTTGTGGTACTGGTGGTATATCACTATCATAATATCCACGTTGGCTTAACATCGGTGTTGCGGGCTCACTGTGCTGTTTATAAGAGGCTTGGTACGTATCAGATCTTGAATAGACAGAGGGTTGATAATTGAGATTAACGGCTGTAGATCCAGACATTGGTACCGAGGTTTCGCTGTGAAATGTATTTTGTCGAGGGAATAAAGGGGCTTTGTCGCAGTAAAGATCACTGTCGTCTACCTTGGGAAGAGTTGGCAGAGTAGCAGTACGGTTAAGATTTTCTCTTTTCAGATTACTAGCGTTGTTCTTTCTTGTATTTTGATCATTAATCGCTGCTTCCTTTCTTTCTAGTTCTTTGATTCGTCTTTTTCGTTGTCTCTCCAGGATCTCGGAAATGCTATATATATTTTAATTTATATATCATTTAGAAAAGCATTGATATATATATATATATATATATATATATATATTATATCTTTAATATTTTAAGATGTGAAAGGAAATCAAATTTACCGTTTGTCAATCTTGTGACAGCAATATTCCTTTAGATTTCCTTGAATGTGACAGAGAATTGGCAGATACAGAAAGCATCCTAATACAAAAGAGAGTATTGATAGACACCATAAAATACAAGTAAAGCTCATCAGCAAGAGCGCCACGCGCTGAGACCAATCTTCTCCATATGCATCCCAATTTGTAGTGAATTCAAAGTTATCTATTGTATATATGAGTTAGATTCATAAAAAAAGCATTATATTCAAACATACTTTGTTTATTTGTCCAAGCCGACTTTAGTAGAGCGTATACTGTAATTCCAGCAATAATTTGTCGAGGGCTTTGTGCAAATAGCAGACGTTTCCAGCCTAGTAAATTATTAATATGTATACAATTTATTTATATATTTATCGATTAATTAATTGTTTGTCTTGCCTGTTAAATAACTCATATTTAATACACTTACCCTTTAGAGTAAAGAACACAAAAAATGCCATGTAATCCGTTATTTTTCTTGAGGAATGAATCGTTTGAAATAGGCAAAAATGGGAGTAGCTCTTCATCGAGTAGAAGCGAGAAGCCATTACGTTTGTAGCTGCGTACGAAATGTTTCGAGAGCGAATGATATTTCTAGCTTTGCGGATTTCCCAGGCCAGAAGCAAGAACGAGAGTATAATACAACCAACATAGATCCATTTACTAATTTCGAATCGAATCAAAGGTTGTGTTGAAAGTGACCATTTCTAAGGAAAGGTTTATGAATTGTTGGTGTGTGCTCTACAATGCGAAGATAACGGCTGCTTATAATACTAACGTCGTAAATCAACAAAATTCCAGCTGTCCATAGTTCAGCACAATATACAAGTGTCGACATGGCTATAGAGAAATAGAGTATAATAAATTTGAATGCCATCCACCATCCTGGATCATGAAATTCATCAACGTCAACAAAATCGAATTTGTAATCTGCTACATGCTCTCGTTTCCACTTGGGGCCCTTTTGAAATAGGCTTTCTCGCTTAAATTCGCCGGCCATCTAGAACCAAACAGTAAAGGAGTGTGATGGAGAGAAGTATGTTACTAAATCATGTAAGTGGTGAGCTTGAGTATTTAATGTTAAATTGCACTGTATTACGTTGTACTTTGTGGCAATCTTGTGCACATTAACGTAATTACTGGAGTACAATATTATGCCTTCTCCATTCTTTTGCTCACAAATTAAATGTTGTATTCATATAACAATAGCAAACAAAAAAAGACAATGGAAATACGATTGGATGTATTGTGTATCTAATGGACCACTCTTGCTCATAACAAGCCACTCCTCTTTCTTTGCCTTACCTTTTAACTTTAGATTATCATTAAATACTACAATTGTTTTGCCTAGAGTTTAAAGCGGCTCATTTATTTAATAAAGTGGCAAAAATATAGTATCTCAGAATATAATAAAAGAATATGAATGATTTGTGAATGGCCGAATTAACTTGTTAGATTTTATTATTCTTGGCTTCAAACAAGTTCCATATACACAGATATATACACATACTATAAGACATTTACTTCTCTTGTTTTAGAACCAAATATTGAGTCAAAGGGGTGTCTTGAAACTTATTTTGGGTAGAGATAGATTTACCCAGGATTGTACTATTTTGTCTTTTAAAGTTTGGAGATTCATTTTTGTGTAAGTGATGCTTTGTAATGCTAAATCCTCATTGAATGCATCTTGTCATATTTTTTCTCAAAAAAAGATGTCGCCTTTGCTTCTTTAGGTAGTTTAATAGAATCTGTTATTATTACTGATTGAAAATCAAATTAGCAATCTTTTTGTATTCCTGCAAACGAGGGATTGTGTGATTAATATATTTGTGCTTACAATTTTTCTGTTGTTTTATTCACAA
This sequence comes from Phycomyces blakesleeanus NRRL 1555(-), assembly GCF_001638985.1. NCBI lineage: Eukaryota > Fungi > Mucoromycota > Mucoromycetes > Mucorales > Phycomycetaceae > Phycomyces > Phycomyces blakesleeanus. The sequence continues at coordinate 1,905,404 of NW_017265138.1, read as the reverse complement.
TACTCTCACTTGTATCTATTAATCTCAAACATAATTTGTTATTTTTTTTGTTTAATAGCTAAATAGTATTGGGTGATTGCAATTCACTCTTGCAAAGTTGTATTGCATCATTTGTTAAAAGCACATCATGCAATGAAAGCTTTAAAAAATAGTATATCGATTTATGTGTTCAGCTTAATTGATTTACCCGATTCCTGGATTTATTTTTAGGGCTGTGACAACTGTTATGATTTTAAGGTCTGGTAAGATGATCAGATGTGTTCTTGGATTTTTTGCTTGGCTATCTCAAGTCGACTTTTTTTTAGTTCATAGTAGTAGTTTAAGCGCCTTTATTTATTTATTCATTATTATTCTTTTAAAAAAAAAGCTGCTTTCGATAATGACCAACAGGAAGGATTTGAAGCCATTAAAAAGAGTGTAACTAAGTTGATTAAAAATAATCTTGAAGATAGTGTCAAAATAATGGCTCATAAGCCGAAATGATGAGCAAATGTTTGCTATACCATAACTCTTATAGAACATTAGCAGACTTTAATACTCAATGTCAAAAAAAATTAGTGTCAACCATTACTCCTCCATATAAAATTAATTAGTCTTTAGACCAATGACATATCAAATGAAAAGAAAAACGAATAGCTATTTTGTTTCTGATTTCAGAGATCGACCTGTTTAAGGCGCAACCGAAATGTTTGCGATTTAGCCAGTGGGGCAAGCCAGTGGCATTCAAATTTTCAGCTTTTAAAAAGAAAGAAAAATCTCGGCTCAGTTAGAGTTGCCTGGACTCTGTTTGTTTATTCTTAAAATTATACACAACAATTGAAGAGGATTTAATCCCACGTGAATTTTACTTTTTCTTTGATCATAGTCCTGCATTACAAAATATTACTATGCCTTACAAAGGTCAAATAAACTGCAAAACTATATGAGTAAATAAGATTTTTAGCTTGAATTATGTGATGTAAGAAGTAAAGAGCTCAAGGTGGCTTTCTGTCGGGTGTGTAATCTATAAAAAAGTATAAAGGGCGAGCACGAATCGGGATAACTAAGCTCTCAGTGCCGCATATTTTCAGAAGCCAGGTACCAGAAGAAGAAATAGACAGAGCAAGTTGAGCGAGTGAGTGATACCTTCTATTTTATTTTACCTTGTTTTTCTATTTTATTTCCTGTTCTTCCTTTTTCTTCTTTCTTCTTTTTTCCTTTTAATTGTCTATTTCAGCTCTTGATTTAGAGTATGTCCGACTTCTTTAGCTTCGGAAGAAGGAAAGCGAAACCTCCTTCTGACCCGCCAGGATCTCCACCATCAACCTCACGACCAGTATCTCCTCCATCCCAAAACAGACAGACTGGAGAATATCGGAATTCATACAACTCAGCATGTAAGTTGCCATTGAACCACTAATAGAATTAACAAAAAAAAATCTAGTGCTACGTCTAAACATACTACATTGCAGTACCTCGTCCTTATGTAGAACCCTCTCGCGCTAATGCCTCAAACAGAGCATCAGTCGACAGCTCCAATCGCCCAATTTACCTCGGTGATGATTCTACTCAATTGACCATCGAACAAATCGATTCCCTTTTTGACCAATTGATCGTATGTATAGTATAAATAAATATAATAGGACATATATGTATGAGGGCTGTTTCTGTTTCACGACTTATAAACATTACTTTTGGCCGTTTTTAATAGTCTCGACGTGGTATTCACAAAGAAGAGATAGTAGAGCATATGAAGTCATGGGATTATGAAAAGAAACTCAATATGATAAACATGGATCGTAAATCAGAATCAAACGCATATTCAGCAAGACCTTTTAACGCTGAAGATAACACGCCCGCTCCTCTTTTGAATGTCTTGGCTGAAAAAGCAAACGAAATGTGGTCTGCTACAGTGGATGCTAGCTCCCGTGCTATCGATAGACACTCGAACAGAGCTAGTCAAATGCCTCATTCTAGACGATTATCAGGCACTAGTGGACCCGCACCTCTGGGTCCTTCTCTCAGTAATTCGACTGTATCATCTGTTATGCCACCATCATCTCACGATAACTCTCAAGTGGACCGCAGTTCACCGAATTACTTTATCCGAAAATTTATGGAGCCTGATATGCGTGGTGTCACCCCCTCTTTGGTTGCACATCTAGAGGTGAACCTGAGATCACGTCCAATAGAGTAAGTTGGATCATCACAGAAGAAGGCACGGTGATCCTTATTATATCGGTTGCATTGTTTAGCTGGGTGGTCAAGTTTATTGATCTTGAGGGTGTACGTGCAGTAATAGGTGGACTCAAATACGTAAATCATAAACCAGACGAAGAAAGGTAAGTTCATATTAAAGTAATAAGTATAAAAGGCTAATGAGCACGGTAGGAAAGAGCTGCTGCTTGATATTGAAGTGGAAATTACAAAGTGTATCAAAGTCTTGCTCAACACGAGAGTATGTTCATAAATAATATACAAGTGAAAAACCGTGGGACTCATAATGGTTATCTTATGAAAAATAGTGGGGTATTAGAGAAACAATTGGTCACCCAACCTACATCCATTCTATTGTGTATTCTCTTGTATGTCCACATTGGCAAACACGAAAGTTTATCTGTGATATGCTCTTCTTCCTGTGTCATTGTGAGCTTCCCAAGGGACATGAACAGGTTCTTAAAGGTTTCGAATCATTGAGTGCACATCGTAAAGATCTGGGTATATTTGACGGTTGGATGAAGGATCTCGAAAAAACCGTTGATGGTCGTGGTAAACTTGGGTCTTTGGTGGGAGCAAACGACGATTTTAAGCGTCTTGGAGTTTACAATGCGCCAGACAATCATTTAATGGAATATGCGGTAAGAATAAGTGTCTTAGTGAACGATCCATTAAATAAAGGATATAATAAGATGTAAAGCGTGGTTTATTGATCAAAGAACTTGTTATCCAGCTATCCAATATGATGCTTGTAAATGTATTGATCAAAGTACCAACAGACGTCAACGACCGTATATTTCTAAGGAATCAGCTCAGAGCATCCGGAATTGATAGAATTCTTTTGAAACTTGAAGCCTTAGATTATCACCTGTTGAATGTACAAATCGAGACTTACAGGGCTTCGGCAGAAAACGATATGGAAGAGGCATTCGGTGACGAAATCTCGCTTTACTCTGATATATCACAACCGCAGGAACTCCTGGAGCTTATCTTGGAAAGTATTGAAGATGCACCAAAGGCACTTGAATTCTTGATGACACTCCTCAGAAGCCTTCTTTTGATCAAGGGAGATCCAGATAACAAGTAAGTCGGGCCACTTTGTTAAGATTAATGACTTTGAACCATATTTAACAATTTTCACTCTGTGTCTAAATTTTCTTCTATATAAAAAAAGGGTTTATTTTTATCAGATGATTAGTGAGCTTGTCAGTCAGTTGGTTATGGATCGCAGAAGCGGTATCTCAACCGATAACTTTAGCAATGCCTATGGAGTATCTGTGGGAAACCTTATTCAAAAGTTTAGCGAGCTCGATCGGATGCGTGAGATAGAAGAGGAATCGGAAAGTAGCAGAGAACAACTTCTCAGACTTGCTGCTGAAAACAAAGAGTTACGTTTGGAAAACGAGTACCTTCGATCACAACAACACAATAGTGGCCCAGTCTCGCCTCCAGTACCTATTGCAAAAGATACAGTTGGTCCAAGACGTAAGGCTAATAACGAGAATTATATAGATACATTAGTTATTTACGTGTATATGTATAATAAAATAGGATCGCTTAATCTCAAAATGGAAAATGTATCCTTGCGTGCTTTGCTAAGAACATCCAGAAATACAATTGCGATGCTTCAAGAAGAACTTAAAGAAAAGAACGAAATGTTGGAAAATATGGAAAGCCCAGGAACTAGTCCTACCCCAAGTATTGTTCTCGGGAATGATTGGAAGATTGCTTCACAGAGACCTGTAAGAACATTAGTAGATACTACCAATATTATCTGTACAATGACATTGACTGTTCTAACATAATAATGTTAATTGTTAAAACAAATCTAGTCATCCATTATTTCTGATGATACTTTAGTCTCGCATCAGACAGGCGGTGTTGGTGCTGGTGGATTATTCGGCCAAGGAAGTAATGTGTCGGGGCAACTTCCAGTTACAGAAGTCTCCAATATCTCCCCAGAAAATCTTACGGCCGAATCCCAAATTGATAGCACCATTCCTCCTCCTCCTCCTCCTCCTCCAAGTAAGTGTGCGCAAATATCTTTATTTGTATATCATTATGTTTTTATTTAATCTATCATGTGTTGTTATTTTATTGATAGTGCTTGGAGGTGCTCTTCCCCCGCCACCTCCTCCTCCTCCTCCGCCACCCAGTAAGTACAAAGAACGAATAAACTTGAATTGGCATTTTTATATATTTACTTCGGAAACCATGTTTCTTTCTTTTACACTTGCAGTGTCTGGTGGCGGTCCTCCTCCTCCACCACCACCTCCTCCTCCTCCTCCGCCACCGAGTAAGTCCAAATAACGTATAAGCTTGAATTGGTACATTTATATATTTACTTAACAAACCACGCCTTTTTCTTACATTTGTAGTGTCTGGAGGCGGTCCTCCTCCTCCCCCGCCACCTCCCCCGCCACCTCCCCCGCCACCGAGTAAGTCTGAATAACTAATACGCTTGAATTGGTATTTTTTATATATTTACTTCGGAAACCACACTTTCTTTCTTCTTTTTTACACTTGTAGTGTCTGGTGGCGGCCCACCTCCTCCTCCACCACCTCCTCCTGGTAAATATATTGAGCCTGTTATTCAGTGTAATTGTCGGACAACCTATTGACATACATTACTTTTATAGTTCCAGGAGGTCCACCACCACCACCACCCCGTATGTTTGCTTACTCTAAATTGTGAACACGGCTGTTCTGGAAAGATCTAAAGTACTAATTTAACTGATATCATTAATATTACTATTACTATTATAGCACCTGGAATTCCTGGTGGCCCTCCACCCCCACCCCCACGTATGTTGTCATATTATTAGCAGTAATTGAGAGAGTTAGAAGAAAAGCTATTTTCAACTCATATATATTACTTTATTCTTTTATTTAGCACCTGGTGGCACACCTCCCCCGCCACGTATGTAGATAAATGATCAATACGTATCTATTTTTTTATTTATGCATAAAGTTTTTGATACTTTCCTATTAGCTCCTGGAGGTCCTGGAGGTCCCCCTCCTCCGCCACCTGGTAAGAAAAAAAACAATATTCATTTTATTTATCTATTCGGCCCCAACCAACAAAATAAAGTGTGTCTAATCTTATTTTATGCTTTGTAGGCTTAAGAGGTCCTATGATACCTGGTGTTCCCGGAGGTCCACAGCGTAAAGAGATTAGACACTACCCTCAAGTTAAACTGAAGAATCTCCAGTGGCAAAAATTGGATGCCAGAGGTGTCCAAAAGACTATTTGGGTTGTTGGTGATGTCGATGAGAATCATTTGGAAGATCACCTTGATAAATCTGGTGTATTCTCTAAAATCGAGGATCTCTTCCCTGCAAAGGTTAACAACTTCTTTGAGCGTCGTTTAAAGAAGTCTGCTGAAGAAAAGAAGGATGCGATTAAGTTTTTGACAGATGACAAGAGCAGAAACATCAGTGAGTATAAGAATGTGTATGATTACTGTAACAGGTGTTAAACAAATGTATAAATGGTTTAGATCTTGCAATTCTTCCTAGACTCAAGGTCTTCCCGTCATACAAGGAAGTCCGTGAACGTGTTCTGGCTGTGGACGATGAATTATGCACGGAAACACTTCTACTCAACATGTACTCATATATACCCAATAAGGATGATAACCTGACTCTGATGCAGAAATACATGAATGAAACCGACGAAAAGTTGGAAGAACTTGGCTTGCCAGAACAGTTTACTATCAATATGATGAGAATGTACCGCTATGAGCAGCGTGTCCAATTTATGCTCTTCCGTGTTCAATTCTGGGAACGATTCGATCAGCTTTCTACTGTACGAATGTCTTTTTTTTGCGGCTTTAAAAACATACTCATCCATCTATACTTATGCCTGATTTATTGTAGAACATGACTATTGTTCTGGAAGTAGCTGACACATTGAAGAACTCTTCTAGCTTAAAGGAGCTTTTGTGTGTATGTATCAACCTCTATTTATTTAAAATGGATGTGAGCTATTCATTGACTTACGTTTTCCTATGTTTTTTTTTCTCGTAGCTTATCTTACTTTTGGGTAATTTTATGAATGCATCTAGTATACAAGGTGGTGCATTTGGTATGCGTATCAGTAGTATCAACAAGGCAAGTTACTATTGTAGAGAGAAAAATCTAGACTATACGTTTTTTAATATAGTATTGTGTTTGTCGGTACATTAGCTTGCAGACACAAAGGCGTCGAATATTTCTTCGATGTCGCTTCTGAACGTGCTTGCCGGTGTTACCCGACGTGAATTCCCTCACATCCTAACCTTTTTGGATGATTTGAAGAATGCATCTCAAGCTGCGCGTAGTAAGTATTTGATTAAAAGAAGAAGAAAAATTGCGATTATGTATTAAAAAATTATTTAGTTATGGCAAGTTTCAATGACATGTCGCAGCAGTATGCCGAGATGAGAATGTCATTGAGACAGCTCGAGGTAGAGCTCGGCTCTAAATGGCAGGGTGAAGGTGTTCAACTGGAAGAAGGTGATCGATTCTTGGCGGTGATGAACGAACATAGGGAAGCAGCAGCCAACCGTTTTGAGGATCTCCAAACGCTTTACTTGAACATGGATGCCAAATGGAAGTCTGTGATGGTATTCTATGGAGAGAATCCTGCTGTTATGCGCCCAGATGATTTCTTTAGTACATTCTCTGAATTTGTAAAGAACTGGAAGGTAAGGATATATATGAGTTCTTTATGGCAGATATTTAGCGGTTTTTTATATATTGTCATTTTTTTCAAATCAATAGGAGGCATCAATCCAAGAAGAGAAATACACTCAAAGAATGGAGCGTGAAGAGAAGAAGAAGCGAGAGGATGAGGAACACAAAGCCCGCATGGAAGCTAAGAAAGAGGCCAAGAGGCTGGCTGAGAACACGGACGGAAAGGTTGATACTCCACAGAGAGTAGAGGGCGTTGATATCAGTGAAGGTAACTTTGAATACAATCAACAAAAATTCATCAACTTACTGTGGTTTGTTACTAGAAGCAACAACCGGTACTGAAGACGATCGCAAGATGATGGATAACTTGCTTGCAAAGTTAAGAACTGGCGAATCAGAAGTAAGAACCCGTCACGCACGTCGTGCTGGCCGCAGCCGAGAAGTTCAAGATAACAGTGATGTGATGCCTGCTTTGAGACCCTCAACATCAACACAACCCGGGGCTCTTTCCGCAGAGGCACTCCTTAGAAGTCTTCAGGCTGATTAAGAAGTACCCGTCTATCTATATTTCACACCACACACACACACTGTCTATCTCTCTCTTCATCAACATTCTCAAAACTTATATTTCTATATCTTTATACAACACCTGCACTCCTTTATTTTAATGTATTTCCAAAATCGCACAAAATTTGTGATTTGAATAACTACTTTCTCAAAGTAAATATCCCATCTTCTTAATATAAATAACACAGTATGATTGTTTTTGGACGTCTTATACCAACCTTAATAATATTGTTTAATACAATGTGTATATATATTGTTCAATATCACAGATAAATTACGTTGTCTATTTATGCTGTGCTTTTATTGCTACAGAATCTTGTTTTTCAGTAGCCAAGTCTTTATTCAAATAATGATCTTGTAGAACTTGATTCACTTGGGTTTTTTGCTTCGGGTATTCAAGAAACTTGCTTTTGTTGACAATGGATTATTTGCAATGCGAGAAGAAAGCTTTTTAAATTTTCTTGAGCTTGTTTCGATAGTTCTTTGGCTGTTGGTACAAAGGAAAGTCTTTTTTTTTTCTTATGGGTATCCACTTTGTGCATACAATAAAATATATCTCGACAGCAAAGATAAAGCAACAGGCACTTTCAAATACCAGCTAATAGCAAGTTCCTTCTTCCGGCTTTCTATATACCATTACGTGAAATGAGTGGTGAGTCTATTACTCTTCTCGAATTCTTCTTTAACTTATGAAACCTTTATTTTATCGATACTGTGAGATTATCGATATCTGACGAGTTAAGAAGATTGTTTAGAAAAGCACTGATGTTTCTTAAGGATATTAACATTTTTACTGTTCTGTATTGATTAGTTATAACCTTTACCATGGCTAAAATGTAGTTTAGTAGAAGATTTTATTTTTTGCTTTCATTTCACCTTCCAAGACGGCGAATTTGTTTTTTTTTTTTTGGTTAAAACCGTATTCAAGAACAAATGCAATATTATCACCAAAAGGAAAAGGGAATACCATTTAAGTATGCAGCATAAATTTCTACTGCATCATAGATAGATTTTTGTTGAGCATAATTCAGCTTTATTAGTGTTTACGAGAAAAAATAACAATAGATATCTCGATGCTTGTTAACTTGGGCCAGCTGCTATAGCTTGGCACAGTTATTAAAATATAATTAACCATATAATAACAATATGATCTATCCTTATGTCGTAGAGCTTGATAGCAATATAGTCAAGGGAGTGCACATATGTTATATAGATAACGATCAACCAAATAAACAGTATAAATTACATTACAAAAAAAAATACTAAAAATTTAGGTACTCATGACCAGTAGCTTAAATATACATAAATACTTCAAAGAAAAAAAAACCCCCTCCGAGTAACGAGTTTTAGCAATTAAAATACACAACTTTGTATACCATATTCTTTGGTATGAATCTACAAAAAGAGTTTGCACACTCTAATATATCTATATTTATTTGTCTAAAATTATTTTGGTAATCGTCTCGTATAATTTATAGTGCAAGTTTTTCTTTAAAATAAATAAATAAATAAGAAAAAAGAATCCCCTCTCCACTTAATTTTAGAGTAAAAATTATGTGCAGTACGTGTCAAGGATGTAGCGCACTTGTATTTCCCGATCCCAGAAACTCCGAATTACTACACTCGACGCCAAACTCTTAACTCTACTTTTGTAGGCATTCATTCGGGATACACTTTTATCATCATGGTGAAATCTACTCTCTTACTGTCATTACCCTGCGTTCTTGCAGCAGTGACGCTCGTAAGAGGAGCTAATCCGTCAATGAGAGGCATTTCTCCTGAACGTAAGATTACCTCTTTCTTTGAGGCAGCGCACATAGTCTTTATAATGCTTCCATATAAAGCTTATCCATGCGAATACAAATTTTAAAAATAAATGACCAAAATAATAATAATAAAATTAAATCAAATCAAATCAAAAAGATTACGACTTGTACGCACCTTTGCTCCAGAACGGTGAAAGTACCTGGAAATGCCTTGATAAAAGCAAAACGATCCATTATTCTGCCATCAACGATGATTATTGCGACTGTCCCGATGGTTCTGATGAGCCAGGTAGGAAATAGGCTTTACCAAGAAGTCATACGAGAATAAAAGAAAAAGATCTTGTAAGAATAAGTAATCAAATAGAACTAACTTTTGGAATTTTTGTTTTCTTAACAAATATATAATAATAATAATAATAAATATAATATATACACAAAAAAAGGCACCTCTGCTTGTCCCAATAGTTTGTTTTACTGCGAAAATAAGGATCATATCCCTGCTTATATTAAATCCTTTGCTGTGAATGATGGTGTTTGTGGTCAGTGACACATATTATGATTTTGGTGCTGTTGTCGTTGTCGTTGCTGGTGCTGCTGTTCTAGATATTGATGTTGTTGTTGCTTTGATATGAGTAATACATTAACTCAAATATCAATTATGTAGATCAATCATGTTGCGATGGATCAGATGAGTTTAATGGCCTAACATCTTGTCCCAATATATGCAAACAAGTGTCGATTGAATTTAAAAAGTATCAGGCTGAACTCAACAATATACAGTCTGTCGGAATTCTAGCAAAGCAAAAACTACTGGATGCAGCAGAAGTTATTGCAGAAGGGTGGTTACAAGAAAAGGCCGTAATTCAACAAGAAATTGATTTTAAGTATGCAGATCTCGATAACCTAAAACGTAAAGTGTGCCTAACATAAGCTCAAACGTAGTCATATAGAACAGTTTAATTAAACTATAATGATGTAATTATTCTTCTTAGGGGAATTGGAAATTTTGGAGAAAGCTCAAATCAAGCATACACCAATCGAAAAGTTTGATAATGCAAAGACCATAAAGCAGGCAAGAAAGATTGCCCTTCTACAAAGACATATCTTAGGATTGCAAGATGATATCGATGTTTTGGTATCCATTCTTCACGATCTTAAGAACGACCACAACCACAACTACCACGACATGGCAGTGAAGAGTGCAATTTCTGGATACGATGAGTTCATTGAAACTTATGAGGATTACAAGACTACAATTGAAAAAGATTTGGCTGATATTGAAGATTCTTCTGAAGATTTTATTACAGATGAGTATGAGGTTGATGAAGCAGAGGCTGATGTCCCTGAGAATTCAGAAGATGAACTTTCTTCAGAGGATGTAGCTGCAAAAGAAGGTAAATAAATAAACTTATAACTGGTCCAAGCCAGCATAAATTTGTGTCTCTATAGACTCTATTGAACCCAATCTCACTCTTGGTTATATACTTCTGACATACATCTCTCTCTCATTATATATATATATATATATTGCTATTTTATTGCGATTCTGTGATTTCCTTGGTGTACGACTAAAGGTAATACTCGACCAAAAGAATCACTCTTGAACAAAGTAGTGTCAGTACTGCCGTCTGGATTAAAAACCCGACTGGATAAACTGCTTTCAAAGGAAAATGCTGATGTTAATGAAAGCACCGTCAAAAGCAGTGAATCAGGTGCGGGACCTGTCTACATGTATTATGCTTCTAGTGTTGAATTCCTTTTGGAATTAAATTAACCAGAGAGATATGTTTCCAATCTAACATTTATTTGCTGTTTCTTCTTATTACACTCGTTTATTATTAATTTAGCACTGGAATCAACTCGCAAGGCATATGACGATCTCAATTCAGATATAAGCAATCAGGAACAAAAGTTGGAGAACATTAATGAGGAATTGTCGAAAGATTATGGACACAATAGAGAATGGTTGACTCTCAAGGATGTTTGTGTTGAGAAGAATGAGGGAGAGTACGTTAATTTACGATATTGAGCTATTGCTGTGCTTTAGAATAATCATTCTTCTTCTTCTTAGATATACCTATTCTCTTTGTATTCTAGGAACAGCATATCAAAAATCCAACAAGGATAGCTCACGCACAAATCTTGGGTAAGTCGATATTTTATGAACACAGGTACATGATTATGTTAATCTGCAAGTATTCTAATATATATATAGTCGCTTCGAGAAATTTGCTGGTACAGTCGAATCTGGGGCAAAGGATCGTTATCATGAACATCTACACTCACATGGAACACGTTGTTGGAATGGTCCCGAAAGAAGTGTCCGTGCTTTCTTTGAATGTGGTGCTGAGACAGAGATCCTTGAGGTTTCTGAGCCAGAAAAATGTGAATATCATTTCCGTATGCGTTCTCCCGCCGTTTGTGAGACACCTCATATACCATCTGAAGACAAAGATGTTAAGCTCGCTGAGGGTGAGGTCGAGGAAAGATTACATTTACACGAAGAGCTCTGATTAAATAAGTCAAACTTATTGCTACATAAATTGTTTGAGGATATTAGTCCTAGTTAATTATTGCAAATAGTATCCTTTTATAATACATACGAGATATATTAATTGACTTGATAACGTTTAGCTTGTTATATGTTCCTATTTTTTTTTGAAATAAATTAAAGATTTCTATGCATATCATATTACGAGTAACTGCGTTGCTTTTTAAGAGAAGAATTTGGAAAAAGTTATCGAAAGGTGAATTAATAGGTTGGGTGATATGATTAAATAAATCAAAATAAACAAGATCATATTATATGCAGCACATCTCAACTAGTAAATATATTTAAAGACGATATAAAAAGTAAGGGCAGTATATAGTAGTATCCTATAGAAAAAAAAAGGAAATTTCAGTAAATTGTTGCAAGTTTTTCAAGGTTTAAAAGTGTTTTATAGTTGAACTTTAATTAAGCACCAATTTCTCTCTCTTTTATATATATTCCACTTTTTACCCTACCTTGTTTTTGCAGTCTGCAAAACACCTTTTCCCAACTCCTTCAACCTAGTACAAAAATTAAAGACGATTAAATTATTCAAATTTAATAGCTTACCAGCAGTATCTTGGGTGAATCCTAGGCGGTGACCAGAAGGGAATATTTTTATCTTTTTTGAATTCTTGTCAGTGTTTGTCTCAAGCAACGGCCTTACTGAAGATGTTCTTCTGCTTGTCTTCTAGGGTGCATCTTTTTTATAATAGACAATTTTTGAAAAGAGGATATTTTTTGGATTGCAAACCCCGATGCCATAAATGGTAACTTAGAATCGTTTATGTAACACGATACATTATATACACACCCACTGAGATTTTTTTAAACTCAATGTCCAAGCTAGATTTAAAGTTGGCCTGACTAAAATTTCCTAAAGCGGAATATGAAGTGTCCGCTCGAATTTACCATGAATGGAAAAAAGGATGGATACAAAAAATCTGAAAAATGGGGGGTCCAATAATTGCAATTATAGGGTTTCAAAAAATGTTTAAAAAAAAAATGTTTCAAAAAAATGTTTTTATTTTGGTTTCAATAAAAAAATAGTACTAGGATTACGCGTTCTATATACTAGTAGCTAGTCTAGTGTAGCAGCCTCTCTTATGCAATAGATTGGGAGATAGACATGGTAAAAGTAAAGAAGAACGACTATTAAACAGAAACAGTATTAGTGTTATGACCTTTGAAGTAAATAATATGGTAAATTACCTTTTTATACTAGACAGACAGTGATATATGAGACTTACCTAAAGAGATGAGGGTAAAGTTATTAACAAAAGTAAAGGAAAAGACTGCTTGTTTAGTTATGTTAGGAGTAGATACCTTATAATACCACGACAGACAGCTTGGCATAGTTTGAAGTAACTTCCTAATACAATCTCATGTTGGAATCTCCATAGAATCTAATAAAAAAATATATATTAGTATCAATATGAAGTAGGGCATAATAAATATATTACTTACTGAGGGTGTTCGGTATGATGGACGCTATCATCTTGTTAGATTACGCTTGAAACTTACCTTTCAGTCATGAGAAAAAAAAAGAAAAAGAAGGAAACAAGTAAACAAAAAAAAAATTAGCTCACATTATTTCACATGATTTTTTTAGCAGTCATTTTTTGCATGATTAAAGATATGGTACCTCGAATTAGTTTACGCTTTTCTACATCTTTCGTTCCAAAGATTTTTAAACATGGAAAATCACTTCACAACAAAGAGGAACACATTCCTCACACTGACGGCTACAGACAACCGAACATTTGTGTGCACCGTCTGCGAAACCGAAAGAGTGTTAGGGTCCTTGCAAGGCCTCAGAAGACATTATACGAAAAAACATCCAAACGAAATGGGGGAGTATGAGAAACTTCTAAAAAGAAGGTAAGTTAATCCTAAAAGTAGGATGAAAAATACTATGTAATGTAAAGCTGAAATTGAGCATACCTTAACATTAGACCTGCTATGTTTGATGGCCCTTCTTCTTCTGCAAGCACTGCCACTGCCACTGCCACTGCCACTACCACTGCCACTACCACTGCCACTACCACTGCCACTACCAACCTGAACAGTAATAATGAACCTGCCCCAATGGAATTTATTATTGAAAACCCTCAGGACACATATGGCCATGAAATCTCTGACGAAGACGAATATAGTGATGATCACATTCTATCGTAAGTGAAAATTAGTAATGCAATATTGAAATAGATAATAACCTGTTTTTTTTTTTGCTGAACAGTGATTCATCAGATGACTATGATGAGACCACTGACGACGAAGACACGGACACCAGAGTAGAATATGATAGCCAGGATCATATCGCTAGAATGGCAGCAGAAATGAGAACCTTCCAATCTCTTTCTCATGCCATGAATGTCTACTCGAACGAAGACAGCAGCAGACAGACATCGTACCGGCCCGATGACTTTGCTGACATTTTTACTGGACCCACCCGTCCGTTTAAATCGAAAGTAGAGTTTATCTTACATGCTCTCTTCTACGGCGATGAAGATCTTGCCTCAGAAAGATCTATCAAGAAGATCATGTTTGCCATGAAGATGGTCTTGGACGTCCGTGAAGAATCTGGAGTAGCACTGGATTTTCCGACACCAAATGCTGTGATTAACTATCACAAGCAGAAAAAGAACCAGATCCCTGTTTTTCCTACTGCCAGTTTCGATGTTGTGAACCAAGACAATGAACGACATGTACTTTGGATGAACAAACCGTCCGATTACATCAAGTTTACCATGACATGTCCCGGAAAATCATCTCAAATCTCGGCCCTTCCTGACTTCACGGAAAACCAGCGGTTGAATCTCAACCAAGGCAAAAAGTGGAAGGAGAACCCATTGCTCCAGCACCCGATGATCACTTCAAACGGAATGGACTACTGGGTGGGTGATGTCGTCGAAGTCCAAGGCTCCCCGAACCAGTATCTCCTTGAGAAGTTCTTCACCAAGGACGGATCCATACTTGCCAATGCGTTCCAGGTTTATGGTGGCCACGATCCTCGGCTGAACCATCCTGATGATACTCACTTCCTGCGGTTTGGAAACTCTACGAACTTTGCTGTCTCTACCCTGAAGTATACCATTGAAGTTGATAGGATTATGTTTACTGTTCAAAAAGACAGCGATCTTTTCCTCGGACGTGGTTTCTCTGTTTCTTATTGCCCTGCCAAAATTGTCACCTATGCTCTTACTGGTGTTCAATCTGACTTGTGGCTCAACAAATCCCGTGTTGAAGAATTCAAGAGAAGACTTCCAGGCTCTGGTTTGATGAAAGTGGTTGTCTGCCCACTTAATCTCTATTCCGACGATACCTCCGGTAATTCAACAAAGCAGTACAACAAGTATGACAGTTACTTAATGTACTTTGCTGCGTTGCCACTTGAGACGAGAAACAAACGAGAAAATGCTCTTTTCATTTGTACCTCGAATCATACACTGAATGCCGTTGAGATGTTGCCCCCTATCGTCGATGACCTCATTAGGCTGGAGAAAGGTATTGAGATGTATTCTGAGGATCATGGTGAAGTAGTTCTTGTCATTGCGCCCCTGTTGCTCTTTATGGGTGACAACCCTCGTCAATCTCAGCTTGCCATGCATAAGGGAACATCTGCCAAGAAGTTTTGCCGAAAATGCCTCATACCTTCGCCTCGTATTGAACAGGGTTCCATCCCTGACGCTCCACCGTATTCTCCAGTTGACCACCATGGGTCAGAAGAAAGAACGAGGGATTTCTTGTGCGCCTTTGCCAATGCCGATTCCCAGTCAGAGCTATATCTCAATGGGTGCGAATTGAGTTATATCAAGAATGGAAGTGAGGAATTTCTTAGACTCGAAGCCTTTGACCCTACCAAAGACATGCCTGTCGAAATTCTCCACATTATTCCTCTTGGCCTGACGAAATAATTGATGACTTTTCTCTGGAAACAGAAGATGCTGACTACAAGTGAAAAGGGGAGACTCCAGGAAGCTCTAAACTCTTACAAGTCTTGTAAGAGTTACAGCCGAACATTCAGGAACAAGCTTCGCCACACTGGTTTGTTCGTTGGACGCGATTTCAAGGAATTGATTCAAGTCCTGCCTGGAATTATGAGCAAGCTCTTTAGTGACAAACCATCGGCAAGTTTGTTCATTAAAGCCTTGCATGCATTAGGCCGCCTGTCGTCTTTGGTGTACATGCGTGGAGTCGACCGGTGCTTCGACTACTATATTGCCCAGATAAAACACGCTGTCACTGATGTAACGGATCTGCTTTTTCAACTGGATGTCCAGATTCTCCAAAAAGGATTTTCTAAGCAAAACTTCACGTTCAAGCCAAAGGTCCACCTTCTGTATCATATCACTGACGACATTGTTTGTTTCGGTTCCGTGCTGCAATACGAAACTGAAAACGGTGAACAGTTCAATAAGTTCATCCGCGAACATTTATTCAAGACCAACCGCCATTCCACCTCTCGAGACGTCGCTACAAGATTCGGCAAGCAATTCATCTGTCGGCATCTTTGTAATGGAGGATCGTATGTCGTAGAGAAACCAGCTGGTAATGGAACAAGATCTGTGAGAAGTTCAATTGGTGATTTTGTCAAGCTAGCCCCTGTCAATTTCCCAGGCTTTAATCTCCATTTCTTTGGTTCTCGTGTCAACAGTGACAATTCCGGGTTGTCGACTCCCACTTTGTGCGATACACTTGCAGGTGTTTTTCAATCAAATGGTCAATTATTCCTTGGTCAGGTAAAGATCGTTCAAGCAAGAGACTCTGCAGACAGAATGAGGAAGGCGTTCTTTATGCAAAAGTACCAAATTGTTCCGAACAGCAATGTAAATTGCATCTATACCCCAGCCGTGGTAATGGACAATTACAACAACATTGTGGTTCTGCCCCTTGGAGGCCTGGTTGAAGTCAACAAAGATGACATCAACATCGTTCAGGCTGTTGATATTCACTTGTCCGTCGGGTCTTCCAATAACCAAAAGTTCCTCAACGTTGCAAAATTCGGCATGTTCTGGTGGATGTTGATGAACATTGCAAAAATCTATTAAAAAAAATGACTTATCAAAAAAAAAAGTATTTTTCCCAATGGGGTTCGTCCAATAAAATCTCTTCTTTTCCAGCTCTCTTCGCTTCTCCCCCCATTTCAGATTTTTGTACCATCTAAAATTTTATCATGACACTTAAAACATTACACTAATCCACTTTTGGCTCATTTATATCAAATTCGTACACCCAAATCTGAGCCTTAACAGGTTCAACTTAAAATTGGAACTCTAAACCAATAGAAACAGCTGTACCGTTAGAAATTACCATAAATGAAAGAAATGTCAGTAGGTGTGTAACTGTATGAAAAACTCCGGAATAAATATCATTGGCTGAAAAAAAAGGAATCTTACATTTGTTGCCATGCTTAAATATTGAGACTTTGTCTCATTTAAGAAAAGAAAATTACAGAAAAGTAGAATATGTCTCATTGCAGAGAGTTTTTAAATACCCTTAAAAACATACCAGAGCAAACAGAATTCAAAAATATAAAGATCCCATAAAGCCTTTTGCTTTTCTAGCTCTATATATAGAAAAATACACACTATAAAAGGATGCACTATACGTTACACACAGCAGATTAAAACCCTGGGAGTATTATTATTGGCTACAAAATAAGGACATTTTTTGAGCCTCCCGGCTTAAATGTCCAAACTTCATCTTGTTTAAAGTTTTTTTTTTGCAGAGAAGTAGAAGAAGTCTCACCGCAGAGAGTTTGTAAATAGTAAAGCGAGCAACTCAGTAGTAACAAAATTTTAAAAAATTAAGATCCCATAAAGCCTTAGAGCATCCACAGCGGTCTGTGTAAATTTAACAAGAATGTTAATTTAGACAGAAAATTTAGATTTTTCATCCTCAGCGGATTGCTTAACTAAAAGTTTTAACTGATTATTTCTCAATAATAATTACCGCCTTTTTAAATTTAACAATTCACAAAAACATCCAGGGCTTTTTTACGTACACTGCTAATTTTACCCAGACTGCTGTGGATGGTCTAAATTATCTCTTTTAAACGCGGCTTTTTTATTTTACATAATTATTTTAGTTACACATACCGCTGTGGATGCTCTTATGGTTTTCTAATTTTACATATAAAAATTGTCCATTATAAAAAAGGTGCACCCTAATATTTCCAATATGAAAAATATGGATAAACGTCTCACATATAGTGCCATTATATTTCTGATAGTTAAGTATATGTTAGAAGTTAAGGACAGATTTCTTGGCGTTCTATATGAAGTTTATAGAGTTAGAAAGCCTAAGTAAAAGACAAGATTGTAACAATTAACAGTCGAATTTAGAATTCTTCTGGAATTTGATGGGACTGTCAAATGGGAAGACAAGGTTCAAGTGTTATTATTCATCTTTTATTTAAACAGCAAAAAACTATATAAAGTAATTTCTTATTCTTTGTGTATCTAATTGATCATTTTTTTTTGCATTCTGCCCAATCAACTTTAAACATATCTTTGTATCCAACACTTTTGTGCTGGATGAGACTGAACGTTTACAGAAATATTTCTTGGATAACCTTTCTTGTGTCCAAACTCGTATTTGCCAGTTGTTCTGCCTGATAGAATATGATCAAATCACTTTGAAACCGTGGTCTTCTTGCTCTCTTACTACACTGTCCAATAGTGATCCTCTCTGCCCTCCTGATCTGTCCTTTCTCCTTGTTCTTCTTGTTGTCCATAAATGCCCACTACGTCTTGCTCAAATCTATTTCTTCTCACATTACTTGTGCCCACGCACATCCCTCTCACTTACCCCAGCACCTGCCTGGAGCCTTTTTTGGCGGTTTGATGTATCTCATCATTGCCCTACAGTCTGGTGGAAAACTCTTTGGGGATGCGTCCCTACACGTAGTCCAATGTCACATATCCTTCCAGACTTGCTGATTTCTCCTTTCTGTTGCTTGTGTTCTGCTCTTTGTGTGAACCAATTGCATTTCTTTTTTGAATGTCACCAAAAGAAACGAGTTTGAGACTTGATCTTTTCCACCCATTTTCCCAACTGGAATATCAATGGCATCATTCATCTGTACACTCAATGTCTTCTTCTTTCTTCTCTTGATGCCTACGACTATCGCACTCTGATAGTCAGCATAACGGCTCAAACCATATGGTGTGCTCACTGGCAATTCATTTTTTATGGCTCTCAGTTTGTAGCAAGTGTGGTGGCTAGTAAAGCCAACAGTATTCATAACAGTTTTACATCAGTTGTTCATTAGTAGGCACTCTTACTCTTCTTCTATTTCATCTTTTCCAATTTTAGTTTTCTACTTCTTTCCTTTCTCTCTTTTGTACAGATGACTTCTAGAGCTTGAGCACTTTCACCAGCTCTTCAATAAAATTTATTGAAATAATAAAAAATAAAATAAAAAAAAATTAATCATTTTTTTTGCTGGTTATTACTGCTACTTGATTTTCCCTGTCATGTCTGAAACTCTTGATCTCACTCAACTCACTCAAACCATAGCTGCTTTGCAGACTCACTTGGTATCACTAGAAAATATATTCTCCTCTATGCTACACACAATTCTTGTTTGTGCAACTTATGGTTGGACTCCACCTGAGCTTTTGAAGGCCACAACTAGCATGTCAATGAATTTTTTTACCTCTACATTAGATATCAAGACCCACAAGAAGATTATTGACACTTATCTGCCAATCCAGAATATGGCTTACTTCCCTCCTGCCACTCTTTCCATTGCTCTGGCTCAATTCAAGCCTCATCAATTAAAGAAAGACACTCTTCTGTATAACTTATAGTATAATCTGTCTGCTTCTTTCTGGCTATTGGACATCTTGGCCTACGAAATTTTTCTCAGTATTTCTGAAATGCAAGCACTATATTTTCTTGCTATGATTAAGAACTTGTGCTCCTTACTTATCCACACTTTTGCATTTATCATCCAATCTTGCAATGAGCTAGCTCTGCAGTCATTTAATCTTAAATTCCAAATGACTGACAGTGGTTCCACCAAGAACTATACTATAGATCCTTTCAAATTTCAATAATCTCTTTTGGGAAAAGTGAATTCTCTGCAGTCTGTGTATAAGACTTGTTGTGGTGATTGATGGTTTAAAAGAAGTTGTTAGAAAGAACTGAAGGTTTGAAGGTGAGGAACAAAGATTTGTAAGAACTTGTGTAGGGTTTGTTTATTGAGAAAAGATTTGGTATCAAAATTTGACGAGGTTTCTACACTGAACTACCACTGCATTTTTTATTATTTTGGATTAGGAAAATTGTATAACTGGGTTCAGGTAATTGATTCTATCTTAGTCTTAATCAGAGCAACGTGATCTTGGGATAATTAATGAATAATTAATTATATAAATGTGTGTAGTCCCAATAAAGTATTAACATAGAAAGTAAATGTGTTTATGAGTTATAGTTTTACTTATAATAATTCATTAATGTATTTCATATTATAGTCATATCATTATATGAAATATTATCACTATCATATATGATGAACTTGTGTGTTAAATAATCAAGTACAGTGGTCCCTTAATAATTTCACACCCCTTTAATTTCACGCTTCGATAATTTCAAGGCTCTGAAGACCCAACTTGAAAAATAGGGCTTAACTTTCACAATTCTGATTAAATTTACTTTCACAAAATTTTTTGGCCTTGAATCCTTAAAGAAAAAAAATAACCAATCAGACGAGAGCAATATAGTTACAGCTTGGTTTAAATTTTTTTAATTCTAGCTTTTCACGATTTTGTAATTGACATCAATGTCAAGTGCGTTAAGTTTTCATGCCAAACTTTGGGTTATCAAGTTGTCATCTAGCTTAATTTTTTTAAATTTTTTTTCATTTTTTTTCAGAAATAAAATAAAACTATATGTGCTATATTTTGATTAAGTTTCAATTATTAATTGTTTAGTAAAAATTATTTACTTGAAAAATATAAATATAATTCTAATTTGTTTTATTATAAAAGTTTTTATAATATATTTTATTATTTCTATCTGTCATTGCTATTTATTGTTATTTGTAATTATTACTATTTACAAACATATTACGAAATCAAGCTTTGACTGTACTTGGCTGCTAACTTTTTTCTTCTATTTTTAAATGAAGAAAAATATATTTCTTATAGAAAATTGTTTTTATTTTATTTGAAAAAAAAATAAATTTTAAAAAGACTTGAAGAAGCTGGTGACTTTAGTTTGCTTTGAGTTTGCAGTTTTCTGGAACTTGTTTCGAAGGCCTTCAACCTTACTGACCAAGTCTCTGTCAATATCTTCGTCTTCCAAGATATCCAAAAGTGTACAAACATATTCAAACTTTTCCGAAGCAGAATAAGTTCTCTTAAAAGAAACTGCTGGTTCCACTTCAGCAGTTTCTTCATCGCTGTTGTTGTAAATGAGTATTGACTACTGCTGTAATTGAGAATAAGTCTGAAGGAAATAATATAAGGCCTCAGCTATTCCAGTCAAAGGTGTCTACCAATTACTTTATTATTTAACACACAGGTTTAGCATGCATGATAGTGATTATATTTCATATGATGATATCACCATAATATGGGATACATCAGTGGATTATTATAAGCATAATTATAACTCATAAACACATTTACTTTCGATGTTAATACTTCATTGGGACTACACACATTTATATAATTAATCATACATTAATTATCCCAAGATCACGTTGCTCTGATTAAGGCTCAGATAGGATCGATTACCTGACCCCAGTCATATAATTTTCCCAATCCAAAACAATATAAATAGCAGTAGTAGTTCAGTGTAGGAACCTGATCAAACTTTGATACCAAATCTTTTCTCAATAAACAAACCCTACACAAGTTCTCACGAATCTTTGTTCCTCACTTTCAAATCTTGCATTCTTTTCAACAACTTCTTCAACTTCAACCATCACAACAGCTGTTGTTGGCTGCATTTTTGTTGGCGTCATATTCTTCCATCACAATATCTGCAATCTCATTTTCATTGACCACTCTATGAGTGCATTGTCTCTCATAGAGTGGATCAGACTCATTTGTTGGGCAATCTTCCAGAGACAGAAGACCTGATCCAGCAATCTTGTCCAGGGTTTCTTGTAATCCCTCGATGAGAACCTTTTCAGCCAGACTTTGCTGAATCATAGCCTGGTTTACATCTATAAATTATATTTAGAATATTAAGAAAGTGGAATTGAAATATTATACTACTATTATAACCGATAAATTGCTTTACTACTACCTTCACTATCTTCGTCTTCAATAAAGTGAAAGATTGTTGCATTCCAGCAGTTCTCAATAGTCTTTGCCGAGATAGATTCCCAAGCCTCTCTTATCCATTTCATGGCCCACAATTGATCGATTTCAAAGATTTTATCAATTGGCCCGATTTTATCTTGATTGCCATTTTGAATCATGCCAATGTATTGATATGCCTTGCCATACTGCTTACACTTGAAATAAGCCTTGAATGCCTGAATAATACCACTATTCAATGGCTGAAGGTGGGAAGTGGTGTTTGGTGGCAAAAAAAGAAGCTCGACGTTTGTAGATGTATAATCAACTATATGATCAGAGAAATTGTCAAGAATCAAAAGAACTTTGCGCTTTTGAGCTTTCATGGCATGATCAAAGCAATGGAGGAAAACATGAAAGATCGATCTTGTCATTCAAGCATTGCTATTGTAATGATACATGGAGAATTCATGATCACTTGCTTCTTGCTTCTTGTTGTTTTTGTTGAAGCAGTTTGGTCTTCTTGCATGCCCAATCATCAGTACATCGGACCACTTGTCCATTCCATCCACATTACACAAGAGACCTACAGTCAGGCGCTTCTTGTTATCTTTCCAACCAGAAAATTTCTGGTGAGAAATTGTTGTTCTTGGTGGGGCAGCATAAAAGAGTGCTGTTTCATCAAAGTTATATATGTCACAAGCACTATATCCCTCTATCTTCTCTTTGATGGCAGCCTTGTTAATCTGAAGCGATTCTATATCAGTAGAACCAGCCTCACCATGAATTCGATTCATTTTAATGGAATGACGCTTTCCAAACTTCTTCATCCAGCCTTGAGAAGCACTAAAGTCTTTAACGCCTATTTTTTTTAGCAAAAATAGTAGCTTTAGTCTTAATCAATTCCCAAGTGATGAGAATCTGATTATTTTCAGCAATGTTGATCCAAAGAATCACTGCTTCTTCAATTTGCTATAGTTGTGTGACAATATAATAAGGTTAATTTTATTTTTTATACAGAGCAAAAATGCATAATGTTGAGATATATTATATACAGGCAATTTTCTATTTCTAACGCGCTTTCTGTTTTTTACGTTGGCTTGCATTATCAAGTCCTGGTCACTTCTCTTCAAAATCTTTGAGATTGTAGAAGCATCAGGAGCTTTTTGAAGGCCAAAGGTTTTCTTTGCCCATTCAGCCAATTGGGGGTTACTCATAGATGGCTTTTTCTTTTTTATATCACAAATCTCAAGGTGATTTGCAATATTAAGTAAAACGTTTTTTTTGCTCATTTTTATTGTTTAGTTCTGGATTTGATAGATTTCATTAAAGTATCAAAAAAATTGAAAATGATATTAGTTAAGCATTATATAATAAGCTAAAAGCATATCAAAAAGCTGTTATTATTTGATTGAATAAGAATTTGAAACAATACTTGGTTATGAGACAGGGGGAGTGGAAAACAGTAATGCAGCCAGGAGTTATATTTAACTAGAATAAATTTAAACAGAGGATTGAAGCATATCAAATCATTACTTGATATATATTTTTTCTATTAAAGAATAATGTAAACTCCGCCCATAGTTGGCAGAAAATATATACTCCGAACTCGTTAATTTCACTCTTTGGTAATTTCAAGGCACCTGGCCTTTGTGGTGATCCAGACACTCAGATGTTGGATTTATCACATATATACTACGGGAAAAAAAGTGGTCTTTTTGGTGGTCTTTTAGGTGGTCTTTTAGGTGGTATTTTAGGTGGTCTTTTGGGTGGCAGTTTTGGTAAAACCAGCAAAAAGACCATCTCTATTTTTGGAAATATAATTTGATCTCCGTTGACTGATGGATGTTATGTTTTATTCATATCCCGATATT
Source organism: Phycomyces blakesleeanus NRRL 1555(-) (assembly GCF_001638985.1). Lineage (NCBI taxonomy): Eukaryota > Fungi > Mucoromycota > Mucoromycetes > Mucorales > Phycomycetaceae > Phycomyces > Phycomyces blakesleeanus. Next base: position 1,881,535 of record NW_017265138.1, on the reverse strand, counting down.
TAAATTTATGTATTATTTTTCTCATTCTATTGGTAGAAAGAAAATAAAAAAGAGCTTTCTTATTGGTATAGATGGAAAAAAAAGAATCTTTGTATTGTCACTCATAAAATACTTTCGTTATACTGCTACTTTTAATTGGATAATATAAACTTTATTGCAGTATGCACATTGATAGTATTGGTCATTTAAACAAAAGCATTCTCTTAATTGGTTCTCATATATATATTCTGATTCATTCACAGTTTTAATTGGGCAAAAAAGTTTTATTTCATAGAAGATCATTATTTAAAAATGTTTTTATTGATTGTTATAATAGAAATAATATTTTATTCATGAATCGTACTGGCTAAAATTCCTTCAGATTATTACATATTCTCACATTAATTACATAATTTATTGTACCTACCAGATATGAACTTACCAGAGTATTCTCACTTCTTATGCCCTCTTCAGAGCTGGCTAACCCTTGCAATTGATGCCCAGTTTCTGTGACATCTGGTAAAATCGATTCCATTGTCTCTGAGTATGATAGAATGATTGATACACAGCCTGTTTTTATCCTCTTGAGGAAGCAATGACCAGTCAGGGTTTGTTCCAAGATCCTGAACAGATGGAAGAGCTGCCAGTTGATCACATATGATCTTGGTACATGTGTTAACAATTCTCTTGGTTTCCTCGGTCAATTCTATTCTAAGATTGTCTGTTATTATCTTGTATATATGCTTTAAAGTTATATCATTGATTTTTGATACGGGTCTTGGAATGATGCCAGTAAGAGTTTATTATGTTTGACATTAATTGAAAGGACTTTAGTTGTTATTGTATTTGCTTACACTGGTAGAGGTTACAATAGTTCTATCTGGAAATTCCTGATCTTTAAATTCATTGTAAAAACTTGTCATTTGAAGTTTCATCGCATCTTGTTTTTTTTCTAATGCTTCTTGACGGCCTAGCAATGCTTCTTGACCACTCTTTAGGGAAATAAGTGCAGCTTGTATTCCTTGAAGCAACTGAATCACTGTATTGTCTGTATTGTTTATAATTGTAAAAAAAAATCAGTTACGTGTTTGTTATAGAAAAAGAAAGAAAGAGAAAATTTTTTACCAGAAACTATTATTAATTTCAAATCTTTAGCTTCAATTTTTTAGCTTCAAATTATTAGTTTCAAATTATTTGTACAAATCTATTAGTTACTCCTGAAGAAACATCGATCTAGTAACTTCACTGATGACATACAGATACTTCTTTAAGATCCCGAGCATATATTCAGAATGCATATAACATAATTGTCTTTATATAATTAAGTATAAAGCTATACATTCAGAAAGTAATTAATTCTATTCTTACTTATATAACAAAGTTTTTTTTATCTACCTCAAACATGTTCAAAATTACAAAAGCCCCTCATTACCAATGCTGTACTTGCAAGTCAACCTTTAATAACAGTTGAACATATAAAAGATGTCTCGAACAATGCATGACAAATAGGGCAGAATTACTTGCCAATGGCAAAGTTTCCCAAACTGTCTCTCTTCCTGATCAAAGCCAGTTTACATCAGCAATGGTTCCTAACTTGGCTTTTGGGTAAGCTTATCAAAAGCAAAAACACAAAACGATATATAGTATATTAATTAGCTGTATACTTTGATAAACAAACAGAGAAAACATCAACACAAGCAGTAGTGAGGATATGGATATCATTGACAGTACTGAAGATGATGAGTCCATAGTGAGATACATAAATACATATATTATGATAATCATACTTATTGTTGTTTATCTTACTATAGTACAATTTTGGTGAAGAATGCGAGAATGTCATTGACGAAATTGAAGGCACCACACCCTCGCTAGTCTTTGATTTTAGTCAGCCTCTTCCTGTTCCCAGCAACAATGATAAAAAGAATCTCGCGTTCATGCAGTTGATCCAAGAGTTCGAAATTTCTTGTCAAGCTCACGAAAAGATTGTAGAACACTTCAACCAGATCCTTGATTGTTCTATCAATATTATGTACTGAGCATGCAGCCCACACCTTGGAAACAAGCTTCTTGAGTGCTTCTCGGATATCAAAGCAGGCGGATATGACATTTGCATCAGAGGTTGTATGCAGTTCAACAACGAGAATGATATTGCATGCATAAAATGCGGTGAAGCAAGATATAAAAATGGCCAAACTAGCGAAAGTGACACCAGGGTTCCTGTGAGATTGATCGTACAGCTTCCTTTGGCCAGACAGCTTGCTTTGTGCTCGGCTGATGACAAGACCAGGGCTGAAATGCTCTATCATCATAACCACCAATCCAGCCAAGACGGGCAGAAAGCAGATGTTTTTGATGGTCATGTATACCAATCCATGAAGCATCTGTTTTCTGGTGAAAACGATATTGCGATTTTGTTGTCCATGGACAGGTTCAACCCACACAATGTACCTGGATCAGTAACCATTGTTCATGCAACTGTCTTGAACTTGAATTCGACGATCCGTTATGAGAAAAACAGGATGATCCAAATAGCAATGCTTCCTAGTTGCACTGGTCCCAGTGACATCTGGTCTTTTCTTGAGTCAACGCTGAGAAATCTCCATTTGCTCCGGACAGAAGGCATGGAAGTAAAGACACCAACGACAACGATCAGGGCAAAGGTACATGTTCTCATGGCCACTGACAATATTCTGGCTCTGGCAAAGCTGGCATGCCATGTTGGCCACACAAGTAAGAATGGCTGTCGTATTTGTCACGTAGTAGGCCAAACTCCTAAACATGGCCAGTACTTCCGCATGTTGCCTGGAACCCAGACGCGCTCACTGGAGAGTTTCAGAAACTACAATCTGGCAAGCAGTGAAGACAGAAAGGGGCTCAATAGTCAGTTACCATTAGCCTCAATGGAAACATTCTCTGGCCCATTTTTTTTTGCGTTAGACGAGATGCATGGTCTGTGCCACGGAATTGGTAAGCAGGTATGGGGACTTGTATACAGAAAGTATGGAATCAAGCATCCTCTATGTCTTTCTCTTGCCACTCAAAGGGAGATTGGTGCTGCAATAGTAGCCGCAAAATCCACAATCCCTACATCATTGCATGGTGCCTGGAGAGACATGACAAAGAATGTCAGTTTCTTTAGAGCTGTGGATTGGGCAGACTTTTTACTCTTTGTTGTCCCCACGTTGGTTGCAGAGCATGTCCAGGACTTGGTTGCCCCAAAATGCATTACTTGGCCTGGTTCAAACATGCAATTTACTCATGAGCTGGGAGTTATCAGCAGAGAATCAAACCTCAATAAGAAGGTATATTTAATGCCATATTTTATTTCATTTTTCATAGTAATTTACTTTTAACTTTTTTCTAGTAATCTTGTAGAATGGAACTTATTCCTAGAGAGTCTTCTTTCTACAGCAGATATTGACATTGGCATGTTCACAATTAACCAGCACATTATTCAGCATTATCTTCAGATGATTGATCTATATGACCCGCCAAGAGCATATAGCACACGATCCGTGGAAAGAGCCATTGGTGAGTACTCCAAGTCCATCAAGAGTAACTCCCAAGTCAGTGTCAATGCTGGAAACATTATGATCAGACTGGCACAATCCCGGCGTGTAGCGGAACTGACAACCGTTGCAAACACAAAAACTCCACCAGCTAACCTTCTAGTTTACAGTGCATATACCAATGGGTGGCCTGTTACAGAAGGAGGTGATCCTGCCAATGCTGAGTGTGAGATTGAGTTCTGGGGTTTTTTGAAGAATTTAACAATTTTCGATAGCTTTGAAGATAGATCTCATCTTTCATTGCTTCTTAAAACGTTTTATGATTTGAAGGGGGAAGAATGTAGTATGCTTGAGCCTTCCATAAAGACAAGCCGCAAGACCTATCTTAATGGTTGTATTATTGATGCTGCATTCAACCAAAGTTCTACAAGAGAGGCATGTCATGTTCATGTGCAGCTACAAGTGGACATGAACTCCAGAAGATCCCGCTCTTACTGTCCAGGATATAAGCATTTCTTTGGAAAGATAGTTATATTCTTCCAACATGTACACAACTCGAAGAGATGGCCACTAGCTCTCATAACCATATATAGTGTGCATTTGAAAAATGGATTGCCTATTACATCTGTAGTAAAGCCAAAGACTATAATGATTCATGCCAGTGACATTGTAGAGTTGGTTGGCTTGGTGCCATCAAATGTCAATGGTAGTCATTATATCATTTGGCCTAGCCTTAAACGTGGCCCAAAATTGACACTTGGTGCCTTAAGTGATATATAATTTGTTTTTTTTTTCTTTTTTTCAAATTGTCTTAACAAATTTTATCCAAGCAGCAGAAAGTTTAGATATTTTCTTTTTTTTATTTCTGACATCCAATATTTCTCAATTCCAATATATATTTACTAAAAATGTAAGATGTTTAATTAGAATAAACATTTGTCTCTCCTGAGATTTAATTTTAAGCGATTCATTTGCTTTTTATCAACCATTTCAAAGAACAAAGATTTTCTTGTTTCAACTTGGATTTTTGGTGATTTTTTGATTATTATAGGTCAAAAATGAAGTCACAAATTCAAAAAAGACCACCTTTTTCCCATAGTGATAAGAACATATTCATATTGGGATAGCGTAGTAACTATCATCTTGTCAGTATAAAATATATATAAACAATTAAGTAATTAGCCCAATAATTATTACAGTTAATACTGTAGATAATATCTTAAAGATTGTTAAGATAATTATATCATACTGCCGGGTAAACTGTATCAGATCGATATAAAGCTAATTTAGTAGGAAGCCCTAAAGCTCTAGTATAAAAGAGAAAAGAATAGCTAAGAGCTAATTTAGTAGGAAGTTCTAAAGTTCTAGTATAAAAGAAAAAAGAATGGCTAAGAGCTAATTTAGTAGGAAGCTCTAAAGCTTTAGTATAAAAGAGAAAAGAATAGCTAAGAGCTAAAGAAGTATGATTTATGACTTGATGTCATAATTGTAACACTGACACTAGTTAAGCAGTAAATACACTCTAATAACCAAATATAGTAAAGGAAGAAAGCCTTAAGAAACTAAGACGTAATGACAAGAGCAGATTGTGTTTTCTTATAAAAAGGGACACTTTTTATTTATGAATAAATAAAACTTATTTACAGTCTCAAAGTATTTCTATACGTCTCTATTATCAAATTTATTATTTTTTTATTGTTTTGTACCTGAAATACCACAACCTTTGCTAGGCCTTGAAATTATTGAGGAACCACTGTAATCAGTAGATACCTTTGACTGGAATAGCTGAGGTCTTATATTATTTCCTTCAGACTTACTCTCAATTACAGCAGTAGTCAAGACTCATTTACAATAAGACTGTTTCTTCATTCTGCAATTCACATCTATCTGCCTCTGCCTCCTCTTCTCCTAGAGATTTGTTTTTTCAATCTAGTCTATTGCATGTTGCAGATGAGCATTTCAACCAGTGCCCCTCAACACATAGACATTGAGCTTATTTCCTGTCCTCTCGTTCTTCAAAATCAAAGTTTCCTTACCTCAAGCCATCAGAACCACAATAGAGTTGTCTCTTGTAGATAGGCAGCTCATTTGGTTCTCTTTAGCATAGCAGAGATTGTTCAACAGCAAGTGATTGAATAGTATTATCTCCAATGGATTTCAGATTCACTTCAACTGGCTTCCTCCTCTGTTGACCCATGGCTGCACAACAATTCCAATAGACAACTCTCAAAGACGTCTTCTTCATCAAGAGATAGCCAACCTGTTGCACAAGAAAGCAATAGAATCTGCTCCTCCCAACTCTCTTGGCTTCACCAGCTCAATATTTGTTATCCCCAAGAAGAATGGTGGGCATCATCCTGTGCTCAATCTCAAGCACCTCAACAAACACTTAACTGCCTCTCACTTCAAGATAGACACTCTATAAGCTGTGTATAAGTTGATTTGATCTGGGAACTTCTTGACCTCCCTTGATTTCTCCAACACTTTTCTCTGCATTCTTATCTACTATGCATCACATAAATATCTTTGTTTTTGTTCGGAAAACTGTACTTATTAATTTCAAATGACTTAGTTTGATCTTTCTGTTGTTCCTTGGCTCTTCACCAAATTTACATGGTCAGCTCTAAAATGGGCACAATGATGTAGAAGACGAGTAAGTACTTATTTGAACAATTGAATTATCATTGTGAATTCTCCTAAACAATTCCTGGCGCACACATAACTATTGATAGCCAAGCTGGGATCCTTGGGGTGGATTCTGAACCTGAAGAAGTTGTCTCTCAAACTGTCTCAGCAACTAGAAAATTTTGATTACCTGTTGGAAACTCAAACTATGACAATAAAGCTTTCTGGGACAAAGCTTTGCAACCTATACCAATTGATTCATCAACATATTACCAGTGTGTCTCCCATTTTCCCTTCTGATTTACAGCCTTTCCATGAGAATTCAGACCACAACAATTGGTCTGTTTCCAGTCCGTCTATTCAGACAGTGTCTGATATGATTCAAGAACAAACACGTTCACTAGAACCTTGGTTAGAATGTGGGTCATCCTCTTCCCCTTCATTGTCTTTACAAGCTGCAATTGTGAGAATGGAATCTCTCGCAGTGGAATGGCCACTCTCTCTTGCCTGAACAACATTGATGCATTTTATTTGTGGATGCAAGCAATACTGGATGAGGTTGTGCTCTGGGCACCCACATGGTCTATAGATACTGGGCACACAAGAAAGCCAATATATCAATCAACTGGTGCGAAATGAAAGCAGTTCAACTGGCTCTCCTTACCTTTCCCTTTCTTTGGGACACCTCGGTCCTTATTTATATCAGCAATACTATCTCAATGGCATACCTCAACAAGCAAGGCAACTCACGCGCCTTCCACCTAATGCAACTGATCATAAAGTTTTGGAGATGGTGTCTCCACAGCAGTCTCTGATTGACTGCACAGCACATTGCGGGGAAGGACAATGTCACTGCCAATCTGGAATCTGGCTAGACTTCTACAGAGAACCTCTGGAAACTCTTCAAGGCAATGTTCAGTATGATACAGTTGACATGAGTACCACACAATGTGGATTTCTTTGTGGATCAGATCACTCATCTTCTTCCCATGTATGTGTTCTGGCTCCCTGACCCAAAGGCAATGACTTTGGATGTGATATTCATCTCCTGGAGCCAATGAAACAATTATTATCTCAACTCTCCATAGAATCTAATTGGCTGGTGTCTGCACAAGATATGGCAGAAGAACTTGATAGTAACCTTGGTGGCTCCAATTTGGCTGAGTGTCATATGGTGTCATCTTCTTCTGAAGATGTCAGTGGCTTCTCCCCTAATTCTGGACAATCAGTTCATAGTCCTCGCCTTTCCCAAGACCCCATGGCTGTTAAAAAACTCGACATAGAAGCTTGTCACATACAGACTATTAAGTGCAAGTTTGATAACACAGGCTAGACCAATGAATCCATTCTTCTCCTCATAGATTCTGACCTTGCCAATACTCCTACCAATAGCATCTATCAATAGGGTCAGCACTTTTTCATTGCATGAGCTCTTTGACACAATGTTTCTTTCATCAAATTTATCTTACAAGACCTGATCAATTTCTTGGTCCACTAACACAATAACATATTTGACATGAAGACTATTAAGAATCATTGTACTGCTACTCTCAAATTACATATGAACTTCAAATCTCTTTGCTGTCATGAAGATGTTCAGACTGTTTTTTCTCATCTCACACTCAAAGCTTCTTCTTTGCAACAGACTGGTCCCTCCATTGATTTTGCTTCTACTCTCAATTATGTTGTCTCCATCTATTCTGCCACTTTCATTTCTCTTGCTGGTCTCTTGCATAACACAGTCTTTCTCACTACAATGACTACTATTGTTTGCTCATCAGATTTTGCTTGCCTTCAACTCTTGTCTGCTCAAGTTAATTCCTCTTCTGGTGCTTTAACTTTTGACATCCTCAATCCCAAAGAATGAAAAAACAGTTATCAGATTATAAAGACCATTGCAATTTAGTCCAATTTTATCTTGGCTCTTTATTCTGTCCTTGCTTTCTGTGCCTTTAGGAATCATTCTCAGATTTTCACTGCTTGTCCTTCTCAATGCTTGTTTATCAAAGCACATCAATCTTCAATTTCTGTACAGGTTTCTACTATCTTCTCTTGACTTTGTAGTCTTTTGCAGCTCTCTATGCATGAATCAGTTTCAGTCCAGTCTATTGCCTTCACTCTTGCTCTTAAATATAATATGTCTTTGGACAATATAGTAACTTCTGGTAATTGGTCTAGTTGTGAAGATTTTCAGCAATATTACAACCACAATTAGACTTTTTCTGCTGATTTTGCCAATGTTGTATTACATCCCTCTGCTTTTGTTCTGATCTTGGGTTTAATGGTTCTTACTGTGATTCATAGTGACTTAAAAAATATGCTCTGAATTAGCATTTGGACCTTGTCTTCCTGTTTTGCGGCCTTATCAAATTCCAGGAGAATTTTAAATTTGACTATTAATTCACTAGATAAACCAGAGAACAAGGAAGACAAGACTCAAGTCTCCCTCCCACTCACACCTGTAATGATCAGTAAATGATTAATTAGATAAACGAAGAATAAGAAATTACTTTATATAATTTTTTGCTGCTTAAATAGAAGATAATTAATAGTACTTGGGTATTATCTTCCTTGTTTTCTGGTCTATCCAGTGAATTTTTATATATAGAGTTTGTTACAATTTTAAGCAGTAAAAGTTTGTAAAGATTTTACTAATAAAAATGTAAACAAATTAGGCATGTGACTTAATAAGATTTTTGTATAACTATTTTATTTTTTACATACCAAAATAAATGCTTACACCAGAAAATGTAAGCCAGTTATCTCATAATATAGAACGTCTATACAGTTCTAGACTTTAAGTAAACAGCTGCTGTTTTTGCAGAAAACAATATTTTATTATTTCCTACAAAGTCATATATCTTAATAATTGATAATACTGGGGGAATCTTAAAGGTCTCCAAGTTTATGAGAAGATTAATATAGAAAGTGAAACAAAATCAATAAGAACACAAAGTGCAGGATTGAATATAGTTAATGGGGAAGAAAAAAAAATGAAAAGGCAAAAAAAACAAAAAACTAAATTAATTGAAATGCATTTGATTGAGACAAGTATAGAGTAGAGTACTTCACTATAGAAAATGACACTAATTAAAATATTAGTCTGACAAAAAAGCTGAACGTCTATATTTTCTGGTGGATGATAAAGTATTAGCCGAAATTGAGGCTTGTCTACTAGAAAATAAGACAAAAAATACAACTATCAGAAAATAAAAAATGCAATAATTTATCAAGTCGTTTTGAAAGTTGTTTCAATTTACAAAACATTTCTTTGAGAAAAAAGCTAGATAGTTATAATTTTATTCTTGTGTATGAGATCTGCAAAGATGAACTTCATATTTGTTTTTTATAGACTGAAAGACTTGTAGAGAGTGTTGATATGCATCAAACAAAGTCTGACCATCATCTTCAGTCATATACTGTTGCATAGTCAGTAGATCTTGGTTTGCATACCAAAGTGTTTGATTAATGTCAATACATTGCTGTATAAAAGCAGATGTACGACTGATAGTTGGTGTGATTGTAGCTGTTTCAGAGGTAGAGACTAGCTGTATTACATTTGTACTTGTGACAGAAGGTAGAGAGAAGTAGAGAGATCGGTTTGTATGCATTTTAAGCAAATACATATGCTTACAAGGTTTATATCTTTGCTGATAATCAAAGCAGGTGCAGGAAATAATCAAGTTTGGCTCTGCAACCTGAATGACATATGTTGTATTTTTATTTACAAATGACTGAACTTGCCAATTTACATCTTCTGCAATACCAGGAGCAACAATCATCATTTCCCTGTCATCATCATCGACTTCTTCAGCTTCCATCTCACATATTCTTTGTTGTCTAGTAAAAGAACTCATTGGACCATTGTTTGACATGATGCGTTCATATTCTTGGGTGAGATAATACTCAACATCATGTACTAAAACAAAAACATGCTTATCAAGTCTCTTGTTTCTAGATCTTTTCATGAAAACTGTTTTTAATTGATTGTGCCAGGACTCGATATAGTTATTTGTGAGCATATGGGAGAATTGTCGTTCATGGTATGCTCTACTCCAGATCTTAAACTTTGCTTCTGTGCACCAGTTTCTCTCAAAGTAATCCAAGAAGCTTTCTTGGTCGTCAAATTCTTCTTTAAACTGTACAATTTTATGATGAAACTCGTCTATGTCTTCTTCATAAATGATCTCTTGCAGAGACTTCATCATCATACTACGTAAAATTTGTGCCTCTGATGATAAGGATCCAGGAATCTTCACACTGTCAGATAACTTTCGGTTCCATGCTTAGGTTATATGAAAGATGCAAAATTGAATGGATGTTGCAGGGAAAGTTATCTGAATGGCATGAACTTCTGCTGCACAACAATCAATAGTAAATTGCTTTGGGTCAACAAGCAAAGAAGATCTCTTCAAGAACTGCAGTCACTGCACAATGGGGCTTACATCTCGATCATTGGTTACTATAAAGGCAACAGGCCATCCTCTACCAATATCTTCATCACGCACCAAAAGGGTATAAAGAATCTCATTCACGTTGCTAGAGATTGCATGAGTAGCATCCAAACAGAAAGAAGTTGTGGTTTTCATTTTTTCTTGCTGAAGGGGTGACATAAAACCATATGCAAAGGCTGATGGATCTGGAGAATATAAAGTGTTTGCCTTAAAGATGTTGAAGTTTAAGGCAGGAAGTTTGTTGTTCATCCAGATTAAGAAAGAAGTCATTTGGTCTTTGTCAAAATGATACAGCTTTTTATTGATCTATTACAGAAATATATTAAAGTAAATGCTATAAGATATATTATTTTTAAAGCTTACTTTGTTCATCAAATTCCAGATATCATAATAGTTAAATTTTCTTTCAGACTTTCTACCATATCGATCTACAGCTCTCAACATATCAATTCTAATTTGACTAGCAGATTTTGACGACTGTTCTAATTGCTGAGCCAACTCGTGAAGATATTTCTTTGCAAGAGGAAGGGTGCAAATGTCACTATGTATATCATCAGGAGTATGCTCTGCATGATCTTTTGTAACAACAAATTCATAAAACTCAGGTGTCTTAAAGAACTCTTTCACATGAAGAAGAGCAGGACACTTGTTTTTCTTTGTTTGCTTTTGAACCACATGCAAAGTTGCCTTAGATTCATAGGTTCCCCAATGATGACAGGAATACTTCTGAGAAAAACATAACTTAATACCAGTTGCTTTGGCTTCTTCAGCAGTAATGTTGGTGGGTTGCTTATTGGTGTTGCGAATGACCCACTTGACTGCACAAGCTTTCCCAATCTCTGTTAAACATTCTTTTCACTCAGATGTTTTTACTCTAATAATATTTTCTAATCTAAGTGTCATCACTTCTGGAACAGAATAGCATTCCAAGGCTTGGGAGATTGTTGCCAAAGTGTAAATGATTTTGTTAGATTGAGTGTTGTTGATTGACATATTTGGTGAGAGTGTGTATTTTAATAAAATGTGTAATTTAATGGATATAGAATATCTGTTTCAAATAAACAATTCAAAAACAAAGAAAAGGATTGGCAGTCACCATTTCGGTTAATATTTTATCATCTACCAGAAAATATAGACTTTCACTCTGACAGGAAGAACAACTCGGATTGAAAATGATGCAATTGTCGGACATTATTTTGATGAATCCGAGAAATCGGGATAATTGACCGCAGCAGTTCTGTATGTCAAAGATACCTCATAGATAACAAACCGCAGTAATATCTTGTAAAGATTAACCACAGTAACATCTTCTGAGCATCAACCACAGTAAAAGGACTTCTCTTGTAATTAAATAGAGTATAATAGTTTACTGCAGATAATGCGCAGTATTAGTTTAGAAAACTATATAAGACAATTCAATTCCTATCAATAAAAAGCACCTTTTATCCTCTCTTCGATTTTACATATACTCTCCGATCCTCAGTGGGTTTGACCTTTTGACTTTGCTATAGTAAAAGAAAGACCATCCCAGATCAGGAACGACACAATTAAAAACAGCAAACACAATAGAATGTGTAAAATATGAGGGACGAGCGACTCGAACGCCCAACCTTCAGATCTGGAGTCTGACGCACTACCATTTGTGCTAGCCCCCCATATGTGGGTTTGACACAGGATGTTGTAAAAATTATTAGCATTTAACATTTTCGGTTGTCCGGAAGTGCGGTGACATTGCAGAATTCTTTATAATTCTAGAAAATTATATTCTATTACTATTATTATTTTGATTTTCCAATGGCGGCCAAGGCTGAATAGAAAGCAATTTTTCTATTCGTAGAGCAAAACACCAATAAGTATAACAAAAAGGCATCATCCTGTCAACAATAACTTCAGGGAACTATACATTGTTTTTATTTTCTCACTATATTTAACTGAACGAATCAACTTAGAATTAATATTATTTTTATTATATATTCTTATAAGCATAATTATCTTCATGATTATGACTTAATAATTATTTTATTTTATTTGTACTTAATGATAGTAAATAACAAATCACATTTAATAGATTGTCAATTATATAACTTTTATTATATATTTTTTTATAATTTTATTCACTACGGTGGGATGAATGACAGTTGGGCCAAAAATAGGTACATAACTGCCATTTTTTGGGCGAAACCCAATAAAATCTCTACCATTTGTTATAAGATGGTAATGTCATTTGTAGCAATTTAAAAAAGTAATATGAAAACACTTTTTTTGTTGCTATACAATATTTTCAATACTGTAAAAAATGTTTGTAAGTTATAATGACCACTTTAAGTATTGAAATATATGTTTTATTGAATATCAAAAATGTCAGCAATTATTAAGATTAATAATTTTTGGAATGTGTGAACAAAATAGTAACATAACTGCTATTTTTTTTATTTTTTAAACTACATTCTTTTTTTTTAGATATTCTTTTTATCTTGATGAATTGGCAATTTGATTTTATTTAAATTGCGTAATGGTGTATAGAGCATATAGGAAATGAAGAGAAAAGCATAAGGTGTATAGAGAATAGAAAAAAACCGGAGTATATAAAGAAGAAAAGAAAGATGAGGCATATAGAGATTAAAAAAAAACATAAAAAATAAGGAACATTAAAAAAAATATAAGATACAAGGATGATATAAAAAATATAAAAGATATAAGGATATAGAGCATATAGAAAAATAAGATAAAAATAAAAAGGATTACAGAATGGAAAGATTGCCTTTAGTAATGTGCATGTTGTTGTTAAAGATATAATAGGGTGCAATTATATAAAACTGGTTTCCATTTGGTGGGTATTGGACCAGACCAACTTGATGACAAATATCATTTACACTTATAACTGCATAAGTCGGTTGTGTTTGGTGGCCTAGTGTACAGGTGCTTTGTGACTGTTGTTTAATGATAGGTACTGATGAGTCATGGCCAGCCACGTCATGTTCCTTCATGACCTCCACAAAAGCAAGAAAGTGTGGGAAGCCATGGAAATCTACATGCTGAAAGTAGAACTGTACTGTACCAACAAGCCAGCTGTGAACAATTACATTATGGTTGCTAAAATAAATAAATATGTGAAGTTTTATAGAATAAAATCAACAGTAAAAAGATTGAGACGTATATAAGAATACTTTGAGACTGTATATCGGTTGTCTTTATTAAAGAATACAAAGTTGTCCTTTTTATATCAAAACACGATCTGCTTTGTCAGTCACATCTTAATTTCTTAAGTCTGAGTTCATTTAGATATTAGAGAGCTGGTACTGCTATGTTTATAATTTAATCTAATTGCAGTGTCCTCATATTAACTCAGTGCTTACTGAGCTGTCATAATTACAGTACTTACTGTAATTAGTTATTGGTCTTATTGATTTACCATAAGTAAAATAAATAAATTATTCATTTGTCCTTATAATAATAGCTGTTTTACTATAATAATAGGAATATGTTCTTAGATGTAATAAATCCAACAACCAAGTGTCTGAATCACCACAAAATAAATAGAATGTAAGCAACTTTTGATTGTATATCAAAAAATATTATACTTACTTTCTATAGGGGCAAGTAAACATCACGTAATGGTTGCTACGGCTGGTCTTGTTTTTCTTTCTTTGGTACATGCATGAGGAATATATAGTTGAGTTCATCCACAGACGTGCAGCTACAACAACAACAGAGTCACCAAACTCGTGGCTAGTCAAGCCTGTTGTTCTCTGGTAATATTTCAATAAAGCTTCCTTCACACTAGGGCCGCCTACACCTTCCACCGAATCATCATTCAAATTAGCAAACTGATGAAATGGCTCCCACAACTGCACACCACTAGAATCATTAGGAAGGTCCATGTAGCTCTCTCTTCCATACAGCTTTGGCCGAGTGAGATTGACTTCATCACAGATACTGATCGCCATGCTGGTATAATTGTGAATCGCAAATCGCTTAATGAGAAAACTGGCATTTTGGCCACCCTTTGATTTGAACTTTATCAATTTTGAGAAGACACCAATTACTCTCTCCATTGAGCGAGTGAAGTAGCATTGCAGGGGGCCTTGCTGCTTGATGATATAGGGTATATGGACCAGGTAATGTTGCACTAGTCAGAAAACACTACGAGACAGAGTATTATTCTGGACTTGTTGGTATAAAAACGAGTGCCAGTGCTTGAAGTATCTATTATTAATATTTAAAAAATGGTAACAATCGGCTATTTGTAATGATAATATATGAGACGTATAATAACTTTCGACTCCATTTCATCAAGCAATTCTGATGTCAATGTCCATTGCAAGGCAAGTGCGCAGCCTTTCACAAGAGATAATAGAGCTGTTTTGACAGCCCTATTTGGTAAATAAGGCACGACCAAAGTGGGGACAAGATATAAGAGAAAGTTAAGCCAGTCAACTGCGCAAGTACTATCGATCTTGACAAATATGTTGTCAAAACTGCCTTGAAATGAGGTAGGTATATATTTTCGTGAGCTGGTGATACAGTTTCCAATTGTTACAAGGTCTGCTCTTAGTATATGAAAAGGGTATTTGGTAGTATTGAGGGTATTGTCTGGATGGGTATAATAAAATTTGGTTTCCTTTGTGAGGGTGACGGTAATCAGGTCATACACAAGCTTTCCAATCCCTCTTGCAATTAAATGAAGTTCATCTAATGCAAAAAATAATGATCCAGAGAAGGTTGAGAGTTGGGTATATATGCTCGGCTGGTATATGTTCTTTGACTATTATAAGCAGTTATTTAGTATGAAAAAAAGATGGCTAATTGAACATTTGTATACTTACAGGGTTGCCTACTTTGAAGTCTTCCAAAGGTCTTAACCGGGCGGAAATGTCATCAAAGTACATGCCATGCCGTCTGTTAGTAGGGCATTTGCCTTTGGTCTCCCAAAAACGGCAACCAAATAAACTTGTATGGGAACCAATGTGGGCCATATCAGCTACAGCTGGAATATTGCCAGAAGCAAGCAGTAGATAGACCTTGGATCTGCAAAGCTCCACTCCATTGTGCTTGACAACCAAGCCATGTGCCTCAAGATCTCGTAATTCATTGATGATGAGTATAAGAAAGGAGTCCAAATGAGTTGGCTTCTTGGGGCCAGACAAGATTGCCAATTGCAAAAGGTATTTGTTGGTATATCTAAGTATTTTATTAGTAACTTTTTTTTTAAAAAAATGTAATAATAATAATAAATAGTAATAAATTAATTAATTACCTGATGGATGGGTCTAGGTTGAATATTATGCAATGGATGATGGTATATGAGTTTTTGCCTTTCTTTTGATTGACAAACCGATTGGTATAAAGCCCAATGGCAATATCATTGGGATTGGAGAACAGGCTCTGCTGCACCAACTGCTTGTAATTGTTACTATCAAAAATGTCGGTTAGCTGACCAGCTACAGATTCCCAGTTTGCTCTGTAACAGAGGAGTTCTCTTGTGGCTGGATCTGCCAACATTTGAGAAAGTATATTCCTACTGACATAAGTTTCATACTGGCGGCTGGTGTCTGACTTTGATTGGGATCAGTCTTGTATTGTGGTTTGCCGCAGTTAACACAAGATTCCTGATTGTCATTAATGCTATACAATCAACAACCACTAGAGCAGACATCATACTTATGGCCCTTGACACTTGAATTTGACTTGAGCAAAACATCAACAGTTTCACCATGACTGATCTTAGCCCCAGGTTCTAAAAAAAAACAATATCACTATATGTTAGTGATCTGGAATTAAAGTACAAGGTAACAGAAAATATAATATTTTATCCATCATTATATTGTCATGGTCTTGGATGACAGTGTTTATAAATTGAACAATGTCTCTATATGCTGCTCTAGCAATTCTATGCTGTAGCATCAATTGAAACAGATGAATACTCATAAACTCAGCCTTTGTAAAAGTATTTGTACTGATTTGGCTGTTATCGTAAATGTGAGCTTTACTCTCACTGTCCTCAAAATTACATGCACACTTATATGAAATAGTATTATTAAGCTTCATAGACTCCATAGTATATTCTGTAATACATTATTTAGTAATTGGAAAATAAATAATACAATTACAGCTCTTTTCATTACCTGAATTGCTAACAGATTCATCTTCATTACTAGTATCATTTTCGTCATGGTACATGTCAACATCATCCAGAATAGACTGGTCAATTTCAGTCATTGTTGCTGAATCTCCTCTGTGAATTCTCTTGTGGTTTTGCAGCTTCTGGTAGTTATCAAAAAACAAGACACATTGATTACATTGGTATTGCTGTGTAAATATTCTATCTCTCTGCTGGCTGGCATTGGAAGAAGACATATTGGTTGGGTTGGTACGTATGTAATATATAAAATAAAACTGCGAAGAGGATTTTGGTGCTATTCATTAAATGTAAAAGACATCTTTATATACTCTTTATTTTTTAACCAAAATGCTTGCGGCTCTTTTTCTTTTTCTCTCTCATAATGATGATATAGCAATGATTACAGTAATGTTAATGCTAGGTGAAACACCTGTCAGTAAATAATTCCCATGGTTGGAAAGATTCTTCTTCATTAATAATTATGATGTAAGTTAAAATACTTCTTGGTTGACAAGGGGGTACCATTAAAAGAGCACCAGTGAAACAGACACGTACTCTTTACTTGTGAGCAATTAGATATTCTTTGGGCTTTATAAAGAGGTATATGTATATTTAGGATAATTAACGACCAAATAATTTATGTTTTTTTTAAATAAATTATCAATTACTCTCTAATATCAAAGGCAAAGAAAAACAGTCTTCTAATAATTAACAGTTAAAAAAAAGTAGTACTGTCTAAACACATTGGTAGAAAAGATATATTTATATTATCTGCGTTGTACTAATAGTATTTTTGAGATAGTGAATATATATTTAGCTAATAGCATTATTTTCTTATTTATGTATAAAACTTAAAGAAATAGATATAGATAATGAGAGCTATAGTTTGATACTCTTTTACTGACATCATCAAGATAAACACTACTGATCGAAAGGGGTGTTAATTGAAAGTGCCAATGTGAGTTAAAGCACACCTTTTTCAAAAATGTACGGTTTTAGTCAAAAATGCCCCTTGGTAAATAATAGTAATGCCAGTTAAAATTGCTTTTATCTTTGATGACAGCATCAATCAAAACGCGTTTTAGTCAATAATGATAATAAGTATGATATGGACTTGAGTATCATAACATTTACTTTACTGTTGATAAAAAGAGGCTAATTAACTATATGATGTTCAGATGTTATATAGCTACTGTAGAGTATATTTAAAGTTATAATTTTAACTGGTACAGGGTTTTGTCATTGAGAACTTTAACCAAATTTCATGCTATATCTGCAATATGTATAAAGTTATATTATTATATCATATACTTTAAAACGTTTAATATGTAGACGGTGCAAAGTATGAACATTTATACATATAATATTGATTTAAAGTCTAATTCATTTTATCTTTATATTTCTTACAGTTTTGTTGTGTTGACACAAAAAGACTGTATCATGTTCACATAAGCTACTGCAGACAGGTGCAGATAGGTGCATACAAGTGCATAAGCATCCCTTCTTTTATATGTTTTGTTTGTACATCTGTCTGTATCTTTTTCATATAAATAGTTATCAATTGCTTGTAATAAATCATTGCCTTTCTCAAACTCAAATTGCTCTTATTCTACCTGTCTAAACTATCACCTTTTCTTTTCAACTCACTGCTTATAGCTAAAAAAAACTTAAACATGTCTGATATTAACACAACTCTCCTCAACTCAATTCAAAATATTGAGGTTGATCTTGCTGAAATCAAGCAAGCATTGCGCGAGATTCAAAGGCAATTCAGCAATCAATTTGCGCCAGCAGTCAGTGCAGAAGATCTAACTACAATGCAACAAAGCATTATTGAGCAGAGTTGTAAGTCATATATATTCTGTGCTTAGATGTTTATTTACTTTATTAATATTGTCATACATTTTTTGTAGCTCTTGAGCGCATTGCCAAGTCTGTGAAAAGAGCCCAGCTCACAGAATACCCTGATCAGCTTGGTAAGCAAGTAATCAATACTGGCGGCAAGTTCAAAGGAAAAACGAAGAACAAAAATACAATCTGTTGCTTCAGATTCTTCACGAGCAGGACTGGAAGGCACGTTGCAAAGAAGTTTCACAAGGGCAGTCTTTGCCCCCATTAGTCCCTCTTTCAGATCATGATTTGACAGTAAAAAGACTGCATCTCAAAACATTAGGCCGTATGGTAAAGCATGATATCATTGACAAAGACTATCCTGCGGCCTCAAAAGAATAGAAGAATATCCCAGAGAAAAACAGGGAATACTACATGATGCATTTGGAGAGGTTGGCAAAGAATGGTGGATTGCACATCTACTAATGTAAAAGAATGTGGTGTGCAAGAAGCCTTCTTTGGGAAAGCTTCAAGAGCGACAACCAGATGCACAAGAGAAGAATGGCAGAGAAGAACAAAGTAAGTTTATCAATTAACAAATCTATATATTGTAAACTTTAATTAACATCGTTTCCTTTTATTATGCTATAGACACAGCAAGACATAAGTGATTCTTCGCTTTCTTCTCCTGATATGTCAGAAACTGGTGATGTTGAGTCGCCCATAATGGCAGATGTGCTGTAAGTTACCATTGTTGCTTTTTCTCATGCACTGTTAATACAAAACTAATATAAACTTCTTACTCTTTTATGTAGGTCTCCTCCACCTACAGCAAGTGTCGAGCCTGCTCACAAGAGAAGCCAAAGATCATAGTTTGGCTGCTGTGATTGGCCGAGTTTGATTTTTTTAGTTTGTCTTTAGTGCATTTTTTTTCTTATCTTGTCATTTTTCTTTTTATGTTTTTTATTCCTTTTTTCTTTCATATAAAAAATTTATTGACCTCTTTTATATGATTGCTAATGTTGTGATTACAAGAATTTGAAGCTAATGTACAGCATTTACAATTCCACTACATTCAAATATAAAAGGAAATAGTATATAGTCTTTTTTTTGAGAAAAAAATTAATAGTAATATTTTTGTACTGATATATTATACTCGGGAGTCATTCTATTATATGTAAGTATATTGAGTAGAATAAACACTTTGAGTTTTCTAAAAAGATGCTCATTCCAGTTGTATGAATCAGATTCAAATTAGCTTCATGTTACATGACTTGAATCTTTGCTCAAGTTTTTCTTCTTCTACAATAACGACTTTCTATAGTGCTTATGTTTTATTGCTTTTCTTATATATAGATCTTAAATATTAATACATTCTTTAATATATATATTCTTAGAGTAAATGCTTATTTTACTAAACAAGTAAGCATATTATATAAAGATAAGCATTATAATAATATTATATCTATTTATTTATTTTAAGTTTTTTCTCTAATATTAGTATATTTGTAGAAATCAGTAAAAAATAATAAGTGCTATCTAAGATATATTAGAATACCCAAAGTATATGAAATAAAATTTGAATAGTAGTGTTTTACTGTATATGTTTTGCAGTAGCTAAACAGAACCATTTTTTATTGCAAGTGACCAATGGAATTGTTTTTTCATTATTACTATTATTATTATTATTTTCATTTAAAAAAACCATGTATTGAAATAAAAATTCAATTCAATTAAACTCAATTCAATACTGTATAATAAAAAACAGACCATTCTGTTAAAGCTGCAAAGGAAAAACAAGAGGTTGTGCTAGAATTGAAAGCAATAGAACAAAAGAAAGAATGTAATAGAGGAAAGGAAGGATGCTTGATTTTTTTTTGAAAAAATGGTAACAGTGTCTGTTTTGGCGTTTTACATAATAAATAACTGTCATTTTTTATTATGAAAAAAATGATAACAGTGCTTGTTTTGGCTTTTTACATAATAAATAACTGCCATTTTTTACATAGTAAAAAATGGTAACAGTGCCTGTTTTGGCCTTATACAGAGTCATAACTGCCATTTTTTACTTAATAAAAAATGGCAGTTATGTTACCAAAGTGGTAACATGTTACCATTTTCTCTACTGTAGTGCTACATTTTAAAACAATAATTGTTCTATAAGAGAGTACCAAATAAAAGTATCTAATGATGTGTAAGCTTTATATAATAAATAAAAGAAAACACATTCAACAGAAAAGTCAATACTAAGAAAAGAATATTGCTATATTATACAAACAACATATTAAAGAACAGAGTGCAGAAAGTCATTTATTTTTGTTTAAACTCAATGGTGGTTTGAATGGAAAACTTGCAAAAAACCACCAGTCAAACTACTAGTCAAAACATCAGTCAAATCACCAGTCAAACCACCAGTCTAACCACCAGTCTAACTATCTTTTTTTCCATAGTATATATGACATCATTATATTTCATTTACATATTTCTTTTATTATACAAATACTTAATTGAGAGACTACAACTACAACTATTTAATATTATAAAACATTACCCAAGTATTTGGGTTGGAATACTAAAGTATTACCAATAGCATAAATGTTCTTCTTTACTAAAACTCTTGAACTGATCTGACTAGAGAAGTATTATATCAATTAGTCTCTCCAGATCTTTCCAGAAAACAATACTTCCGGAAGATGGCTCGTTGTGATAAAGATTACTTAAGCACACACTGAATTATAAATTAGAAAAACATATAAATATTAGTAGGTAGTTTTATATAGAAAAACAATTGAATTTTATTATTCTTTACTTTTCTTTTAAAATAAACAATCTACACAAGTTCTCACGAATTCTTTCATCTATATAGTATTTTACTTTATTTTCTTCTCACAACATACACATTGAATTACAAATTAAAAAAACATATAAATATAAGTAGATAGTTTTATATAGAAAAACAATCAGATATTATTATTCTTTACTTTTTTTGAAATAAACAACATATATAAGTTCTCACAAATTCTTTTGTCCACATTTCCTACTTTTTTCTTTCTTTCCACAATAATGATATTCCAAAAAATTGGATACTCTGAAGTAGCAATATGCTTTATATCTAGTGAAAGTTTTGACAGTCTCATTAAATTTACCAAAGAAATTTATTTTGACTGTAAATTAAATAATAGATCAGAGAAATCATCATTAGACATAGAACATAATTTTTACTCTCTCCCTTTTCTGTTTTGTGATAATTGGCAAATAGAATTAAAGGATAATAATATTATTATAAAAAGTTTTTATATTTTTTGCTATATAAATAAAAGATGATCACAGTAATATGTTCTATATCTAGTAAAGATTTCTTTAGTTTATTATTTAATTCACTAAATTTATTATTAATTCTTTTATATATAGATTTACTACTATACTTTTACTATCAATCTATTTGAAGCTAAATAAATTAAATATGCTACTCTACTATTCAGTAAATTAGTAATAATAATACTATAAAAGAGAGGGTGTTGAGTTATTGAAGTATTTTGAATTGATTATAATAAACTTGAGATTGAAGAGATATGAGATGATATGGAGACGATGAATAAAGTGAGACTTTTGTATGGTAGTTTATTGAGAAATTGTTGTATCTGTTGAAAGATAATATTTCTAGCTTGATGTTTTCTATCTCTTTTATATCTTTTTCCCTTAGAAAAATTTATCTTTTGTTCCTTGATATTCGTTCCTGTTGTTACTGTTTTTTGAGAAAATATTTTCATGTTATATTGTCCGCAATAGTTTAAGGAAGTGTATTGGCTCTTGGATAACAACTACTTATTGTCAGTGTTGTTTCAGATTACTACTTTGACTTGAGTCACAGATTTCTAAGTCAGATAGTTTATATCCCAGATTCTGCAAATATAACAGTTATGATAATTTCAAAATGACTAAAAAATAATTATTTGTAAAGTACAATCAAAAATAAGAATAAAGCTCAGACACAGTTATGAATATTATAAGTTGAAAACATTGATACTAAGAAATTTAAAGGAAATAAACCTTAATAAACTTGACTTTCCAAGGCTTATTTTATTAAGTATGAAGAAGAGACTACTGGCTATCATACATTTTATTTTGAAGTGAGAAAAAAAAGCATAATTTTTACTAGAAATTTAATGAGCATTTGAAATAAAAAAATCAGAGAATCCCTAACTGTTGGCTTCAAATGCTCACTAAATGGCTTCCATCATGAAATTTGAAAAACAAATACTGGAATTTAATTTGCCATATAAAATAAAAATTTGCAAACGTTTGCAATTCAGACTCAAAAACATTCTCTTTAATTAGTAGTAAATATAGCTTATTTACTACTGTTGTAAATGAGTATTGACTACTGCTGTAATTGAGAATAAGTCTGAAGGAAATAATATAAGGCCTCAGCTATTCCAGTCAAAGGTGTCTACCAATTACTTTATTATTTAACACACAGGTTTAGCATGCATGATAGTGATTATATTTCATATGATGATATCACCATAATATGGGATACATCAGTGGATTATTATAAGCATAATTATAACTCATAAACACATTTACTTTCGATGTTAATACTTCATTGGGACTACACACATTTATATAATTAATCATACATTAATTATCCCAAGATCACGTTGCTCTGATTAAGGCTTAGATAGGATCGATTATCTGACCCCAGTCATATAATTTTCCCAATCCAAAACAATATAAATAGCAGTAGTAGTTCAGTGTAGGAACCTCATCAAACTTTGATACAAAATCTTTCTCAATAAACAAAACCTACACAAGTTCTCACGAATCTTCATTCCTAATTTCAAATCTTCAATTCTTCCTCTTAAAAACTTCTTCAACTTCAACCACCACAACATTTTTTTTTGTGAACTACCATGAACCCCTCTGCTGAGAACTACCCCGCCACCATCATCCCTGCTCATGATGAGGATGCCATGTCCGTCATGACTGAGGAGGACCTCATCGCCAGTCTGAGTGACAACATCTCCTTTGCCAGCTCCACCCCTGGACAATTTGTCGCTCCCTCTCCCCTTCGTCCCTTGGTAGCGAATGCTGCTACAACAGTCTTGTCTTTGTCAGAGAAACTTAGACTAGAACTTCAACAGCATGTAGAGGCTGTCAGTGCTGCTCATGCTATGAATGATGAGCAAGCAGCTGAATTAGCCCTTAATAAGGTCAGACGCGTCAAAGAAATGATAGATATAGAAATAGCATGCAGTCAGTACCTTTTGCCTTCTGTGAAAGTTGTAGAGAAGAGCAGTCGCACTGGAGGGTTGACTCTTAATAGAAGAGATCTTCCTAAGTTCCAGTTGGCAGACGATGTGATTAGATCCTTCCTGAATGAAGAGGTCTTTCACTCAGTAGACCACTTCCTTCGCACCTTCCAAAAGGTTATTGAGTCGTCCCTTCAGGACATTGAACTAGTTTGGAAGAGATTTTTGCTGCTCTGCTTGCCTCATAGTGATGATGGATGGGTAGAGATGGATTTGAAGAAGTGTGTAGATTGGAACGCGGCCAAGATCTGCTTTACAGCAAGACATGGATCGCGCTTGGTGACATCCCGTTTGGTAAAAGAGGTATTTACCATGGTAATGCTTCCTTCTGAGTCGATTGGAGATTACTCCAAGAAGTTCCTTCAGACTGTGTATGATGCCGGCCTCCCCAAAAACGATGCTCGTGTTGCCGACCGCTTCCTCGCTTCCTTGACTAGGCAAGTACAGACACTCTTGCGGCTCACCATGACCAGATTGGACTTCAATGGCGAGACCAAAAGAGATTGGACTGTGGAGCAGTTGACGCAGATTGGCAGAGACATCCTTGGCGACGAAAATCACATGTATGCCAAAGCTACCCAGCTCATTCCTGGTGCCAACATGCACACTGAGAGGAGAATGGAAAAGAAGAGAATGGAGGCGTACCCTCGCAAGAAGGTGCACTCCAGCAACAACCAGCAGCACCGAATCAGTAAGCCGGAGCGTTCCTTCTTCTGCTCGCACCATGGTAAGAATACTACATATGAGTCGAGCAAATGCTTCACCCTGGCCAACAACAAGGCCAAAGTAGCTGCCCCCACCAAGCGCAACCCCTGCAGGCGGTGTGGAGAAAACTACTTCCGTGGCCACGTCTGTAAGGACAGTGAGCCAGTCCTGATGGTCTCGCAGGTCCCTGCCAAGGAGAAGTCTGAGCAAGTGCTCAAGGCGATCCAAGACAGTGTCAACTTGGAGCTCGAAGACATGTCTTTCAACTGTAAGTACCTACTTGACAAAATTGAGAGAAGGGTTAAAGCCAATGATGCATTTAATCTAACCACTCCTATTATTGTAGAGAACCACAAACTACTTGGAATGATTGACACTGGCAGTGCACGCACTTTCATTAGTTTACAATGTTTGAATGAAAATTTAAATATAAATAAAATAAATTCATCAAATGGTTCCTTCACTTTCTTGTTAAAGAATAGTGGTACTAAGCGATTGGGAAAAACTGATCCTTTAAATTTTAAATATGTGAATGGAATTACGTTTAAGCATGCACCCGAGGTGTTAGAGTTTAATACAGGATTTAATTTTGATATTCTTCTTGGAAGAGATATCTTAACAAAAATGAACATCGGATTGATTAATGTTGCATACGATATCGAAGGAGAATATATTCATTCAGATAACACTAAAGACTATGCCGCTGTGTATGAGAATCTAAATATTGATAAAGAGAAAAAGTTTGAACCGGATAATTCGCCAGCTGGTACGGAAATACAGCAAGCAGAATTTATTCAGTCAATTCAGGCCTCACTGGATGAAAATAAGAAAATCCCAGTCGAGTCCTCTTGTCCTTTATCAGAATCTCTAGTTAGATTACCCACAAAAGAAGACGCCACAGCTTATAGACGTCAATATCCTATTTCCCATGCTCTACAACCAACACTTGATAAACAAGTAAAAGAATGGCTTGAGACAGGCACGATTGTCAAGTCCAAGACCAATACTTCCTTCAACAGTCCTATGTTGCTTGTGCCTAAAAGAAACAAAGCTGGAGAGATTGTGAGTCACCGAGTTTGTCTAGATGTGCGATTATTGAATCAGATCCTACCTCCCACATTCAACTATCCAATTCCTAAAATCCAAACGATATTCCAGAATTTGAGTGGAAAGAAATTTTTCACCACATTGGATTTATTGAATGCCTACCATCGTTTCAAAGTTGCACCTGAAGATGTTCATAAATTAACATTCACTCATTTGGATGGGCAACAATATAGCTTCATTAAAGGCTGCTTTGGCTTGAAGATGCTTACATCACAATTTCAACATGTCATGGCAACTTTGTTTGATAAAATTGACTGTGTGCAGAATTTTGTTGATGATTGTATTGTAGCTAGCAAAACATTTGAGCAGCATGTTAAGGATGTAAAAATAGTGATTGATAGATTGACATCGGCGAAGTTGATTCTAAACTCTGATAAATGTGTCTGGTTTCAACATTCAGTGCGATTGCTTGGTTTTGTCATCAATGAGACAGGCACCAAGGTTGATAAGCGAAAGTTGACAAACGTTGATAAATGGCCTATTCCTAAAACTGCGAAACAAATTCAGCAATTTATGGGTTTGATTAATTACTTCAGAGACTATATTCCCATGATCTCGAAGGTGGCTGAACCTATTTCATGATTAAGTCATGCCAACAATGTAGCTGAGCTGTGGACAGATGAGCAGACAAGAAGCTTTAAAGCATTAAAGGACATACTGCATCAGGATTTAATTCTTCATTACACAGATATGTCACGTGAAATGTATGTGGCCACAGATGCTTCCCTTTATGGAGTAGCCTGCCTGCTTTTTCAGCGCGCCGATCAAGGGCGTGATAAGTATATTAGTTTTGTGTCAACTTCCCTGAGCCCATCCCAACGGCAATGGAGCACCACCAAAAGAGAATTGTATGCAGTCGTTTTGGCGCTTGATAAATTCCATCCATTTCTATGGGGCTGACAGTTCACCATTTTTACTGATCATAAAGCACTCACTTATCTTCACATACAAAAAATTGCTAATCCCATGATAATTGGCTGGATTGAGACACTTCTTGACTTTGATTTTAAGGTGGTCCATATTCCTGGTTTGTTGAATAAACTACCAGACTTGTTGAGTTGCTTGTATCCTCCAGAGGATAGTTACAAGCTGGTGGAGGATGATGGATTGAGAAAAATCAGAACAAAACACTTGCAATCTAAAGATAGAGTTATTATTCGTAAGAAAAAGTACAGTAAGGACAAAGTGCTAAATGTACTTGCTACACAACTCATCGAAAATGTATCAGAGACTTCTGACTATATGTCGCCTCCTGAAGAAAAGCGAAATGGCTTGTTAAAAGAAGCACATTCGTTTGGTCACTTTGGTAGTCAAGCTATGGTGAATGATCTTTACTCTCAAGGATTACATTGGACTAATATATATGAAGAAGCAAAGGAGAGTATTCGTTCTTGCTCTGAATGTCAGAAGCACAACATCAGCAAAAGAGGATATCACCCATTGACCAATGTTGTAGCTTTCCAACCATTTGATCATGTTGCAATTGACTTATGCGGTGAATTCCCAGTATCAGAGGATGGTCACACGTATATGCTAGTGTTAGTTGATGTTTGTTCCAAGTATATCATCTTGAGACCATTACCAAACAAAAACTCGACAACAATAGCTAAGGCATTGATAAAAATATTTGGAGATTATGGTTTTCTCAAAGTAATGCAAAGTGACAATGGGTTGGAATTTAGAAATTCTTTAATGGCAAGTCTATCGAAAGAGCTTGGTATTGATCAAAGATATTCAACGGCATATCATCCACAAGGAAATGGTATTGCTGAAGCCAGTGTGAAAGTTGCAGAGAATACTGTACGGAAAATGATGAGAGCGAACAGCAATGACTGGTGTCACTATTTACCAATTGTTCAGCTATGCATAAACAGACATATTCCTCAAAAGACACTGAGTGCACCCTTTTCACTAATGTATGCTCGCAGAGTTAATGTACCTGATGAGTATGGTAATAAAGCAAAATTCTCTCTTCCCAAAAACATGGTAACAATTGATGAATTGGAGAAGCAGATTGAATATATGGATAAAATAATATTCCCTGCCATAAACGAAAGAGTCTTGCGGATCAACGAAGAGTTAAAAAAGAAATACGATCACAAGAACATCTTAATAGACATCCCCAAAGGAACACACGTAATGGTCAAATTACCACATCGTCCAAATAAATTGGCACCAATCTATGAAGGTCCTTATACAGTGGTTCGAAGAAATAAAGGAGGATCGTATGAACTAAAGGATGAGCAAGGAGAATTGTTGCACCGAAATTACATACCCTCAGAACTCAAGATAGTTACCATCAATGAATCTACAATTGAGAATGAGCTCTATGAAGTTGAAGACATTCGCGATCATCGTGGTGCTGCTGGTGAAAGAGAATATCTGGTAAAATGGGTTGGTTATGATGAACGGGCAAACACATGGCAAATGGCTAACGATTTTACCAATCCCACAATAATACAAAAGTATTGGAAGAAGGTCAGAGAAATCGAACGTTTAGAGAATGAGAGAGCCACAGAATTAGTGAATAAGAGTGCAGCCTCATTAAAGAAAACAGTTCAAATTCCAAGACATGATGGTAAAATAAAAAGGAATCGCATTGAAGAGTACAATAGAAGTAAGCTTCCTACCGCACTGAGTAGAGAAGAAAGAATGTTCAAAAGAAGAGCAACAAAAAATTTGATAAAATAAACACGTAATCCACGGAGCTGAGTTTACAGTGCAGATCTCTTGAAGTATAAAAAAAAATTATGAGCGTAATTGACCCAAATGAAATTGAGCAATTCGACAAATTAATAAATAGTTAAGATGAGATGTTTTGCCAAATCAACAAAAGATATTGTTGAATCTGGTGGAGAATAATGTTGTAAATGAGTATTTACTACTGCTGTAATTGAGAATAAGTCTGAAGGAAATAATATAAGACCTTAGCTATTCCAGTCAAAGGTGTCTACCAATTACTTTATTATTTAACACACAGGTTTAGCATGTATGATAGTAATTATATTTCATATGATGATATCACCATAATATGGGATACATCAGTGGATTATTATAAGCATAATTATAACTCATAAACACATTTACTTTCGATGTTAATACTTCATTGGGACTACACACATTTATATAATTAATCATACATTAATTATCCCAAGATCACGTTGCTCTGATTAAGGCTCAGATAGGATCGATTACCTGACCCCAGTCATATAATTTTCCCAATCTAAAACAATATAAATAGCAGTAGTAGTTCAGTGTAGGAACCTCATCAAACTTTGATACAAAATCTTTCTCAATAAACAAAACCTATACAAGTTCTCACGAATCTTCATTCCTAATTTCAAATCTTCAATTCTTCCTCTTAAAAACTTCTTCAACTTCAACCACCACAACAACTACTAATTTTTTTAATTAAATGTAGTGTGACTGTTATATCTGAAATATTTTAATATCCAATATCATATACTAATCCAGACAGAATTCTCTATCAAAGTTACTTTAAATAATTACCTAATATAAAGTTCTATCTGAAATATAATAACAATGTATCTAATCTATTATTGAATCATCTTTAATAAATACTTAAAATATTATTAGAAAGTCATTACAATAACTCATATTCAAGGTAACTGGATATATTCCAATAAATATAAATATCATAAATAAAATAACTTTTATTAAAATAACTTAATTCAATGTAAACTTTTAATAAAAATAGTAAAAAAGAATCTCAAAATACTTATTGTTCTATCTTTTCACATACAAATATAATAGTAGTCAGTCATCAAATTTTATATAAACTAATAGTATTATTAAAAGGTTTTACCAGCTTTGAATGTTGACTGTTAGATATAGCAGTGGTTTAATTCAGAAAATAATTGGCTGTAACAAACCTTCAAAAAATAAAAAACAAGCATCTAAGCATCTAAAAAAATAGTCCGATACTCTAGATGTCATGACTTAGCCAAAATTTTGTAAATTTTGTATTTTATATACAATTAATAGCAAACTTCATATAGAAGCAAAGTTAAAAATAAAATATAATCAATCTATATAAAAATAGCTATTTTGATACCAGATTATAGAAGTCTAACTTACTTGTGAGAGATTTGAGCATAGGCACTATATTTATAGGTACTCTAATCAAGAGTATTATATATATATATAAATTTTGATATATATAAGAGAAAACATATCAACCAAGAGTCATTAGGGGCTTTTCCAGTCTTTTTTTGATACTTATTATTATTGGCTGGTGCTTAAACTACTGCTATATCCAATAGTCAACATCTAAAGCTGATGAAACTCCCTATTATAATAATTTCATTCATAATATTAATTAATAATCTTATAAAAAAGATATTATATTGAATAAGACATCTAAATAAACATTCTAAATAATTAATAGCAATAGCAATAGCAATTAGTTCATAATATAATTACATTTTATCTACTATATTCTTTGTCTGTTTGATCATACTTCTTTAAGTATACTTCTTTATTATCAAGTTTACTTCTTTGTCCGTTTTTATACTGTTGGGTTATTGTTTTTAACTTTTTTATAATATTAATAATACATCAAGGTTTCGTGATGTAATGGTTAGCATCTGAGATTCTGATTCTCATTATCCGAGTTCAAATCTCGGCGAGACCTCTTTTTGTTTAAAGCTGCCTGTTGTGCCCGAATTTTTGCCAGCCAATCACAATTGCTATTACACGTAGCTTTCTTTTAAGAATGACAGTTGAAGTTATTCTCTTTTGCTCACAAACGAATTAAAAAACACATAGCTTAACAAAAGTAAAATAGAAACTGAAACAGATATCTATAATTTCTGAGTAGATTTAGAAAAGATATAAAAGAAAACAATATTTTATTTAATAAAAATTATTTATATTTCTATTCTCTTTTTATTTTTTTATTCTGATTTATGATTTTCAGTATTCGACTAATTTTAGCACTGTTGTAGCATTAAAAGAGCAACTTAGATAAAAAATGACACTATTCTTTATCTGGTCTGACCATTCCTATAAAAGAAGTATGATACTTTTTGCAGAATTTCCTTTAATTCTTGTGTATTGTATTTCATCATTTGGTATTGCATTAGAAGAACTTTACAACAAATTAGTATAGATTGTTCTGATATAAAAATATTCAGATGAAGTAATAATAAAAACATTATTCTTATCCATCTTTATTTTATTGATCAAATCTCTTATTACTTTTGCTTATATATTTATTTCATTGTCACTGACTTATAACCACTCTTCACGATAGTTATAAGCATATTTCTTGATATATTTGTTCTTTATAAACATATTTTACTACATCTCCTTATTGTTGGATAGATCCAAGCGTTATCACAGTAATTCATCTTTCTCTATACATATTTTGCCTTTTGAACTCATTGGCAACACTTCTATTACTATTTTTCTGACAATGTTGTATCACACCAACTCAACACTTATCAGTTAGATTAATGTAACTTTTAATAGGAATAATCCCATACAAATAAGATTTCAACATAAAAGCATTGATATAGAAGAGACTGAAACACTTGCTTATTTTAATTCCTTTTCTCTAAAAAAAATACTCAAAGCTATCTTTGGCTCATTATAATTCTTTATGTTAGTATAAACAGCCTTGCATGAAATATATATTTATCCCATTGGCTTTGTATCAGCAGTAGTAATGTTGATATAAGGTTTGTTAGAGATGTTTATAATTTTTTCATAGCATGCTATTCATATCACACATTTATTTATTAAAACATTTCAAGACCAATGCTGGTATTGGGTTTTCATGTCAATAATTTAGGAATAGATTAACATTCTAATTCTCACAAAACTGTTGCAATACACGTTTTTTATTTGCCTAAATATTAATCTTTGAAATGTGCAGGTAAGAGTGTATATTTTAGTGAAAGAAAAGGAATTGACAGTTACTATTTTTGTTAATACTTTATCTACTACCAGAAAATGTAGACTTTCGGAAATGTAGACTTTCCAAAGGATAAGGTTTGGGTTTAGATATCTAGATATCTGTTAAATTTTCAACGAATAGTTTTATAGGAAAATAAAACATTAGAGTTAGAACTACTTTATTTTTTTTTTGAAAATAATAATAACAGCAATAATTGATACTTCATTTGGCCTATTTTTACGCAAATGGTTTAAAATGCTAACTCTTAGGTTACCTAATACAAGATTATGATAGTGCCTTTTTAATTAATAATTATTTATAATTTTAACTTTATTTTCTCGTAGAATTTCTATTCTTTGAATATTTAAAAAAGTAGTTCTTTATTGTTGTAATGAGAAAAGAAATTTATGGGATGTCTGATTTAACTCTGGCAATTAGACCTCTTTATCTCTCTCTTATTATTTTTTTATAGATTCTTAGATACATATAGTGAAATTATATTTATAGCTTTGCGCGAGAATAAAATTTGAGTGTGTATATAATTTATTAAGAGTTGATAAAGAATCAGTAAAAATACAGTAAGGTATCAATAAAAAGATGATTACAAAACTTTACATTTGTTAAAAAGTAGATTTAGATAATATTTTATGACAGCCAGGGGGTGAGAAAATAAAGGATGTGCAAAAAGCCTTTTCGAAGGTCCTCAAGGAAGCACCATTCTTTCTCTATAGTAATTAAGAAAAGAAGAACAGAAAAAAAGCTAAAAGGGCATTGATTGCTTACTAATACTTCTTGGCTTTTAAGGTTGATAGCTTTTTTTTTTCTATTAAAGTCTTGTTTTTGGAAACCGTAAAGCAAGAATTATTCAAAAGAGTATCTGCCATCAGACATGGTTTAAGCGATTATTGAGTAACTCATGTGCAGTAAAAACTACGGAGCTTTTAAAATACAAACACAAATCTATATACATCCAATAAAAAAACCGGGATGTCTATCCAAAGTTGTATCGTATAGAAAATGTAATCTATAATAATGTCATTGGGAAAAGAAAAGGAAATCGAAGCATGTCCAACAATTAAGCAGGTAAGAGTAAAAATATATCCTGGCTTATATACATATAAAAGCAATGACACCAGAAACATGCATTTGTACCAAGTACATTTAACTTGCTCCTTTTTAGACAGGCCATAAAAGACCTTGTCAAAGTAAGTTTACAGCAATAGAAAAAAATCAAGCGCGTGATTTATTGTCTAATTGATTAATGTATGCATTTAGCTGTAATGTCATTCTTTTTCTAGGGAAAATTGAAATTGAAATTGATTTTTTTCTAGATTTTTGAATTATTATTATGTTTATTTCTTCAAGCATACACACACACAAGCACGGGTTTTTGTATTGAATTTGGGTTGTTTCTTTTTTAGCTTACAAGAAACAAGCAAATACATGAAATAAGAAATCATAAATATAGATATAGATACCCATATAAATATACAATATAATATAGTATAATATACAAGCAAATTGAATAGAAAAAAAAATGAAAAAAATAAAAGAAAATTTAGAAATTAAAAGCAATAATTTACAAGTTATATAATGGTGTAGTAAATGGTAGAGAGAATATGTAAAGAAGAAGAAAAGGTAGAGGTAGAGGTAGAAGTCGATGAACTGTCTCTGTACAATACACGCATTAAAAATGAAAGGAACGTAAAAAAAAGAGGAAAGAAATAATGATACTAATAGAAGGAGAAGTGAAATGATAATATAAAAAAAGGGAGAGCGTGAACGTGTGTGTGTGTGTGTGCGTATATGTTTTATATATATATGTCTTTGTCTATTGAATTATACATCGGCATATTGGTGCAATCCAGCCTGCCTTTCTACGAGACTCGGACTGTGGACAACTACTACACTTGTCTTCAAAACCAGTACCATCAAAATTATTATCACAGCCATTGACACTGTTGTTGAGACTGATACTGGCGTTGGTCTTGTTATTCTTCTTGCTGGCGCTGGTGCTATTGTTATCATCCCCGTCCTCCTTAATTACTGCTTCCTCCACACAAAGAGCTCTATTTCCCGAAGTCTCTGCAGTTTCTGCTGTGGATTTCTCGTGTGTTCTATTATTATCATTATCACTCTCGTTATCACTATCGTCATATTCGCCTTCATATTCGCCCACGCCTTTGTCTTTATCGTCACTGTAGCTGCCGTAGTCGTTGTCGTGAAGGACCGTTACGGCCTCTGTGTGTTGGTGATAAAAAAAAGAAGTAGAATATACATATACACACACAAAAAAAATATTACATAGCAATAATGATAGCCGCAATTACAGCAATAACAATAGAAATAATTAGAAGAAAAAAAAGAGATATAAGAAGAAGAAGAAAAAGAAAGAAAGAAAAAGTCAAGTTAGCCTACCAACATAGTTTACCAGAGATGATCGTCGACAGCTTTCAACATTCTCTGAAGAGAGTTCACCTACCCCAGAGTCATGGTGACCACGTCGCTTCATTTCTTCCCAGAGTTCTATATTTTTGTCTATTCCTTTTACAGTAAATTCCATTTCTATAGTAAAAGTATATCATACACATGACACATAGATTATTAGGTGAAAAGAGCTTACACACACATATCTATATGGACATCTTTCTTACCTGGTAATACATCTTTCACTGCGGTAAATAATT
The DNA here is from genome assembly GCF_001638985.1 of Phycomyces blakesleeanus NRRL 1555(-). Lineage (NCBI taxonomy): Eukaryota > Fungi > Mucoromycota > Mucoromycetes > Mucorales > Phycomycetaceae > Phycomyces > Phycomyces blakesleeanus. The sequence continues at coordinate 1,847,283 of NW_017265138.1, read as the reverse complement.
TGTAGGCTACATTACGCTTAAAAGATAACTGGAAATCTTCCAAGGGGAGTTTTCCTCGCTGGTTCATCGGTAAGACTGGCATACCTAGTTCTTTCTCTAAATCTCCCTGTTTACAAAACTCTTCTACCAATAGCTTGGCCCATTTCTCTGCTGATGAGAATGGTCTTGCCTAAACAGGTAGACATATATATAAGATATAGAAGTATAATCTTCTGTTATACTTACACAATTGCTGATATCAGCACATTTGATCAATGCTCCGCATATAATCAACCGCTCTTGTTCACATTGTCGCTCATCTTGGAAATTGATGGCATTCTTCTTTAAACGGACTGCCTGTTCTTCAACACTTTTGACATATTCCTCGTGCCGGCCCATGTCAGTGGCCAGAATACTGCTAACTACTACTTTCCGGAAAGGCACTATTGAATTTACCAATACAACAACAACAATAATAATAATAATAATAAATAGCAAGAGAGACACTTATTAATAAAACACTACATACTGTACACACTTGTACACAAATACATAATTCAAGTCCTCCCTATTTATATCTATATATATCTTATTTTCTTACCAGCAGATTCTGGATAGTTTCTGACGTCTACCAATTGTCTAAATCCATGTTGTTGTAATAAATGACAAAATGCCATCGAATGAAAGCTTTCCAGAACAGAACGATCGTTGTAAAGGATCGCAAGAGGTGTCGAGGAGTTTATCTATATATATAGATAAAGTATATTAGGTTCTTTTCTATACGCGCACACACACACACACACACACATATATATATAGATATATTCTCTTACCATAAACATGTTATTTACTCCTGGATGCCCAATATCATGGCCAACAGCTGCCATCAATAATGCAAAGGTATCAATTGGTCTCAAGAGATCTCTGGCTAAGTTTGCTATCTTTGGTCTCTTCTTGTGGGTCTCTACGGGTGTGTTTGGTAATTGAATGCAACCGATTCTGGAGAGAAAATAATAGGTGGCCTGCAACACATCAACTGCATGGCGAAAGTTGTGATAATTGTTTTCACGGTGATATGAATTACAGACATCGAACAAGAAGTTGTAAAGAGCGTCTTGTAATATAAAAGAAATATTTAAGTTCTTTGTTTAGTAGCACACTTTTAAAATTAATTCGAAAATAAAATTGCAACTCACCAGAATCGATCCGAATAGAGATCAAATCGGGATGATCCATTACTTGACTAATGATGATAAAAACACACTCTACCAATTCTCTTTCGGACAGATCCAATGTAATGAATCCCCAGTCGCAAACATACTCCTTGAGCTGTTGTTTCCTCTCACTGCAAATACAATTATTATCATTGGCCAATTGATTAATTAAATTAATTAAATCATTTATGGATTGCTTATATAAAGGAGGGTATAAAGGGAGAGAGAAAAAAAAAACAGCCAAGCTTGTACGTACGGTAATAGAGAGGTAACTGGACTCATGCGATTAAAATGTGGAAGAAAATAACCTGTAACCGTAGATGCTAGCCTAAAATTGGATCAACAACCAAAAGAATGAAAAAGAAATCAAAGAAAACAGCCCAAGAAAAATATATATATGAAAACCAAAAAAAAAAGTATTATTATTATTATTGCTGTTATTATTGTTGTTATTGTTATTGTTATTGTTGTTGTTGTTGTTGTTGTTGTTGTTGTTGTTGTTGTTGCTTTATTTGAATTCAATAGATATTTATATATTCAGATGCTAACTATTACTAGTTAGAGCTACGACTAATTACCATAGGGTTATAACTACTTCTTTAACTATAGATACTCACCAAGTGTCTCTCAAAAACACATCTTTTAATCTTTTTTCAAATGCTTTCCAAACCTTTCCATTCAGCTGAGACAATCGAGAACTGTGGTGCCATGATTGGTGTTTGCGATTGGAATGGCTGTGTTGGGCGAGATGACTTAGTTGAGAATGAAGGTGATTAGGAGAAAAAGACCCAGATTTGTTGTTGTCGTTGGGATGGTTGTTATTAGAGGAAGTAGTAGTGGTAGGGATAATGTTATTGCTATTAGTATTAGTGTTAATTGTAGTAGGAAAGTTGGGAAAAGGAGGTGTATGATGTTGTATGTTTGTTGGAGTAGTTGGAGTAGTTGGAGTGGTACCGTTTTGTGAATATGATTTTTCTAATGTCTTGTATCGATGAATGTTCTAAAAGAATATATTTTTGGTTGGTTGGTTGATTGATTAATTAATTATTTGTTGATATGCTGATATTTATGAATTCACTTACCAAAAATAATGTTTTTGTCGCATCTTTTCCAAATGGTTTGATGATAAAGTCTCTGGCTCCTTGGTTGATGCACTCGAATATAAAAGGAGGTGAATCGCAAGTAGAGCAAGCTAAAATATATATATTGTATTAGTTAATATTTGATTATTTGCTATTGGATCAATGATTTATGTTTACCAATCGGTATAATTCCATTAGCAGAATGATTTGTTGAAATAGTTCGAAGCAGTTGGAAGCCGCTGTCTTGGGGTTTCTCGGTAAAGACGAGGACCAGGATTGGTAAATGAAGAGTTGGATATTGGGTTAGTAGATCAAATAGATCTCGGTCTGTTGCAACAGTCACTGGATGAACAATTTAAATAAAATTAAACATCAAAAAATCAATATAAATTAAAAAAATATATTAAAGTAAAAAAAAAAAGAAAAAGAAAAAGATGAGGTGAGTTTGAGGTTGAAGTTAGGTTAGGTTAGGTTAGGTTAGATTAGATTAGGTTAGGTTAGGTTAAGCAAAGCAAGGCAAAGCAAGGCAAAGTAAGGCAAAGTAAGGCAAGGTAAGGCAGATTATAACAAGTTGAGATATACACTATCCTTGGCTATTATCTCTCTCATTTGGAAATGAAATATATAACTTTATCCATAATATATATTACAGCTATTTACCTTGTCCAAATATTGACCTGAGCTCAGATAAATATTTGTCCGTGGGAGAGATGTGTGGGTCGATAAGAAAGACAGAGCAAAGAGGCAAATTCATGGCTACTAAATGACTTGGGACTTTTGGTTCCAAAGAAAGAAAAAAATATATCCAAAGACAGACAAGTAGATAAAGCGTTGTGTTTATGTTGTGTACTGGTTTTATGACAAGTAATGATTGTGAATGTGGTATGTAGTGTGAGTATTGTTGTTATCAAAAAGTGTAATGGTAATGAAGTACTAATTTGTTTGTTAATTGGTGGCTTTTTGGCTACTACTGGCTACTCCCTTTATTCCCATTTTTGTATATGTGTCTTTTCTTTACTTTTCATTACCTCTTTTCTTTACTTTTCTTTATTTTATTTTATAAAATATATTATATTATAAAAAAGAGACAAGGGACGCCGGTGAGAATTGCACTAATGAACAGTAACAATAATGGAACTCGAAATGGAGAAATGTATATATAAAGTAAGTCTAATGGAGGTTTCTTTTTCTTTTTCTTCTTTTTCTTCTTCTTCTTTGGCTGTTGCTTCTGCTGGTAGTGGTGCTGACAGTGGTGGTAGTGGTAGTGGTAGTGGCAGTGCTGCTGCTGCTGGTAGTAGTAGTAGTAGTAATATTATTATTCTTTGGTGATGAGAAGAAGAAGAAAAAAAGAAAAAAAAAGAAAGAATTATAATTAAAATAAAACATATTTTATTTTATATATTTTTTTCTTTTTTTTGTCTCATTTAGTTTTTTTGATATCGGAATTTTTTTTATTATACGTTTTTTTTTCTATTTAAAATATTTGTTATATTTTTGTTCTGCCTTTCCTTATTGCCTTATTGCCTTACTGCCTTATTGCTTTTTGGCTTCTTTTCTTTTTTGGTTTCTTCTTCTTTTAAATATATTTATATTATAATTTATTTATATACATAAAAAAAAAGGCCACGCGACAAAATAATGATTTGGACGGTTTGATTGGATGAGCGATTAAATGCTTGTCAACCCAAAAGTAGAAAAAGAAGTATTAGTAGTAGAAGTAGAAGTAGAAGTAGTAGTAAGATCCAATATATCTATATTTTATTTGATCAATACTTTGTCTTGTAATTTATTCATACATTTGACCATTTTCTAGAAAGATCAAATTCCAGTCTATTTTTTTCTTTGTTTGCTATCTCTATGTATTGATTTAATAAGACAAGTATATATGTACACACAAGATCAAGTTACTTGATTCAAATCTAATTATTACAGATAAATGATTGATTTATGCCGCCACAGTAGAATCTATATTAAAACTGAGAAAATAATATTATTGTTATTATTTATATTATACTATTATATAATTAATATATATTTATTTGATCGAGTGATTAACTGAATTGATTCAATACCTGATATCATTCTTGTTTAAACTACAAGACAAGAAACTACAAAAAATTGAAACAAAAGGTTTATCCGTAAAGAATTAGAATATTATAGTTTGGAGACCACTTCTCACGCGATTACAAGGTTTGATGACAACACATCTTATCTTGGCTCTTTTCTTATTCTAATATTCAATTCAATAGCATACAAGTCCCTGTTTTGTTTTTATTTTTGAATACAATAGAAAATATCGGTATTTAATATGTAGTATAGTCAATCAAGCAATATTCACAGAACTTCCTCTACTCTCTTTTTCACATGGATAAATTAATAGCAATCTATATTATCCCCACCAAATAAAAAAATAATGTTTTTCAAAGGCATTGAAATAAGTAACCCAATATTAATAAAGGCCAGTGCACAGCTACACAAATTGTAAAATGTCTGTTGTTCTGTCCAAGCCATATATGTATTCTTTTTGATCCTGATAACATAAAATTAAAAAATTAAAAATTAAAAATATGAAATTTCACCACCCCTTCCAAAAAAAACGTCTGATTCCTGTGACGTGATTCGACACAATAAAGAACGCGAAAAAAGAAAGAGGGGTATATTTGCGGAAATTAGTCTTGTAGGGTATTTTTGCTATTATATTTTTACTATTATGTTTGTGACTGTCTATGCTTTTGATGGCTATAAATGTATATAAAAAAAAAGGACAAGGAACCAAGTCCTATCTTTTGTACCTGTTTTTTTTAATATATATATTTCTTTATCTAATACTGACAAAAGAAGTACCTTTGACGTTTCTATTATCCAAGACTAATACAAATACGAACAATAAATACGATGGCTGCCTATAAGCGTATCCAATTTGAAGAAATCCCAACATCCCCTCTTGGAAAATGTGTTGGTATGAAAGATACCAAAAAGAAAACAAAACAATATATCGTTTTTCTAAATACCTTTATTTGAAAATATCCATAGATTTGGCCAGTTCTGCTCTTGGTAGTACCATCGTAGCTGTAACCGATGAATTCTTTGCACCTGCCACAAACATGATTAACCCGGCACCACCCGTTCATGCTCCTGGAAAGTTTATTGGTAAGTATTATGGGTCATGTCTATTTATTCAACTACTAACAAATAAAATCAAATTAAATAAAGATACTGGTGCATGGATGGACGGCTGGGAGTCGAAGCGTCACAACCCAACTTATGATTGGTAATAACAAAATAACAAAAATAACAAGAGATAAGCTTATCTATATTCTTCTTGTATTAATTAATTTATCTATCTATTTTTCTGTAGGGCAATTATTAAACTCGGTTTCTCAGGCTCATTCCGAGGATTTGATATCGATACCCATTATTTTACTGGTAACCAGGCACCTGCTGCGTCTGTTGAGGCTGCATTTGTACTCGATGGCGATGTCCAGAGCAAGGACACCAAGTGGACCGAAATCCTGCCCCGCGTAGATCTTCCCCCGAGCTGTCACAATGTCTTCTTGCTCGAAAAAGAAACCGCCGTCTACACCCATCTCCGTCTCAACAATTTCCCCGACGGCGGCATTGCTCGTTTCCGTGCCTATGGCAACGTCAGTCCCATCTGGCCCCAAGACACATCGTACGTACATATACATTTCTTATAAGAGAATAGAAGCAAAACAGAATCATGACAATAAATCGAAATATATAGATGAAGATAATAGAAGAAGAAGATAAAGTGAATAGGTTATATTATTTCTTTATAATTCATAACACACACACATGCATGCATATACATACATACACACACACATATATATATAAACTTAGCATCTTTAATTCTTCTTTGTTTATAATTTAATAGTGCAATTCTTGATCTTGCATTTGTTGGAAACGGCGGTCGCGCAGTCGATGTCAGTAACCAGCACTACACCCCTGGAAGCAACCTTTTGTTGCCCGGTCGCGGACAGAACATGGGAGACGGCTGGGAGACAAAGCGTTCGCGTGTGCCCGGCCACTCTGACTACGCCGTCATCCGTCTTGGCGACAAGGGCCACTTGTTAAAAGCCGAAATCGATACCTCTCACTACAAAGGAAACTACCCCAACAAGATCCTTTTGGAAGCAACCAACGTAGGCAACGACGAGGTGCCCGGTCCAGATGCCCAGTGGACCACTCTTATTCCAAAGTCCAGCGTTGGGCCTCACAACCTGTTTTACTTTGACTTGCCTCATTCGGACAAAGTATTCACTCATGCCAAGATTACCATTATCCCCGGTAAGTCCAACATTTAAATTTAAATTTAAATTTCTTCTTTTGTTTTTCTTTATTTTCTTTTCTTTAATATTAAAATATTCATTTCATGCGTGTGTGTGTGTGTATGTGTTTGTGTCTTTATAGATGGTGGTCTGAAACGTGTTCGTCTCTATGGTGTTCGTGAAGGTGGAAAGATCCCAGCTCTTCCTATTTCCCTTCCAAAATTGTAATTCATCTAGGCACTATGAGCGGGTGTACACATCATATATAATTTAAACAGTAAATAAAAATGCAGATGCAGATGAAAGAAAGAGAATAAGAGTATATATATAAATTTGTGCGTGCGTGTGATTTCAGTTGCTTGTTTGCTTGTTTGCTTGTTTGCTTGTTTGCTTGTTTGCTTAGTTGCTTATTTGTGTGCGTGTGTGTGTGTGCTGGTGCTGGTGCTTGTGCTGGTAATGTTAATGGTAATGGTACTTGTATGTTTATTAGACCTGCATTAATGGTTTGAAAGAAAAGATTTATACATTTTGAAATAATAAATAAAGAAATATGCATATATATATATATATAGTAGATATAGATATATAGCAGCAAAACTGAAGAGCAAATTTACGAAATTTTGTGTGTGTATATGTGAAAAATAGAGAGAAAGAGAGAGAATCTATATATTTGTATATTTAAAAATAATTATAAACGTTTTATACAATGTTGTAGTATCTCATAAGCATAGTAGATCCAACGCAGAATATCAAAATTGACAGCATTATGGAAGTGAACCAGGTCAAGTCTTCCTATTGTTATCATTAATCAAACTTCATTAATCAAATTGCTTTTTCAAATGGTAAACATTATTGTTATTTCTTCTTTAATAGACTTACTTGAAATTGACCTGGTACTTGAACATTCATTCCCCAAAGACCAGTGACAAGATTCATTGGGACCAGTATACTACCGAGTGCAGTCAACTTTGACAAGATGTCATTGATTTCATTATTAGTTTGAGTCATTTCAATTGATATCTGGGCAAGGTAATTCGAATGAGATCGCGAGGAAATCTTTTCGTAATGATTAAGAGATTGTAACATGGTAATTATGTGATCTAATATATCATACAAGAACATTAATATCAAAGTCAATATAATTATACAATTGCATATATTTTTTACTTACCTTGGACATCTCCAAGATATAATGCAACCTCATTACTCAATGCTGGTCTAGTACCGTCTATTTGTTTGACCTCGCCTCGCTTTATCAATGTCTTTACAACATCTGCTTTGGTAACCAAGAGTCTCAGTAGACTCATCATCTTCTTTCGACAGTAGCCAATCCGCCTCAACATATCTGACTGCTCCGACTCTTTTAGGATGAGAACCAGCTCGTCAATTGAGTCCACTTCAAACTCTACCGCCCTAATCAAAGGAGCGAATGAATCTGTAATGTCATCCAAAAGACCATAACATATCCAATCTAATATTCATAAATATGGTCAGGATCAGCTATACATTTTATTGTTTGCGTTGTTTTATTCTTCTTTTGTAACTATCTATCTATCTATAGGCTTTTTATTTATTTATTTATTTATTTATTTGTTTTCCGTTTTACCTGGTGTGACATTGATGTAGTCTTTGAGTTGTTTTATTCTCTTTCGAACGTTGTGCTGATGAGGCATTGGACGAAAATGGAACTATTTGGAAAGATAATCATCATAAGAATCACAAGCCTCTTTAGCTCCTTCTCCTTTGCTGCCTGGACTTGTATTTAAATATATGCGTAAACATACCGTCAGTACACCTTCTTTGAGAACCACAATGTAGAGTGCACTTGGAGAGAGATACGTTGGAGAGAATTGGTCTTGGTCAAATGTACGGAAACAAATGAAGTAATAGTTTTTGAACACTTCGCACTTTTCTCGCTGTTCTTCCATACTAATATCCTCGGCTGTTAGGGGATGAATCCGAAATATCTAATGTTTTGTTGTTATTATTTATACAACACAACACAGTACATCAGAAATAGGATATTATTATTATTAGCTATCTAGCAGTCAATCAGTCTATCAGTCTATCAGTATGCATTTCTTTCTTACTGAACTCAACGCCCGCATTTCCTCATCTGTAGGATCCAGGATATCTATCCAGAAACACCCCTTTTTGATCATTGTGCTCAGCTTCTCTCCACGCATAGGAATTTCACTAAATGATCGTGCGTGGATAGTAGCAGGTTCGTCAGGAGAAAAATATGTAAACCGAAATGGATCTGATTCTTGCTGACCATTCTGATACTGTTATTTAATATATATATATATATATATATATATAATATTAATGAATGAATGAATATACACATAAACTTTACTTTATTTGTTGTTGTTGTTTTCTTTCTTTTTTTCTTTCTGCACTTACTTTTAGCATGTCAGCATATGAACTACGTCTGTTATCTGGTGCTCCCATAGTTGACAGCCTCCGACAATGTTTTCTAGTTCCGCCAAGAGCAGCAGCAGCACCACCAGTGCTGTTGTCCTTATTCAGCTTGGTCTGGTCCATCATATCATCATTTTCTTTCTCGATATAGGCTTCCATTGCGTCAAAATCAATTCCGGTATCTTCGCCTTTACTAGAAGGTGGGAAACATACATCGCCTTCAATCGAGTCTGCCTTGGAGCTAGTATCGACATCAGACCCATAAAGTGTGTTTCCATCGTGAACTGAGCAAGTTGGATTCAATACGTCTCTTTTCAACGAGTCATTGGCAGTGTTGCCATTTGTAGTGCTTGTGTTGTTATTTGGACTGCTCATGTCAATTCGTATGTCATTTGAAATCTGAGAGGGTGATGTACTAAAGTAACCCGTTGGCTGATTGTGACTGACGTCTTGTCTTCTTTGACCAAAGCTAGCCTAAGTTGTTGTTAGTGTTTTTAGTATATATATATATATATAAAAGCAAGAAAGACTTATTTAACATTATTTATAATTGCTACTAGTTATTTACATCAACTGATTCTGGGATTGATGAATAATGTGATTGACCAAAGAATCTGGTTCGTGGTTGATAGGGGGATGTTGATTCCTCCAAGGTGTCATTGGTAGTTGCCCCGTAAGAAGAGTGAGGATTATCTGTTCTCTTTTGCTGACGCTTCTTTGATCTTCCCATATTATTTCAAGATATTTAAAATAAGGTAAAGAAGAAGAAATTTGTTTGAATATATGTTTATACAAGTACTTGAGATTTATTAATTAATTAACTAGCTAATTAATAATAATTACTCTAAAAATCACTTTATTAATCAACTAAAAAACAACAACAACAAAGAAGTAGAAAGAGTAAAGAAGTAAAGAAATATTATAGATATAATATAATATATAGAAATAAATATAGAAATAGAAAAATGTGTAATTTATAAATCTAGAACCTTGTCTCGATAAAGGAAGGGGAGCTAAACATGATTTTAAAGCAGTCACAGCGCATGAATGAATAAATGAATAAATGAATAAATGAATGAATGAATTTGAAATTAAAGTGATTTCATGATTAAACGTGTGTGAATAAAAATAGGGTTGTTGCCCAGGCTTGAGATGGATCTAGATTTCTTTTGAGGGAATGGAGAACCAGTGTAAGAAGTCTGCCCACTCTTGAGCCCTTGCTCTCCTCCCTCTTATATATATATCTATATATCTATATAGTAATTATTGTCCTTTTCTTTATTATTCTTTAATATTATTTCCTTTTCAAGACGAGCTTATTTTTAGATTCGTACTCTTTCTTCCATAAATATAAAAGGGTTTGATTGTGAAAGATCTCGGTAAACGGGTTAATTATCGTGGATTGAGAATTATATGTATATATGTATATATTTTAAAATAAAATAAAATAAAATAAAATAAAAATCATTCAACACTTTAAATGATTCAATATACTTTTGGTATTGTAATATTTCCCTTGTGCCCAATAGCAAGTCAAACAGTCTCCTGTAAATAGATTATTGTCTATAAAATAGATAAATTGAGTGTGATTAGAACAATTCCTTCCTGATCATCTAATTGGTTGTCGATAGAAAACTCTAGCTTACTGTTGTTCTGTCTGAATTGAACCGGGTTTGAGAATAAAGAAGGTTTCCCATGCTGTCGTAACACAAGCTTACGGATCAATTTGGCATTCACCATTGCCTCCAACAAGTCTTGGAGTTCACAACTCTCCAGTATCTTTTCAAATTTAATTTTCAAACCAGCCTACAAAAATATTAAAGTTAAATAGATAAATAAATGCATATGTATATATATATATCAAGAGATGTATAAACCTTCCCTTCCATTCTCCCCTCCTCTTTAGCTTTGATTTTTTTTGATTTTTAAAATGTATTTGTGTTTCTTACCAGAGTAATTCCTGGGTGAAGCAATATCTCTCCAAGCACAGTATCGGCGCACCCAACAAAGGCTATGTCGACTCTCTTGCCAGAAACATCATTCCACATCCTAACATCACTTTCCTTGCATTGTGATCCACCCAGTTCCCATTCTGAACTAAATTCTTTCAAGACCAGTCGATTTGATCCATATCCAACCTTAACAACGGCCTGAGGATCACAGGCTATCAATTGGTCAATCGATCGATCGATAAAACTTTGATCGATTGTCAATGTTTTTTCCTGTTTTTGTATAACATATAAAAAGAGAATGTCAGAAAATAAAATTCTTAAAAAAAAAGAGGGGGTATTCAAACCAAACTAACCTTGATTTCTGTCCTTTTTATTCCGTTTACTCCACTTGATTTGATGAATTGATAAATCATTCCAACTAAAGGTTCCTTTTTTACAAGTTTATCCACCGATTGTTTTTTTGGTGCGCCTGCCAAGACTTGACCTTGTTTCCTCTTCTTATTTTTCTTGTTATCGTTGTTATCGGGTTTTTGTGGGACGACTGGATTTGTGTGAAAAGAATCCGTCCTTGACACAAGCATATCTATTCCATCGCTAATCCAGAGCTCACACAGTTCAACTATAATATAAAAACGAAGCAAAAAAAAAATCATATCAGTATAACTAATGAACTAATGAACTAATGACTTACTATAATGTCTTTTTGGATAAGCCATGAGTGCCTTTTTACGAATTAAACCATCCTGATCGACCATATTAAGTTTCGCCTAATCAAACAAGTATTTTCTTTAGTATCAGTCTTCTTATTCATATTATTACTCTTCAATTACTCTCATGATTTACCTTTTTGGCTGAAATCATTCCAAAAATTACAGCCATTTCTCCAGATGTAAGATAAGGATGTATTAATATTTCTTTGCCAATCTTGTTTTCATATGCCTCTGCATTAATGAGCATTTTGTACGGCAATCTCCCAGAAAGTATCTTAAGAGCTCTAATATATATATATATATATATATGTTTATTAAATTAAAATCTCACTTTGTCCTTGTATTACTTTTCTTCCTTTTCTTCTTACCTTTCAGATATATTTAATGTATATCCAGGGATTCTTCTGCACTGACCAATCCTTGTGTACGAAATACAATCATACGTTCTTAGTCTCTCGATAGCGAGATAGATTTTATCTTTTTCAAGGCATTGTATTAAAGAGAGCACTTTGGCCATCGAATATACTGAATTTGGTGTAATAAGAATTTTCTATGAATTATTATCATTATCATTATCATTATCATGAAAATAAATAAATAATATTAGTATTGGTAGCAGTGAGATATATATATATGGCTTGACTTACCTTTATAATAATAGAAATGTAAATAAGCATGTTGTCAGAAACAGATCCTTCCTTGTCATCATCATCACACGAATATTCTGTATTGGCATACAAAGTGTATGTTCTATATACGTTGAACCGCTTAGAAATATCCGGAGGTTTTCTACTCCACTCGAATACTTCTTTGAGTGACTCGGTGTCCTTGGGAAGTTGAAAGACTGGTATGGCATTCTTCTTTCTCCTATACAAACAAATCACGAAAAGGACAAGTATCAAACAAAGAGTTACAATCTTTCTTCTTCTTATTCTCTTCCTTTCTCAAATGAAATATAAGTATATAGACAAAAGAGGTCCTTACATTAATAATTCTGTAGTTTCAGGCAATTTCTCCAGAAAGTATTCGAGGTGTGATCTCAAGTCATACTGTACAGAATCAAACGGTAAAGGGTCGTAGATGTCTCCTTTCTGGATTCCTTGTTCATATATGTGCCCCCAAATTTCCTGGAGTTCTTCTAGATGCTTGTTGAATGTCGGATCATTTTTCATCAGGCGTGCAAGCGTAGACCGGCATTGAACAGGGCTTCTGTTGGGTAGAATAGACCTCAAGGGTGCCCAAGAGCAATTTCTTAACTTGGTTCTGTACCTCATGATAGCATAGCTGTAAATCAGCGCGTCTTTCTCGAGCGTGGACCATACGGCGACATTTCTTCCCGCCCCGTTCGTGAGTAACGATCTATTGATGTCTTCGATAGTGCCGATTTTGTCATCATCTTTATGGTTAGTCAGGTCAGTTGCGTCATTGGCCTGGTGTCTGATAAACGCTCTACTGGCCACAAAGGTTGGTTTATAGTTGGGGTGGACACCTTTGTCATTAGAAGTGATTGCATCCACCTTTCCGCCACTCTGAGATATACTGATCAGACTTTTGACAGACTCAGGAATTGAATTTTTTGTGAGCCCTAGTCGCCCGTTATGCTTTTGCGCCCTTCTCCCCCGAAGAATATCGACAAGTGTACTATAGTAGCGTCTGACTCGCTTGACCCGCATATCGATCGTTCGTGCGATATGGACCATCGTCTGGTTGTATTCACGACTGTCGAGCACCAAATCTTTGACTAGTGCCGTGTTTTTTTTTAGGTACGCCTCCTGCTCTGCGGACATGATGTTATCGGACTTCCAGGTGGATGGCAGGACAATGGAGTACAGCTTGTCATCATCGCCCCTTTTGGCCGTTATTCTGGAAGTGCTTATAGCGTAGAATCTGGTGCACAGATCCTGGAGGTTTTCCCAAAATTCCTTGGCATCTTCCGCAGTCTCCAGAGATTCTTTTCGCAAGATGGGGTAGTTAGGTATAGAGTAGTTCCGTAAGTAGCCGGTCCGTAGCAACTCGACATTAGGGAAAATGTAGCCCGGATTCGGGTGGACCTTGATCAGCTCAAGCTGCTCCAAGACATTCGTCATATTGCTTATACATGCACGCACTCTCCGTTCCACCCGGATGATATTTGCTCGGAGCTGCGGGTCGACTTTGTCCATAGTAGTACCATCCTTGCACATCTGAGGAATTTCTGGTATGTCCTCAAACACACCTATACACTTGCAGTAGGTTAAGACAGGCATTGCTTCTAAAGCCTTGCTGACGTTGAGTATACGAGATCCGGTTGATTGATCATCACTACAGCAGCTTTTACTACTACTACTACTACTACTACTACTACTACTACTACTACTACTACTACTACTACTACTACTACTACTACTACTACTACCAGCAGCAGCAGCAGCAGCAGTAGTAGTAGTATCGCCATTTTCCCTTTCACTTTCAATATTAATATTACTACGGTTTGCTTGTTGTTCTGCGAGTGCTCTGTAAAAGTAAATGTGGAGTTCCTTTGCTCTCAGCCACTTTGAAACGCTCCATCCATATATCTGGCCTTGGATTCGGTAGAGTGGACTTGAATAGTTTATGACCTTTTCAATCGGCTGGATTCGCTCGATCGGAGTCTCCACAAATCTGACAGGACGAATTAAGCGACTGTTGGCCATTATTGTCTTCTTTACTCGAGCCCGAGCTAGAAAATCTTTGAAGACTTGGTCGGTTTGAGAGACATCAGGATGCAGATAAAAAGTTCGTTTTTCGACACTGCTTCCAGAACTAATCTTCTTTTTCTTATTCTTATTTGCTTTATCTTGAATACCATCGGGTTCGTCTGTATCGTCGTACTCATCGTATTCTCCTGGAGCAGGTGCTGAAACTGTCACGGTGATTTTGCGAATCTGACCAGAATCGGCCAACTGGTTCATAAGCCTGATCATGGTTTTGCGCACAATGCCATTGGCTGTGCCGGTCTTGACCTCACCACCGTTGATGTACTCTCCAAGCTCCTTGTTGACTTCGCAGATCCTCTTTTCAGCAACGTATTTTAGGGCTAGTTTATTGCGGACTTCTGTTGACATATTTAAAACCGGCTTGCTCCATCGTCTATAGCGTTTACGGGTTGGAGTGGCGTTGGGTGTTTTGGCGTTTAAGGTTGCGGTGGCGGTGGCGGTGGCAGCTGAGGTGGCGTAGTCTAAAAGTTCTACTCCCATAGACGACTCCTTGTCGTCCATGATCAAATTACTACCGTTGCTACTAGTATCATTACTAACATATTTATTCTGTTTTTCAGAGGAATCATGATATTCGATATCTTCTTTTGCCACTGTATCGAATGATCGCTTTCTTTTGCTAGTATCTGGAAAAGACTGGACAACTATTTCATGTTCGGGTTCGGGTTCAAGTTGGAGTCCTGATTCGGGTTCAAGTTGGAGTCCTGATTCGGGTATGGATTCGGGTTTATGTGCAAGGTTTGGTTCAGGTTGAGGTTGATCTTTGTTTGCGTTTTCTCTCGTGCATTTTCGTTTTCGCTCTGATGTTTCAGAATAATCACTATGATTATGTTCAGAATCTGACCCATTGGGATTACCAACCGAGTCCGAAAGTATTAATTCTATTTGGCGTTGCTTCCCTTTTTGTGGCTGTGGCTGTGGCTGTGGCTGTGATTGCCATGGTTGGTCTGTGGTTATTATTTGTGTAAACTTTCTTTTGGATGATAATCCCATTTCGAGTTTCGGTTCCTCAGACTGTGGCTCTTCTGCTTCTGCTTCTATTGTCTTTTCTGCTGTTAATGATGTTAATTTTTCAGGCGTGTCTTCTTTTTCAGGTGTTGATGAGATTGTTAAAGGCAAGAGTGCGAGTTGTTCCTTGGATCGCGTACTCGATGTTTGCTTTGCCTGTTCTGGTACGGATTTTGGAAAGAAATAGTATTGTATACCCCTGCGGCTATTTATATTGACTGGTAATGCTGATGTCGATGCTGGTGCTGATGTTAATGAGGGTGATGATAATGATGCTGATGCTTGTGCTGTTATTAATGAGGGTGGTGATACTGATGCTGATGCTTGTGCTGGTGTTAATGAGGGTGGTGATACTGATGCTGATGCTGGTGCTGATTTTAATGAGGGTGCTGATGATGACGAGGATTCTATTAATTGTGTTATTGCCATAGACGTTGTCGCTGGTACTGATTCTAATGGTGATGCTGGTTCTGGTATTAATTCTTGTGTTGATAATGATGATAATGATGACAGCGATGATAGTGATGATAACGATGATAACGATGAAACCGATAAGGCTGGTGATGATGCTCGGCAAGAGTTGTATGTTGTTTGCGCGGCAAGAGACTCAGTAGGCGCTGCAGCAACAGTGGATGTGGTAGTAGTAGTAATAGTGCTATTATTTAAGGTGAAATCAGTGAAATTGGCGGTAGTGTCTGTAGTGTCGGTAGTAGGAATAGTATTATCATTATTATTAAAGGTAAAATTAGCGAAATTAGAGGTAGTGTCGGTAGTGTCGGTAGTGTCGGTAGTAGTAGTAATTTCTGTTATTGTTGTTGTAGTAGTAGTAGAAGCGATATGATTTGTTGAATCCGCTGGCTTGAGAATATTTTTAGTATTTGGGAGTTCGTTTGCTTCTTGATCTATATCCATTGGTACGGACTCATTTTGTTTTATAGGCGTTTCTTGTGTGGCAGATGTATTATTTTCGTCGTTGCTATTGTTGTTTGTTGTGTTTGCTCTTGCTCTTGCTCTTGATCTTGTACTCCTTTTATTCGTATTCGTATTCGTATTCACATCCAAGTCCACATTCACTCCTACGCACACGTCCGTTTTCTTCTTCTTAGCCCTTTTCTTGGCAGGTACAGACACCGGTTTATTTTTTTTTGCGGGGTTTTTTCTTCTTGATTTCCAGTCAGAAGTTTCTAAAGGCGGACTGCTGTATATTGAAGTTGGTTCTTCGAGATCCTCATACTCGATATAGACGGCTTCTTCTCTTTTGGGCAATTCATGGCTGATGGTCTTCATATACTCATACCATCCCTCCTGACCATAGTATTTAAAGCAAAGGTTCTTTCCGATGATAACCTTGCCTTGGTGGATTTTGTGCTGTGGAGTTTTTGAATCCATCATGGATATTATGTTTAGCAAGATTTTTTTCAAGTGGTAAAAATCCATTGAAGGTACTAAGTTTAAAAGTTCCTAGTATAAATAATAATAAAATGAATATATATATATATATAGTATTAGAACAATACAATACAATACAATACAATGCCGTAGCCTCTTCTTTCTTTCATTCTTTATTTACCCTTCGTGTTATGCCTTTCTCTTTTGATTCTTGAATGTGCTTGTATACCAGGTATTCTAAAGGTACATCGGCCCAGGCATTAATTTCTAAGTCTGGATTTTTATTAAAGTCCTTTGCTACAAAACAATCAAAGTTTTGTTTTGGGCTTTTTTCAATTTGATCTTGATTTGAATCTTTATCTATTTAAAAGAAAGATTATATATTTATATAAGTGTGTGAGTGTTTGATAATAGCAATGACGATTAAGATATATATATATATATAAGAAGCAGTACCTGTACATGGCTTGATTAATCGAATGCACACAATTCGACCTTCTTTTGAAAGCACTTTGAGTTTTTCAATAATTCCTAGTTCTTCTAGTCTGCTAATATATGATCTGCTCCACTTGACTTCCTGAAATGTGCTGAAACCCTTGAAAAAAAGAAAAATATTCGACGTTAATAATATATATATATAATATGCATTATTTGCTTTATAAACTTAATAATTAATAAGAAAAAAAAATCAAAGGGGGTGGCAAACTTACAAATGATGAAGTTATATCTGACAAAGCCATTGTGTGATCTGGAGCTTTTTCAAGCATTTGTGACAAATGTTCGAGAACGTTTGAACGTAAAATGGTTCCATCTTCGCGAATTAAACCTGGTTTCTCGTTTTTTGTGGAGCTTTTTTTGTCTAATTGACTTTTGGGTAATTTGTGATCCTTGATTTCTGAGAGGAATCGAGTGTGGTAGCATAGGTTTGTATAACCGCCTTTTTTTGTAACACCAATTTTTGTACTATAATTTCCAGATACGGATATATATATATGTGCATGTATATATGCATGTATTAGTATGTATACAAGTCATTAATATTGTTTTGGAATAAAATCTTACACTAGTCCTAGATCAATCAAAGTCTTTAAGTTATGGAACACCCCGCGTGAATCAAGTTTAAAGTCTTCTGACAGCTGTATCTGTGTCACACCAAGTTGACGTCCGGCTGCAATTGTCTCCAGCATATCGTAGCGTAGACCAGTAGGAAATTTTGAACCGACCTATGACAGTAACCAAATATATATATAAATGCATTGGATTGTTTATAAAAAAAGAATCATTACTAATATTGTTATTATTTTGAAGGGTTGTATTACCGATATGCCATGAGATAATATATTTATTCGAATCTCTTCAATTGCTGTAATTCGAAAAGAGTCTCCAAAATCCTCAATTATTTTACTGTATGGAATTGATGCGATATCGAGCGTATTCGATGGACTATGATCCTAAAAATATATATATATATATATATATATATATGTATTTTTGTATGTTCCCTCTTTTCTTTTAACACAAATATTTTATATATATATACACACACACAGAAAGGACTTTATATTTCTTCTTCTAGTTTCTTGTTTTTAATCTATATAAATGTATATAAATGTATGTACCAATGAGAACAAGAGTCCATTGAGCTTTGAAATATAAGGCCACAAGTAGCTTTTGTATTTATCGTCTAATTTGAATGCCAATGGAGTACATCCTTCATCGATTGTTTGCGAAATGTAGGTCTGTCCCGAATTCTCAATAAATGACCAGAGTTTGTCAAGGTTGCAGCCTATTGGTATTATTATTGGTTTTTTTTGTTTTGTTTGAAAGAAGTTGGATCGAGTATAATGAAGAGTAATGAAGAGTAATGTAGTGTAATATAGTGTAATTAAGAGTAATCAAGAGTAATGAAGTATAATGACGTGTATTGATTCAAAAGAGAAATGATAATTGACGACAAACAAGTACAATTGATAGAGTTTGAAATATGTAAAATGTATAGAAGCTGTCAAATAACTCTGCATATGTATAATGTAGTATTGAATGAGACAAAAAGAAAAGAAGTATACCTTTTCGGCCTTCTACTGCTATGTCCTCGACTATTGATGATAATAGCTTATCAAACATAATATATTATATAGTAGTAATAAAAAAAATAAAAAATAAAAACAAGAAGAAGAAGAAGAAGAAGAAGAAATAAACTTCTTTTATATATATATATACCATTTCATATCATTTTATTTCCTTTTTTTGACAAGACTTTTGTGACTTGATAATATGAATTTACGGTATGAGTTTTTTTTGTTTTTTTTTTTTTTTTTTTTTTTCATTGACATATAAAACTGTAATAATTTACTATGTATTATTATTATTTTTTATTGAAAACAAGCAAGGAATGCAATACATATTAAATATATTGGTTTGTTGTTAATTGCATCAATATTATAATTTACTGTGAATTTAAAATACTAGAAATTGCTTTTGTCTTTAATTGTTATTTATTATTCGTCTTTTTTTTTTAAAAAAGTATAAATGTATAAGAATAAAAATAAAATAGAGAGACAAAGTAGAGATAAATAATTAGCAATAGGTATTTGTATAGAGAATCTCGGGGCTCTTGAAGCCATTGAACTGGGAGGAAGAACAGACGGTGTAAGCACCCATGTTATTCCAGTAGAGCCAGTCACCTTCCGACAGGAGAGGAAGGGTGGTCTTCTTGTTAAGACAGTCAATCGAATCGCAGGTAGGGCCCCAAACACTACATTCGTAGTGTTTTTCTTCAAGTTCTTCGCCATACGCAAAATGGCCGTCCTTTGCCAACACTATTATTATTATTTTTTAAAAATAAATAAATGGTATTTAATAAAATCTTGTTCTTTATCCATTCTACCTATATTTTCTCTCTCTCTCTTTATACATAAACCCCCGAAAACTTTCTTTAAAATTTTTTTTTTTAAAAAAAACTCACCATGAGGTTGGACTACTTGGTGATCAAAGATGATGCAGTTGAATGAACCATACATGCCGTCATTTACATAGTACATAAAGCTAGGTTGTTCATTGTTGATCTTGGATCGACGGGCAATGATGTTTGTACAGACAGTGAATGCAGAGGCAACAAAGTATCTTCCGGGCTCAGCAATGACACGGATGTTGGGAGGGAAGAGGGCATCGACGGTAGGACCAAGTACGGCAGCAATCTTTTCAAACGTAACACCATCTGTGACATCGGCACTAGGGAAACCACCTCCGACATCGAGCAAGGAGAAGTTGAAGCCCATTGCCTCAGCCTTGTCAAATACACCACGGGCCAGGTTGACTGCCTCGCTAAAGGCATACTGATCATAACAACCACTACCAACATGGAAACTATAATAATAATAAAGATTAATAAATTAAAGTTTCTTTTTTTTTTTAAAAAAAAAATTATAAGAATTATTTACCTGACACCAATGACATTAAGGTCGAGATCTTTAGCAGTCTGGAGAAGATGGTCAACTGTATCCAGGGGAGCACCAAACTTGATGCCAAGCTGACAAAGGGACTTTGAGTCATCGGTCAGGATGCGCAAGACAAGTTCGGCATTGGGGTAAAACTTTTTGATCTTGTAGAGTTCGTCGGCATTGTCAAAGGTCATCTTGGCCACGTTTTGCTGGGCAGCATAACGAATGTAGGATGCCTGTTTGCAAGGGTTGGCGTAGATGATGCGGCTAGGGTCAGCGCCGGTTTCCAAAGCAATCTGGATCTCGGCCTTGCTTGCACAGTCGAATCCCAGACCAAGTGATTGCAAGAGTTTGACGACCATTGGATCAGGGTTAGATTTAACAGCTGTCAATTATTATTATTATTATTATTTTAAAAAAAAGTTGTGTGTTGATTAGAAATACAATTATAATTTATTTATTTATTTTTTAAAAAAAATTAGAGATACTTACCAAAGAATGGTTCGATTCTGGGCAAGAGGGCTTTCCAGCGAAGGAACTGGCGGTAGACTTCACCAATATCACCGACAACAAAGGCATTTTCCTGGTCAGATTCCCACTTGAGCTGGGAGATCGAATCGAGCTTTTGTTTGATGGCGTCTTTGACCGACACACTAAGGACAGGGATGTTGGGGAGTCTTGCGGTTTCTAGGGTCTTGGAGACCATGGGAGAGTCGCAACGCTGGTTGAGGACAATAGTATCGAGTTCGGTGTGCATGACAGAAAAATGAAAAGGTTGGATAGAAGAAACAGAAAAAAAAACTTTGGTTGTGACGCGAGCAAGTTATTTTTTGAGCTTGTTTGTTTTGGTTTTGGTTATTATTTTTGTAAGAAAATAATAAGAAAATGTATGTTGAAGTATGAAGAAATAGAGATAATATAGAGATAATATAAACTAGATAAGAAAATAATAATAAGAATAGTAAACTAAGGATGTCTATCTATTGTTGTTGTTGTTTTCTATCAGCAGATTCAGGCGTGCCAAGGGGGGAAACCTCGCCGGTTGAATAAGCTATTTAAAAGTCTTTTTTCTGAAGACGTGATGGGCTAGACCGGACTGAAGAGTGACAGCCCAGGAACAGTGAAGTTTGTTTGAAAAGGTAAAAGAAGAAAAGTTTGAAAGAAAACAGTAATCTTTCAAAAAATAATATTAATAATCAGAAAAGGAAAAAGAGCTACTATGAATGTTGGTGGTGTAAATGAAATTTATATGTAAAATATAAAGTGAAGGAAGAAAGGCGAACAATTTGAGCTAAAGAAATTTGAATTTATATTGATCTGAATAAAATAAATAAATAAAAAAGGGGAGATAGCAGTCACATTTTATTTATTTATTTTTCTGTTCCTTTGAGGGAAATAAACGACCGAGACGAGATTGTCATATGAATTTGTTTCTCATTGGTTGTCAAGCTACAAGAAAAATGTGTATTTATATTTGATTCATACAATTGGTAACTTGAATTGAGGAATTAATATTTAGTTGCTATCATTTCATCATGAGCCATATACGAAATGTATTTATATCACCAATATGTATATAAAAGGCATCAAAGAGAGTTAATTTAGCTATACGGTCCCTCTTTGTTTAGCATACATAAATAAATGATGTCGGTTGAATGGCCTGACAGACAATAGTTAATATATATATATATATATATTAACAGTACAAAAGAAAAATAATACCAATACCAATAGAAAGATTTTATTTTTTCTGCTCTGTTTAATCCCCATTCCATCCCACCTTATTGAATTTTTGGTTCAATTCAATTCAATTCAAAATAAAAATAAAATATACCCATTGAAGCTGTACTCAACAATCTTATATTTTCTTGCAATTGTCCAAATTAGTTAATTATCGTCCTATCCTGGAATCAATATAAATTATCTACCTGTATAAAATAAAAATAAAAATAAAGAATAATTAGCTCCGTCCAACAACAGGGTTACTGTCACCTTGTCTTTTATTTTTTATTTTTATTGGAAATAATTACATATAGAACAGAATAGAACATGTATTAAGATAATAACCTGTCTTTATGTATTATTGGTAGTAGTGGCTTTTAAATGTCTATCAAGGACCATTCTCCTTTGTATAATATTTTGGTATAAACAATATAATTATTAAGCATTAATTAATGGTAGTGTCTTGAACAAAAAGAAACAAAAGGTTTCTAGCCACTTTTTTACTATTATTTTTCGAATTATTTTCAAAAATTCCGATTGAGTTACAGTCATGGATCTTTCCGTTTTTCTATTCATTTTTTTTTTAATTGTTGGCTTCCATTTGTTCTGCGGACACCCCCAATTTCTCCCTCCTCTCCTCGACTTTTGTGTACCAAAAGTAAGCGAAAAAAAAAAAGAAAGGACTTTCTTGCTCCGGTCTTGTCTTTCCCAGCACAGAGTCTCTCATTGTAACCAACCAATTAACTCCGAGAAAAAAAAAGAGTAAACACAATGCACACAATGCACATAGTCTCGACCTCTATTCGACATCCTATATATTTATATTACCTTTGTGTGATTGTATAAATTGTTAAACTTATTTTATCTGATTCGGGTCTATACATGGCTTTTTTTTTGTATATAAAATATGCATGTGTATTTGATATTTGGTCAAATCAGCCATTATTCAAATCAATGTCACCAATTATTATAAATCACTCTTTCATTCATATCATATTAACCTGTTAATTCTCTATACTTACTCACTCTCTCACTATATAGAATAACTCGTTTAGCCAAGCTTAAAATTTCCTTTTAATATAGGAAGTATATTTACCCGATCTGATTAGACAACGTTACTAAACATGCACACTAAAGACCTATTATCCTTAGCATTATTCTTATCATTATTCTTACTATTATTCTTTTGGTTTGGCACATCAAATATGTAATTTAAGTATATAAAAAAAATTGTCAATGGGAGATTTATATATATATATATATATATAAATATATAAATATTGATTGAATTTTTAGATGAGATATGGTAGATTATTATTATTATTATTATTATTATCTTGGATCTGATACGCTTTACTATTTTGTTTCATTCATTCTAACTTATTTGAAATCCATTTGTTTTCTATTTTCTCTAATCAGATTCGATCATTTAACCAAGACAAATGAAGAATTCTTGAGGAACCAAAAAATAAATAAATCTGTTTTTAATTTATTCCCACCTTCATCTCATATACCTTTAACTACTCAACGTAGATCCTGGACTGCTAATTGTACTCTATATATCTTATTTAGTTTTATTTAGTTTTGTGGTCGACGGGTACAACATTCGGTTATTAAATATATCAGTACCTATATATATATATATATATATAAGCAGAAAAGAAACAAAGAAGAAAAGGCAAAGGATATTAATCATGTTCAACATACTTTACAGCAAAAAAACACACAAAGGTTGTGAATTGTACTTGTTGGGGTAGCAGTAATGAGAGGAAATAGCCAAAATATAAATGGACATTTTTTTTTTTTGCAAAAATAAATAAAAAGAAACACCAATAGAATTGTTAGCAGTAGCCATATCAGGGCTTAATCAAGTATTAGATACTTTACCATAAAGAATAATAAACTTACTGGCAACATAACCCAATATCTTCAAGGTTTATCGTCAGTGTTGAACCCGCTATAAATGCATAAAAATCTGGTTGAGAGAAAGAAGAAGATAGTAATTGAATCGAATTAATTGAATTGATTTTTTAGCATAGTTTCTCTAGATTTGATGCGATAACTTTGAAAGTACCAAATGTCAAAACCTTCTTTGTCAAACAGTCAGAATTGGCTCTACTAATATTTCTCTTTCTCCCTTTAGACTTTCAAATATCAAGTTTGGTTTTAGAATTGGATAGAACACCAAGAAAAGAGTTCTTATATCAAACCAGTAATGTGGAATATCCTAAATAAATAAATTAAAATTGAAATTGAAATTAAAATTGAAATTGAAGAAATGAAGAATTGCTGAGATAAAGACTTTGCCCATCAACGGGTATTCAATGAATGGTATATAGATTTTTTTTTATTACAGTATGAGAATAAAAGCGCGACTAGGAAACCTATAACCACATCATCTGTCTTTTGTTTCACCAACATTGTTTATTATTATTTTTAAAAGAAAAAGAAAAAAAGCTCTTCATTTCGAGCTTTGGCGTCATGTATAGCTTGGATCAATACATTCGATGGTCCAACTATATTTGCAATTGATAATAAGGTCTCGTACTCTTGATTTTGAGTTTCGAGTAATGGCGATGGTAATGGTAATGGTAATACAATATTATTGTACTGCTTTTCCTCGTTACTCAAAACCAGAGAGTATAATTGTTGTATCATTTGGTCATCAAGAAAAGAAGCATTCATAATGAACAAAACACTGTATGTATTAAAAAAAAAGATAGAGAGACATAATCCAAGTATAATAAAAATTGGTCTAAAGACGTTCCGATGTTGCATTTACCAAGACCTTCTCTGGAAATCATAAGACAATCTGCAGCCCATGGATCTGAGTGATAAACATGGTTTCCATGGAAACGACTAGCCGTTGTACGTTGAGAAACAAAACTATCCATAGTAACCGACGCATGTAATCAAGATAACTCGGTTTACATTGTATTTCTTATACGCTTGTAGGCAGTAATTAGCTACTCTCTTTAGAACTGATCGGTTGACAATATACTGAGTTTCTACAATTAATTGGAGAGATCAATAAGAGACGACTTTGGCTCCAAGACCACATTAGACGGTGTTACATCACTCTATTCAGAGTTATCAACATTGTATTCGGTATGGGTGTTGGGCGAAGTAGCTCTGATGTGGTTAATCTCTCGTGGACTTTAAAAGATGTTTTGTTTCTTTGTCTGGTGTGGTGGCTGACAAGGTTGTTCAATTCATTCAAAGAATCTTGATAAATCTGAGCCTGTCACAGCTCCCTATAAGCCAAATAAAACTAATAATATTATATAGAGTGACTTGTTGAGGTTGGTGTTACTTGAAAAGCTGTGGCTTCCGATCAATGAACATTGATTAAACTAATATACACACATAATTATATGCATCTGTCATTCATTCCGCCTCTTTATCGATTTGTAAAAAAAAAAAAAAAAAAAACAAAGTTGCCTGTGAAATTCCAAGATTATTATTATTTAGTTTTCGTTAGTAATCATTTTCTATGGTGTCTTGGTGCTCAGAACATGCTTGACATTGTTGCAGACACTGATTTTGTGTATTGTCCAAAAGAATAAGAAGAAGACTTGTCTTTTCTTATAAAAACGATTTTTTGTATTTAATTTGTGTGTTGGGTTGTTAAACAAAGGTTACAAACATGGATCTTAAATAACAAAAATAATAAAAAGAGAGTCGATATGCAATGTATGTGTAAGGCTTCACAACGGTATAAATTTATTTTATACAAATGGTTTAGTGTGAATGTACAATATAATAGTTCAAGGTAGTATTGTACTTTTTATTTATTTTATTTTAAAGTACAAATTCAAGTACAAGTATAAGTACAAGTACAAGTACAAGTACAATTTGTTGTTTTAGTTTATGCCCTGCTCTGTCCTACTGTACTCTACTGTACTATGTTTTGTTATGTTTTTGTCCTATCCATGCTTTACCATGCTTTACCATGCCTTGTCTTACCTTACCTTGCTTTATAATACTATAATTGATTACATGTGGGAAACATGTAGCTCTTTTTCTTAAAAAAAAAAAAAAAAAGACCAATCTATTCATTTAACCCAATAGATAAACATATAGATAATTATGTAGTTTTATTATTTCTTAGGGGTGTTTATGTATGTATATATGTATGTATGTATGTGTGCTTTTGTGGGCGTGTCTCTTTGAACCATTATATTGATCTTATTTAATAAAAGGTATACACAGATATGTATATATAAAACAAAGGTTAAAATTGTTAATGTAGTTGATCAATATATATATATATTTGGATATGATTTTCGTCTGTCTATCTATAGATTCATTAGTATTTTTTTTATTTTTTTTTTGGTTTCGGTAAGATGAACCGGCTGTATTATTCTACCAAAAAAAAAACCTTTTCTTTCTAGATGGAGATTGTACGGTGTTGTACTCCTACCAAGCCAAGTCCAAAGTAAGCCAAGTCCAAAATCAAATAAAACTTATTTATCAATTTGCTGATTTGTTTAGGGAAAGAAAGAACAAAAGAACAAAAGAACAAAAGAGAATGGTATATATATATATATATAAAAGGATATAAATTGATTGATATTTTATTAAGTTGAAGTATATTGCTTATACTATGTTGCATTTTGTTGGATATGTTATATAAAGCATATTCATTTGTAGGATATTCTTATAAAGAGTGGTACAAATCGATTGCTTGATTGGCTTATTCTGAACAAGTAATGCGCAGTTTGTTGTGATTATTTAGAAAATACTAAGATCGCTACAGTATACATGTACACAATTATATCTCTAACTTGAATGATAATCATTGACGAACCTTGTCATAATCCAACTAACAAAAGAAGCATTCGGATACAATATATACGTTGAGCTTCCTATGTGAATAAAGCACTTTTGAAATCCACTCTTATAAAGAACCATCAGTATCAATATTAACATACGAATTTATATGTATGTATATCTGCATACTGCACAACTACTTTTATCTGTGTGTGTATATATCTATTTCTAACAAGGCTCGGAAAGCAACGTGTATCATGTGTAAATTTGATTTAAATTGGTACAAATGTATGCAAAGAATGTATGCTATTGATATAATACAAATCTATTGCTACCTTGAAATAGATCCAATTATATCATATAATATTTCTTATTATAAAAATGCTATAAAGTAGCTATCTATTCCTATTCTTACTATTATTTATTTATTTATTTATTTATTAAGAAAGAGGCGTTATATTTGTCTATCCATTGGAAAATCGCTTACCTGTTTGGCTGGATCAGTGGCTTGTAAGTCCATATAACCAACTTTGGCGTACACATTAGATAGAAAATAGATAGACCATAAAAATGTATATATAAATATATATAAAATTTTATATATGTACATACAAATATACAAACAACAACAAATAAAAAAGGGGTATTATTTTGATTTTTATTTATTTATTTATTTATTTATTGAATTTATAAAACATAATACAAATAATACAAATCACTTAATGCAAAATATAAGTAGCCAGTTTGCGATGACAAATACAATAATACAGATCTTGGAAATGCTTGCTGCTATCAATCGTTCTCTCACTTTGCGTAAATGTGTATGTAAATGTGTATGTAAATGTATGGATTTCTCTATTAACCCGATGATATTTAGTAATATGTAGGATTATTATTGTGACGCCACCCACTCATACACCCACAAATATATCCAACTATATATATATATATATATATAAAATCAATTGCTGAGTACAATCGGTGATTATTTAATTCTGAATTCCCAAGTGTCAATACACTGCATCGATCTACTGAATCAAGGGGTAAACTCGAAGTTATCGCTTGAAACATCAACTGCTTATCCAGGGCTTTATCACTCACGACCAAACAAAATAAAAACAATATACTGTGTAATAATAATAATACTAATAATAATAATAATAACAATACTAAGGAACTCGCACTGTTTTTTTTTCTTTAATTATTATTATTTATTTATTTATCTTTTGAACTCAAGGCTACAGCTTATTCAGGGTAAAATAGAAAAGAACAGGCAAATTAATAGATAAGCACAGGCACAGGAACAGGCACAGGCACAGGTACAGGCACAGGCACAGGTACAGCAAGAGGTGTAGGGATGGACATATACATGGGCAAAGGCAGTAAGAATCTGTTTTTTTTTTTTTGGTTTCCTTGGAGATGTTTTCTTTAAAATAATATTTCAAATAAAAAGAGAGAAAAAAAAGGTTCAGTACTTGGAATTATTTTAGGATTAAGGAGCGAGTACAAAGCACGGAGCACATGTAACACAGTTTTGTTCTTTTATATATAAATAATAATAATAATAATAGTAGTAGTCCTTCTTTGAAAAGCCGATGGTTCTTCAAACCCGAAGAACTGTCGAATAAAAGCAGCTCTTTTAGCTTTTTTTGATTCTACCTTTCTGTTCTATTCATTCTCTAGAAACGCACATCAATATCATCTTCTTTTATAAAATCTATATAATTCATATAAAAACAACGACAATAGCAGCAGAAGGGTTAAAGGGCACTATCAATATCAGTATCAGTATCAGTATCAGTAGCAGTATCAGTAGCAATAGAAGAATAACAAACTTACCAACAATACCAACAATACCACCACCACCACCACCAACAACAACAACAACATCATCATCATCAACATCAACAACATCAACAGCAACAGCAACAAAAAAAGCAAACCAATAAGCAAACAATGTCTGTGGTCCACTTTAGCATTGACCGGCCATTTGGCATCTACCTCTTCAAGTATTTTGACGCGTTGTACACTGCTGTCCTGGGAACACCGGCTACCAAATTTGCCTTTGTGGATGGAGTAACTCCTCTTTCAACCCTAACAGAAGGTAACCATATAAGAAATCATTAGGACTGATTCGTAACTAAGCAATCTGTATAGTTGTCGTGAGCTGTCTCACATACTATGGTGTTATCTTTGGTGGACGGTACATCATGCGGAATTCTGAGCCATTGAAGTGCAAATTGGCCTTCCAGATCCACAACATTCTGATCACAATCGTCTCTGGTGCTCTTCTTGCCCTCATTGTCGAACAAGTCTTGCCAAAGATGATCCGCCATGGCTTCCACTATACGGTCTGTAACTCCAAGGCCTTCACAACCGAGGTTGAAATCTTGTATTATATCAACTATCTTATCAAATATTGGGAGCTATTGGACACCGTATTTTTGGTTATTAAGAAAAAGAAGCTTGGTAAGCTATATGTCTTTTATTTTCCATTTCATTTTTGAAACAATAAAAAAAAGAAAGAAAAAGAAAGGGGGTAAAATGAGCAATAGAAAGAAGAAGAAAATGGAAGAGTATAAGAATGTAGAATGGAGTATATGAAGATACAGTATAGTACAGTAGGGTAGGGTAGGTAAAGAACACCATCTAATTTCTGTATCTCAATAGAATTCCTGCATTACTTCCACCACAGTATGACCATGGCGTTGTGCTATTCTCAGCTCACAGCAAAGACTCCAGTTGTAAGTATAAAAGGTCTACTAAGCTTAAGTTAGAAGGAATTAAATGTCTGTCTGACTGACTGATCGATTTCTATTCTATTTTATTTTTTGGTTTAATAGTCTTGTGTTCCCATCTGCCTGAACCTGTGTGTACATGTAGTGATGTACTACTACTACTACCTCACAACAACTGGAGTCAAGATCTGGTGGAAGAAACATCTCACAACCATGCAGATCTCCCAGTTTATCATCGACCTCTTAGTTATCGGCGGACTTGCCTATTCCCACTTTGCCTATGTCTTCTTCAGAGGAATTCTTCCCACCTCAGGAACTTGCACCGGCACTGAGACTGCGGCCATCTTTGGAAGCGGCCTACTAACAGCCTACCTCTTACTCTTTGTCAATTTTTACCGAACGACTTACAACGCAAAGGAGAAGGCTCTTAAAGAGCAACAAGCAGCCGCGGAACGTCTAAAGACCAAGATGTTGCTCTAGAAATACAATCTCTTTCTCTCTTTCTTTTATTCGTTCTTTCTTTATTTCCCTTCATGTTCCCTCTACCTATCTCTACCTATCTCTCTCTCTCTCTCTCTCTCTCTCTCTCTCTCTCCGTTTGCGTGTGTGTAGCTGTTCATATATCATTCATTCATGCTAATCTTGTTTATTCAAATATCCTCATAAATTCTATTCTATACATTAAAAATACAAAAAATAAATGACCAAATAGGCGAGTATTTGTTTTTTTTGCTACCTCTTCCACCTCTTCTTCTTCGTCTTCGTCTTCTTCCTCTTTCTTACTATTGTTATTACTATTGTTATCATTCAGGAGGTTCAAGGAGGTTGTATGATGTGTGCACAAATTATGTGTGTAACCTTATATTTTTAGCTTATACACACACTTGCTCACTATACGTTATACATACTACACCTACTACACCTACATATACTGCACATACTACATGATGAATAAGTTGTTCTTTTTAAGGCAAGGGATACAATATACTTGAATTCCAAGTGGTCGAGAATAAGTTCATGCCTGAACGATATATATTGTAGCTATACATATACGTAAAACCAAAACTCCAAAAAAAAGTGTCTCTTTTGTTATTTATTTATTTATTTGTTTGTTTATTTACTTATTTATTAACATCCCCCCTTGTACAGGTCTTCATAATAGATGAATTGAATGATATCCTTGTCCAATATTTCTTCTAGACCTGTCGTGTCTTTGGTAGAGTAACTCTGTTTGATTTTATTTCTTGCTAGTGTGCTGGACAGACATGACACACGATTTTCGAGTTTGATTCTGGTAATCTTTTTTGTGTTGTACGGACACGACACTGCCTCTGTCCCTGTCCCTGTCCCTAACCCCTCTTCTTCCTTTTGCCTCTCTGACCAAAATACCTCTGCATTATCATTACCGGATCCTGGGCGATCTGCACAGATCAGATGCGAGTGGCGGAAAAATGGCTCCAGAGCTGTGTCGCGGCCTTCGGGATAGTAGACCGGATCCAGGAAGCGTGTGATAGTATCAAAGCCCATTATGAAATAGAGCTTGATTGTTACGTTGGCATCGAACTGGTGTTTGAAAAAGGTTTGGATATGAATAGACTTGTCTATAAATCTGCCGTGTGGTGTCAATGCAACTGCGATATTCTCAAGTGCTTTGGTAGATGTATTTATAGAGTTGGTGGTGTCACCAAACTGTCGGGCCATAATTTCCATCATCTGGGCTCGTTGTAATACAGAGGCCCCTGTCAATTGTTTGTCCACGTTACGTGTAGAGAACAGAACAATGCTTGCATCGAAATAGTCTTTTGGAAAGCTGGCCAATGATTCCGTCAGTAGGGCACGATGAGCGAGTGTGGGGGGATTAAAAGAGGAGTCTAGGACAAGAATGTTACATGCAGCGTTGGCTTTGTTGGGCCACACATTGAGGTTTCTGGAGTATGTGATAAAGAAGTCATGACTGCTTGTGGCTGTAGTTGATGCCTTGATTTCTGATAGTATAGTCTTTGAACGGGAACGAACGGTTGATAGGATAGTAGACATCTTTGGTATTCTATGAATCCGTGTATTTTCTTTTATTAGAAAAAACAAAACAAAACAAAAAGGGGGGAGTGAAAGAAAATAATGTTCTTATTTTTCTCTTTATTTAGATAGCTAAATAATGTCTATTATAACAAAAAGGAAAGAAATGCAAACAAAGGAGACTAATAACTAGAATCGCCTTACATAAATCGATAAATATAAATTACACGAACAATAACAATAATAAAGATTTGTGATATAAAGGAAAATATACACACACAATTCAATTCAATTCAATTGATGACATAGCACTATATCCGACAAATGATAAACGCTCCGTCTCGTATGGTACAACTACTTTGCTTAACCTCTTTTTTTTCTCTCTCTCTCTCTCGGCTGTGGCTCCGGTTATATTAGATTCATTTTCATTCTTATGTATAATTGGTTCTTTGATAAAGAGGTATCAAAGAGAGAGAGTAAAGAAAGGGGAGTATATCATAGGCTAATATCTGACCATATTAATAAAGAAAAAGAAGAAGAAGAAAGAAAGAAAGAAAGAATATCAAAAATCAAATCAATTATAATACAGGTACAATTTTACTTGGTTGTATTAGGATTTCAGGGTAGATAATTGTTTTTTTATTATTAAAATTGAATATAAATAATAAGCTCATCGGGGCTTATTGTTGGTGGCTCAGTGTAAAATTCCTATAGATCTTACTATTATTATTATTGTTAGATGGCTTTATTTTGTAAATCGATGTTTGACCAAGCTAAAGTCATATGATAATCTGGTTTGTTATAAAATCACAGAGCACAGTTTCTTTGTTAGGTATGTATATCAATAATCCTAAATAAATAAATAAATAAATAAATAACGTTTTACTTTGGCTTAGCTTAGTGTTCAAGGAGAAAAGGTGCATTTTTTCTCTGTGCTTGTAAACTTTTATTGAACCAATATTATACGGTTTTTGAACAAGCATTTCGACGATCTCTTCCTGGTGTGCATACGTCTGTTCTCTTCCAAAGATAACAATAAAAAGACGCACAGTTAATATGAAAATAAGGGGAGTGAAAGGAGAAAAGATGAGATTAGAAGAAATGAGAAAAAGAAAGAATAATTCCAAAAATATATAAAATATATAGATAGATACATGCAAATGCAAATGCAAATGCAAATGCAAAGGCGCATGCAAATCCACACACAGGTATAAGCATTAAGCATACACACATATCTATATAGAAGTATTTGCGTTTTTGTCGATTATCCGATCAAAATCAAAATCAAAAGTTCAAGTAAAGAAAATGGTGTTTGCTACTACTGTGAGGAAGGAATTTGATTCTGTAACCTATTTTAATTATATAGATAATTAGAAAAAAAAAACATTCACCTAATAAAGCTACCTTTGGTCTCAATTCCTAATCCTAGGTTTAATGCATCAATATGTACAATTCATATTCCTTCAGGGATCAATCACTATGCTTTCTGTCTCTTATATATAACTATACCTTTGTGCATGTACTCATGTATGTACACAATGGGTTAATATCATTAGTGTTGCCTCTATTGTGATCACTCTGTATTTGTGATCATTAGCTAACCTATTATCCTCCAATGCTTCATATGGCTGTTGTGATATATTACAATATCAATTTGCCAATAACATTTTCTTATTATTATTTTTGCTTTAATAATCATATGGAATTCAATACTTTACAGAACAAACAAAAAAACAGCAATAAACATAAGTCTTTGCATATAGAATCCCCCTTTTTTTGCTATCTGCCTATCTTTCCGTTAAACAGCTATATTAACACTGTGGAATTTTAATCAAAGTACAAATAGACAAATAAACAGCAGTGATACATTTAGTTAGCTTATAGTTGAATTAGTACAAACCAATATTTAAAATTAAGATACATGCTGTTTGTGTGCGTTTTCTTCAAAAAATAAATAAATACAGAAATGCATATAAATGTTTCTGACATCAACTCGTCTTATAATTCGTTTAAACGTATGTTTGATAAAGTTGGACTCTAGACTAGCCAAATCTACCAAGCATGTATGTATTTATATCTATATATCATTACAGAAAAATTCACAATAATTCAATGTTGTTTCAACACTAGATTGTAAGATAGGACCAGTGGATCTCTTGATTATAATGTTTTCTAGACTACCAGGCACAGAATTATGACCAACAGTTATATCCACCTCTTAAAAGCATTATAAAAAAAAAGATAATATTTAATTATTTAATTTTGACCACTTATACTTCTTTAAAATATATATATACATGTTAGTCTTTTGCTTATTGGATAGCTTGAACAGTATTTATGGTCTGGATTATACTATACTTTCGCATTATATTGGTTTCATCTATTTAGCTTTTTTTTTCTTAATTAAAGCAATAGGTTATTAAGCACCTGGAATATATGAAAGCAAGATACGATACTATTAGTAAAACATTCAATTGTAAGAATTTTTCTTTAATTACAAAACGTGCAATTATAAAGAGCAGGCTATTGTTCTTGCATGATTTGAATCATGTATAGCCTGACTTGGAAAAAGAGCACGTCTGAAGACAGTCCTTAATCTGAAACACCACCAACAAAGACCAATTAATACCAAAGAGCCAATACTCTTCCTTTAATAATTGCGGACAATATAAAAAGTTGAAAAAACAGCTTCTTCAATGATACAAGAATTTCTTATTATTTCTTGTTGAAAATTAAACTATACAAAGTCTCACTTTACTCGACTTGCCTTTTATCACACATCTCAAACTTTATTTTATTTTCATTATCTTCCGCAACTATTTTCTGTGGAAATGCTTCATTTTTTAAAAGTGAATTATATACCTAGCCTTCAAACCGTGCCATATTTCTCCAACCATATCCATCCATCTTGAACCCCTTACCTCGGAACACATTAAAAACCCTCTACAGGACAAGGTGTCAAAGAAACTATCCCGACTAATCAACATCCAAGAAATCAAACTCTGCGCTTTAATAGTCTGTCTGAATGAGCAGACAACGAAACATCTACGCCACCCGGGCACTTACAACATCCAGGCAAATATGTATCAAAATAACACAACTGAAAA
This sequence comes from Phycomyces blakesleeanus NRRL 1555(-), assembly GCF_001638985.1. Lineage (NCBI taxonomy): Eukaryota > Fungi > Mucoromycota > Mucoromycetes > Mucorales > Phycomycetaceae > Phycomyces > Phycomyces blakesleeanus. The sequence continues at coordinate 1,812,702 of NW_017265138.1, read as the reverse complement.
GAAAAAGAAAACTGGATCCAATACAGCGAACGCGATACTATCTTTCAAGAAGCCAATAACAACCAAGAAGGCGTATCTCTATTGTTCAAAGACATCCCAAAATTCCAAGTCCTCGGCCAGACCATCCACCACTCAAAGGAACCCGTCTTCGAATCAGTCGGCCATTTCCTATCCACCATGAAAAAGGTACTCACTGCAGGCAAGAGCACCATTGACTCTTCCTGGAAGATTTGGCCTCCCATGGCATTTGATCATGACCACGATCCCTGGTATGAGACAAATCTCCAAGGCAAGGACCTCTCATGGGCAGAGGTCAATGAAGTGAAGTGAGCACAAAAAAAAATTGATTCGTTCGATCGCCAGCTCGAAATGGGATCCCGTATGCTCACTATGACCATGGGACCCAACGAGAGCATCCTTGACTACGGCATGCGATTCCAAAAAGCTTGCAGAGAAGATGGCCCGATTGGCGTTTTCGTTGACGCCATGATATTCATGAGTAGTTTGTACCCCGACCTTTGCACCAATATAAAGCTTGCGTGGTTTGCTAGACACACAGAAATGCCGCAAACGATCGAACAAGTCCTCTTGTTGACAAACGGTGTATCAACCAGCCACAAGAAGAGCAACCCATATTGGGTTAGAGGGACCAGTAAGAAAGTTGGCATAGAAGACTTAAAAGATTGGCAAGTGCTTTTGTGTTCAGCACAAGTTCAACAACACACATACATTGAGTGAGTGCAAAATTCTGCAAAAGCATAAGTCGACCGCTAAGGCCTGCAGGTACTGCAACAAACCGTGGCAACATAAGCACACTTGTCAGCAGTATTTTGCCGCAAAAAAACAAACTCATCAAATCCATCAGTACCATACAGCCAATGGACCGTATAACACAAACGCTCGAAAATGCTTCTTTCGGTAAGTCAAACAATATTAATAAACAAAAGGATGAAATGAATCCGTTCTCATTGTATACACCTATCGTCTTACAGAATGAACATAAACCGCAAGGACTAGTCGACACGGGAGCACAAATTTTCTGCCTCAATTTAATTTTTTTTTACAAATACAATAAAATCTTCAATCATCAAAGTTAAAGGACAGCTCTTGTTTGCCAAAAAAAACCCCCCATTCTTTATGTGTTGGAAAAACTGCGCCATTAAAAGTAACATATGAAAATGGGCATGAATTGTTATATTCTTTTGAACTTATGGAAACGAATGAAGAAGATAGCTTAATATTAGAACAAGATATACTACCTGTACTTTAATATCGATTTATCTGGAGTAATGGTCGACTGTAATATCCAAAAAAGTAATAAAGAAAATCAAAAAATAAATGATAAACTTGAACGTAGTAATTCACCATATGGTACTAAATGTCAACATGCTTCGTTTATTATCACAATAGCAAAGCTACCTAACAGAAAATGAAGCTATACCAAAACTTGGTTTTGCACGTTACAAAAGGTATTAATGAAACTCGAGGCTTCAGAAGGTTCAAAAACCTAGTAGATACAAGATTCACTACCATATACTCTAGGACCAGTAATAGATGAGATAGTCAACAGCTGATTAAAAGAAGAGGCTATAGTTAAAGAATCAGTAAGACACGGTCTTGAATAGCCCTCATACACTTGGCGATGAAAAATAAAATACACAAACACAAACGAAACGCAGATAAAGACCCAGGTTTGAATCCACGTCACATCAATACATTACTTACCAGATGATAAATTCCCACTTTCATTCATACCCAAAATGTATTTCACAATGTCCCCTTCATCACCAACAGAGTCGCTGTTATTGCCACTTTAAAAGTTAGATGTCTTGAAATAGAAGATTCACTAGCTTCGAATCTGTAATAACCGAACTCAAATCACTTTTGGGTTTATATCCTTAATAAACAATACAAAAAGAAGGGGGCTTTCATTAATATAAGACATCTTTGACACCATTACTTGTGCAACAACAGTTACAGAATTAGACTTGAAAAGCGCTTTTCCATCAATTCAAAATCACCAAAGAAGATCGATACAGAACAACTTTCAATGCATGTTTCGAGGTTGTCCATTCGAACTAGAGCCCTTTCCAAATTCAAACGTGTGATGTTCTTTAATCTTTAAAGACATGCCATCCACATGAAGAGTCGCTGTTGAAATTGGCATGTATTTTGTTTCTTCTTTTATCTCTAGCTTTGAAGAACATACTAAGCATGTCTGTTAATAGATAAAAACTCTGATTAATATCTACTTGATTATCAATCCCAAAAAATGTCACTGCACAAAAATCCGTGTACTTATTAGGCTTCTCAGTGGATAAAAAAAATGATAGTAAAGTCTATAAACGTAAAATTGCTCAAAACATACAAATGTCATGGATGTCACTACAAAATATTATCAATTTAAGAATGCTATATAATTCTAATAGTGAACTTTTATATGTATACATACTTTTTTTTAAAAAAAAAACTTGCATAATCTTTTCTAGCTCAAAGATTAAACTGCTTTGAGCAAAGCTACTCTAAAAGAATATGAAAATATTGTGTATGTGTGTATTCTTTTACTTTGACAGTATACGTATTGAATTACTCCTTTCAATATAAAGAATTAAAAAAGCTTTTTTCTATTTCAACCTTTTCTTTCTAGATAGACCAGAAACCTAACAGAGAGATATCAGTCGCTAAATGTGAGACGGGTTTCCGTCATGTATCTTACATCCAAGAAAAAAAATTACCTTATCAAGGTCTTTGTCATTTTCATTATTGTCAATATGTATTTGAACTAACACTGCTAGAATTAAATAGTTTGGTCTAGATAAAATGTGTCTAGAATGTAGATGATAACGATTATCTCATCATGTGTTTAGGAATATATTATTTTGATCAACAGTAGGATACTATGTTTGAATCGATGTTTATTATCCTTGAAACAGATACACAAAGTCTTGGTGTAAAGTGGCTGTCAGTTTCCAAACTATGAAAATAGAATAAATAGTTTAGTTACGATTGACTCTAAATGAGCTTACACAATACGGTTAAAAAAGTGGTGGCATAACTGTCATTTTTTTTTAACTTGTAAAAAAAAATGGCAGATATGAGTTTGCATAGCTCGATTAGAGATATAGGTACTACTTTTTTTCACTACGTCATTTCTTTTGCTCTACTGTATTCAATGCTAGTTTGTTCTCTTGATTTTATTTACCAGATTGAAAGAACTGTTTTATTTTTTTATTGTATTGGATTGAATTGATTTTTTACCATATGAAAAATAATATTGTCAAAAACAAACAATAAAATATTTATATTTCAATTATATTTCATGAGTTTCAAGTACTTTAACGTAGCTTAGATGATTTTAATAACTTTCTATTGATCCTTACAAACACGCTGATATTAAAGAAAGAAAAAGAAATAAATAAAGATATAATATTATCCACATTAAATAGCATCGTAAAGATGAATCTGTTTGACGGGAATAGGTAAATGTAAATTATTTGTTATTCAGTCTTACTCTCAAATTCAGAACAAATCAATATCTATTTACAATAAAAAGTATTGTGTGTAGGTATATAAAATATAGGAGATTTGATAGACGTAGAGAGTAAGTGAGACTTGTTTTAGAGTGTTTTTATCTAAGTGAGAAAAAGAGATCTTTTGGTATCAACCAAGATAAGATCCTGAGTATGTCAGTTACATACTCTTTTATAGGTTTCTTCTACCTTCAGGTCTGCTAATGATATTGGTCCCTGAGGTTAACACGGTGTTTATTATTATACTTATTTTATAAATTTTCCAGTGACTAGTCAAATACAACATAATACAAGCTATAAGTCTCAAGATCTTTTAACTTACTAACAATGTCTATTAGAACTAAGTCTAAATGAGTTGACTTTGTCACGCGGTGTGGTATCCTGTGGATGTAATTGTCCAAGAAGAAGAGAGATTGTTGAAATAGAGATTTTGGCTGAAAACCAAGAGAGAGAGAGAGAGCGAGATTAAGAAATTGCAAGAAAGAAATAGATGTGGAAAAAGAGGGAAAACTAACAGAGTGCTTTATCTAAATACTAAATCCAATAATTCGTAGCTTCGCAAGCAAATAGAATTGTTCTTCAAGAAAAGGGTGTATTTTCCACACCAGATTATCATATTTTTTAAGAGTAGGGTTTCAAAGTTGTTCTTTATTTATGAATTGTTTGTAAATATTTATATGTTTTTCTTAAAGAATGTTTTAAGGAAAGATGAGAGCGAGATAAAAAATAGAAAAAGCTAGGGTAAAGTTCTTGAAGTAAGTAATGGGAAAAATACAGTATATGAAGGGTATCGTGACATTTTGCAATTGATGAGGTGAGGAAAGAATTAAAGATGGTGTGCTCTTTAGACAGACAGAAGATGGAGAGACCCGAAACACAGCGTGACAGCTTTCTGGAATCGGACAAGACAACTAACTACAAAAAGTTGTTATTTATATATCTAAGATTTTTTGTTAGTAGATCTTTTAGAGAAACACATATATATGCATACTTAATATGATAATAACTAACAGCCAGTTGTTTAATTAATGCATCAAAGTTGAATACAATTTCACAAAAAACAATGTATAAAGTAGTTGTAGTGATCCAGACACTTGGCTGTTGAATTTATCCCATATAAGAGCATATTCCTATTGGGATAGCTTAGTAGCTATCATCTTGTCAGCATGTAAAATACATATAAGCAATTAAGTGATTGTTGCTGTATTTTGGGGAGAATTGGAAGCTTGATAAGTACTTTGAGACTCAAGATAATTTTATTGAGATATTAGCTGAATCAAAACTGATTAAAAAAAGTCAATAAATAGAGAGTATTTATATCTAATAGGATTTATCTAATTATATTCAGCTTATATCTTTTACAATAACTATTATGCATAAAGATTATTCTATCAAATAGACTGTTACAATAATATGTTCTTCTTTTTGTATCACAGTGGTTGCCCATATATATCAAATACAATAATCAGATCAATAATTGTTATAGTTAGTATTGTAGATAATATCACAAAGATTGTTAATATAATTATATCATACTGCTGGGTAAGCTGTGTCAGAGTTACATAGAGCTAATTTAGTAGAAAGTTCTAAAGTTCTAGTATAAAAAGAAAAGAACAGCTAAGAGCTAAACAAGTATGATTTACGACTTAATGTCAAAATTATAATATTAATACCAGTTAAAAAGTAAATACACTCTAATAAATGAATATAATAAGAAAAGAAAGTCTTAAGAAACAAAGATATAATGACAAGAGCAGATTGAGTTTTCTTAGAAAAAGAAACGCTTTTTATTTATGAGTAAAGAGCAGTGTTGTATTTGACAGTCATATAAATTTTTATAAAACAAGTCCTATCAAAAACACAGCATTAATCTCGGGAGCCAATGATAAATACAGACCTAAGAGTAAAGAAGCCTTATAAAAAGGGCATAACTGTCATAGTTAGAACACTATCTTAACTGATACCAACTTTCTCTTTTTCTCTCTCAATAAAACCACTATACAAAGTCTCACTTTATTTCTTTATCTCTTCTCTAAATTAAACCTAAATATAACAAGCAGCTTATATGCAGTCTCAAGGTATTTCTAAAGTAAGAGGGAAAAATTATTGCAATGTTTTTCCATTTCTATATTCCTACAGAAATATCTATTTTTCATATTTAAAAAAATGTATCCAAAACGCCCTTTAAGATTCTCAAACTACTAAAACATAAAAACAAAAGTCATTTATTTTATAATATATGAAAAAAAATTAGTATTTTGTGCAGTTGCCCTTGGTATTGATCAAAGTCTGACATCTTCTGGGTATGCTGGAAACTAATTGCTGTAAATAATTTCTTGGGATTGTGTATCATTCTCTCTTTATAGCATGATACAAATAATAAGGAGTTATATCGGAGCACAAGCAGAGGAATCGCACCAGGACAGCACCAAAATTCATTCCTGGGAGATATAAATAAAAACGGATATAAACAATTTTCATTGGCTTAGAAGAATACCCTTTTTCGGCATTGCTTCTGCCACTATTATTTTACACATATTGCTCTTTTATGAGAAATATCAAAGGTTTTATATGCGTAAACACTTTCTTGTAATGTTTTTGCTTTAACTTACTGTTATTACAGCAAAATATATGGTTAAACGTTATCATTTTTTAAATAAAACAAAGAAGTATATAAATAGTACAAGTGCTATTTCTATATATGGAATAAAAGAGACAATATTATTGGTTTACACTGCTACACAAACAGAAAGCGTTTTTATTTGTGTGGTCTTCTTTTACAAGGATTGGTTTGACATGATAACCAAAGACATTGCTTCTTGGCAGTATATTACTAACACTTTGATTTATTTTTACCAATATTCACTTTGAAAAAGGTATATATACTCCAGAAATCATAGGCAACAATGGTTCTATCTCATCTTACTATTATTTCTACTTCGATTTTAAAAAAATGAACACTCAACTCCCCAGATTTTATCCTTCCGGAAATCTTGTTGTCAATACACAGATGAGAGCTGCTCAAGCTCAGACTACCCAAAATGTTCAGGAGTCAAGACCAGAGAACACCAAGAAGACTTATGAGTCCAAGCAGAATGAGTATCGTGTCTGGTGCGATGAAAAGTTTGATGCTAGTGATGAGGGCAGATACACTGTAAATGGATCCAAACTTCATTTATTTTTGCATGAAAACGTAAGTTACAAAAAAACAATTACCCATCCTTTTGGATAAGCTAATTAACTTCTCCGTTTTTTAAACAAAACAAAAGGTCAATTCCTGTAAAAGCAAGTACATCAGAAAAGGCGAGACAACAGCAAGAACCATTAGCAGCTCAACGTTGGAGCTTTACTTGGCCACCATTACTGACCTTTGGACTCAACAATGCATGAAGGGTATTAACAGCAACCCCCATCCTCGCCCCAAATGTGTTGGTCTCATCCAGGCAGCCAAAAACAATGAAGAGCATAAACGCAAATCCAAATATATTGATCATGGAAAGCTCTCTTTCAACGATAGATATATCACCACCCAAGAAATGACCATGCTTGTTGACTACTACTTCAGCGAAAAGACTGGAACAGACTTGAGAAACAGCCTTTCCTTCCTGCTGTCTCACTTTCTCCTTTTGCGTGGGCAGTCAGCACGAATGGCCGAGCTACCAGATTTGCAAACTGTAGATCTTCAGAGTGAAGGTCCTTCTCCTTGTCCCGCGCTTGTTTTTATTATGCGACAAGGAAAAACGAACCAGCATGGCCGATTGGAAGTGAGTGGCTGTCTCTGTAACAAGCTTGTTGAGATCTGCCCAGTCATGATGCTTGCTGCATACTTCTTCTAATGCTTCCATGTGGAAAACGAGCCGTTCCCTGTGTTTACCAAGTCAAAAGACTGGTTTGATATCAAGGTTCTTAAGTCAGGAACCGATCGAGCCAAAGAGTGGGGCTACTCTGCTCATAACAAGGCTTTCAATAAAGGGCTTGCTTTCTGCAAGATCTGCTCATTCAAAGTGACCCACATTGCTAGAGGTGCTGGTGCCAGAATGGCCAATTTAGATGGTGTTGATGAGGCCCAGATTCGACGTTTAGGCCGATGAAACAACTTAACAATGAATGGTGCTTACCTGACTGGTTTACTGCATGAGGTAATGCGAAAGATGGCCAGCTTTCTGGAAAGTGCAGGGCACTTCTTCTTGCCAAGAGCCATGAAGGAGCCCCCTGTTGAGTTGTTGAAGAAGGTTTTCCCTCAGGTCAAGTTTTGGCTCGATAAGATCAATGCAAACAAGACTCAAGACACTAACTCTGCCAACTGCTTCTTGAAGCTTATGCTTGTTTTAAGAAAAGTCTTTCTTCAAGTCTTGGTCTTGATGCGCCTTCACCACCCTACCCACCCAATCTGGCAGCACGCTCTTTTTGAGGACCCTTTGTATATTCAGTTTGAAAGGTAAGAAAAATAATATTTTTTTTAGTAGACATAATAAACCTATCAACGTTATCTAATATCCTTTATTTTTGCATAAATTAGGGATCTTAAAGCCCATATTGTCGAAGTCAGAGAAGACAATCCTACAACTCTACAACTTCGTACTACTGCCCCAATGCTCCACCGATCCCTCAAGACTATACAAGCCCAGATACAGTCAGAGTCAAGTGGGCTGAAAGAAACCATGCAGCAACTTTTTACTGGCTTAAGGGATATCACTTCTGGCCTTGCTCCATTAAGTATAATCCTGTCAGTCTCAGGTGGGCCAGACTTTCAGATGCCAATATTTACAATGAACTCTGAGACCAACATTGGAGAATCTGGAAGTATACAGGCTATACAATTTACAAACACACCAACACAGCCAATACAGTCACAACAACATCAACAACAGACAATAGCATCACCTCCTCTATAATATCGCATGAGTAGAGGAGTGAAAACAATTCCCGATCTTTGGAGAGAGTGGCATTTTGACCTGAATGGTGCGAAGTCTGTGGTTGAGTTAGAGAGACTTCAACCGGGATGGCATAGCCAAGATGACACTTTCTTTGCCAGAAGATGCCGTGTAATAATTGCTATTAAAAAGCATGCGAGGGAAAGTGAGTTGTCTGAGGAAATGGCAATGCACTTGGCAGAGGAGAGGAGGGTCTTGGGGAGAAAGACATTAGATTTCTTAGGAAAAAACCAAAACAGCATATTTACCAGCTAATAAAAAACATCAAAAAACTTAAGTTTATATAAAAAGTTACTTCAATAGAACATTTAAAACCTTTTTTTATCTATAATTGTTTTTGTTTGTTGGAATAATTATATGTATTTTGACGAATATATGGCTTTAAACGTAAAGAAGTATAAGTATTGTGTATATAAGTTGTGTATGACAAGTATAATTTATATAGATTATTTTATACTATATTAAATATTTTTTGAATTACAGACTTCTTTTCTTACTGTTCTGGATTATTTCTTTTATACTATTTTATATTACATTTGAGCTTGTGAAGTCCTGCACAAATATAAGTTGGACTTATTTCTTGTCAAGGCAAATATATGTGAAATTATTTTTATTTTTTACTATGCGGCATTTAAAAACTAGGACAGGAAAATAATTTTGAGGCTGTCCTGAATGCTATATAATAATAATTTTATTGAATAAAAAGATTATTTCTTTTATAAACAAAAATATTTGGTTAAATAATTTTTTGAGAAAACAAAAAGAAAGCTATGTGAATTTTTTTACTACGTGCAACTGATGTTAATAGTAGAAGTGGAATAGATAAATATAATAAAAATATAAAGAGAATGAAGAAAAGTATAATAAAAATATAATAATTGAATAAAGATGAAGTAAAAATATAGTGAGATAGAATAGAAGTAAAGTAAAGTAATAATATAATAATAGTGTAGTGAAATAAAATAAAATAAAAAATATAGTGATAGTATAATAATGAAATCTAATAAAAATGTAATAAAAAATATTGTAAAGAGATATCAGCAACAAACAAGTATATAAAATTAGAAGAAAGAAGTATAAGTTTTAGTGGGTGACAGGTGCTTCTAAGATAGCAATGTAGATGAGTATTCTAATTTTTAAGGGTGGGATATAAGTTGGGGTTTGGGAATAAAGGGTATCAGGAACAAGATTTCCCAAGAAATCTTGGGGAACTACTCCTGTTTACTAAAGACACATCACCTAGTCAACTCACTGTCAACATAAATGCTCACGAGTCCAGTATCATCCATCATAACTAACCACTAGACCAAACCACTAAAGAGATCTACTATCCAGTGTCTTTTACCAGAAGCTGCTTGATGTCACATCTAACTACAATACATATGTCAAAAATAATGTATGATATGTTAGATTTATTGTAGATTGTAACAGATTATCTGGCAAATAAAATACAATAATAATAGAATAGAATAGAAGACGAATACAGTAAAAGATGACATACAGCAATAGTTGACAGGTAAGAAAAGAGAGAACAATCTATAGAATTGTTATTAAAAGTGAGAGAGAGAGAAAAACATATAAAAACAGAATGACAAAAACAGAAAAGTAATAGCCAACAAGAAGACCAAAATCAACAAACAACCTTCCTAAAACCAAAGAACTAATGTGTTATATTGCAAGATATTATAAATCACAAAGAGAAGAAAACAAGAAAAAGATACTGAAATTGATTAAAAAATGATATTTTATTGAATAAAATTGCTTCTCTTTTAAAGATAAAGAGATTTAAAGTTGATAATAGAAGTTTAGAAAAATAAAGATAGCAAAAAATAGAATGATGATTAATTGATATGGCAAAAATAAAATATATAAATAAATATATGGTAAAAATATAATAATAAAAGTACTGATATTGTGCAAAGATGTCAGCAAGATGAATTATGTACATTGTAGATGAGGAATGTTACTAGTATTGGTGATCATGATTTTGAAGGAGTACAATATAGATAAATATGTTAACAAAGAGAAAAGAAAAAGATATAGTGTGTGTTATATCCAACATAATCATAGATTTAAATTAAAAGTACAGACACTCAATAAATACATACATTGCATTACTGACAACTAGTAACAATACTAAAGTATATATATTTTCTTATATAATAAAATTACGTAAAGAACATATTAAGACAAATACTAAGACTCTAGTCAATAACACTAAAAACATAAGAGCTAAATCATAGAATATTGTTGTATCCAACATAATTGTAGATTTAAATTAAAAGTACAGACACTCAATAAATACATACATTGAGTTACCGACAACTAGTAATGATACTAAAAGATATATCTTCCCTTATACAAGGAAATTACGTAAAGAACATACTAAGACAAATACTAAGACTTTAGTCAATAACACTAAAAACATAAGAACTAAATCATAGAAGATAATGGTAGAGAAACAGACATTACATAATATCATCATATCATCACCAAGCTAAATACAATGTCTATATAAACGCATAATACTAATAGCAATATAACAGTATCTCTTTTCTGATTCTTTCACTTCTTCTAATAAAACAAAGTCTCGCTGTACTCTCATCTGCATTTTATTTACTTTACATCTCATTTTTCTCTCATATACAACAGTATGTAAAAGGAACAGGGAATAGAAACAAGATTTTCTCTGTGCATGGAAAAATCTCCTCTTACAACCGAGGGTACAACAAGACATCAACAAACTGTTGATGTCAGTCTCTCATAATCAGAACAACATGTTACAACAAACCACTGGACAAACTCACTAAGCAGACTGACCCTCTGGTACAAGACACTACAACATAGCCCACAGCTTCATTTGTTTCCAACACTTGTGACAAAAAAATGACGTGTGATGTGTTTGTTTTTTGTGAATTGTAACAGTACCACTTGGCAAATAAATTTAATGTGGATTACAAAATACAAGAATAAAAATACAGCAAGAATCGAAAAGAATAGATAATTTGACAGATAAGAATTAGTGACAGACAGGTAGAAAAAATAGGAAGAAGATAAAAATAGAAATTGTGATAACAACAAGGTTTGAGAAAGACAGAAAAGAGAAAACAGAGAAACAAAATATGTCAAGATCAATAAACAACACTCCAAAGAACAAGAATACTGTATATGAATGAAGAATAAGAATAATAATGGACAAAATAAAATACAATCAAAGATAGAATGATGATTTTATTGATTGAAAAGATTGTTTATTTTATAAACAAAAATATTTGGTTAAAATAATTTTTTGAGAAAAAGAAAAGAAAATCAAGTGAAAATTTTACTACGTGTAACTGGTATTGATAGTAGAAGTAGAATAGAAAAATATAGAGAGAGTAAAATAAAAGTATAGTAAAAATATAATAATTGAATAAAGATAAAGTAAAAATATAGTGAGGTAGGATAGAAGTAAAGTAATAATATAATAATAATGTAATAAAGTAAAGTAAAAAATATAATAATAGTATAATAATGGAATCTAATAAAATTAATAAAAAATAGTGTAAATAAATGTCGGCAATAAAGAAGTATATGAAATTAGGGGAAAGAGATATAATGTTTTTAGTGGGTGACAGGTGTTTCTGAGATGACGATGTAGATGGGTATTTTAATTTTAAGGAACAGAATTATATTGGGGGGTTTGGGTATAGGGGTATCGGGAGCAAGATTTCCCAAGAAACCTGGGGGACCACTCTTGTCCCTCGAGACACGTCACTCGGTCGACTCACCGTCGACGTCAACGCCCACGAGTCCGGTACCACCCGTCACAGCTCACCGCCGGACCAAACCACCGAAGGAATCCACTGTCCGGTATCCCTCACCAGAAACTGACCAAATCCACACTTGTTTACAGCACACATGACAAAAACATCAAGGTTTCGTGATGTAATGGTTAGCATCTGAGATTCTGATTCTCATTATCCGAGTTCAAATCTCGGCGAGACCTCTTTTTGTGTCGTGTCAAAAAATTTTGTCAGCTTGTCAGACATTATTTTGATGAATCCGTAAAATCTGAAGATAGTTAACCGCAGTATAATGACTATTTCTTTAATTAAATATAAATAATAACTACTGCGGATAATGCGCAGTATTAGTTTAGAAAACTATATAAGACAATTCAATTCATATCAATAAAAAGTATCTTTTATCCTCTCTTTGATTTTACGTATACTCCTTGATCCCCAGTGGGTTTGACCTTTTGACTTTGTTATAGTAAAAGGAAGACCAACCCAGATTGGGAACGACAAGCTAACCTTTGTTGTTCCCAATCTGGGTTTGTCGGACATTATTTTGATGAATCCGAGAAATCGGGATAATTGACCGCAGCAGTTCTGTATGTCAAAGATACCTCATAGATAACGAACCGCAGTAATGTCTTGTAAAGATTAACCACAGTAACATCTTCTGAGCATCAACCGCAGTAAAAGGACTTCTCTTGTAATTAAATAGAGTATAATAGTTTACTGCGGATAATGCGCAGTAGTTATTATTTATATTTAATTAAAGAAATAGTCATTATACTGCGGTTAACTATCTTCAGATTTTACGGATTCATCAAAATAATGTCCGACACCTTTGTTATGCCCAAATTCTTGTCAACCTGTCAAGTCTCGATCTGGTATTTCTTTTCTGGCACTTGTAACTAAGTCGCAGAATCAATACCACTGGGGATCGTCAAGTTTATGAATAGTTTTTAAATAAGAATAAAAGATACTTTTTATTAAATATATTTCTTGACTATTTATACAAAATGATACTTGATTTCTGACTAAAATAATAGCTATAATAATATGTCTTGGATGCTTGTTGTCCAGTAATATCTTCTACAAGTATATTCACCATCTTAAACATCCAAAACATATATAAAAGATCAATTAGCAAAGTCAAAATCTTTTATACTAAAAAACCAACTGTTACTAATTGCTTATAACTTCCAAATTTGGGTCACTGATGTTAACTCTAATACTTTTTATAATTTTAACTTATATAAATTTTATAAATAACTATCTTCAACTAGAATACCATAAATAAATAGAAACAGATACAAATATAAAAAATTAAATACTTTTTTTATTAATAAAAACATTTGTTGTGGGGAGAAAATAAAGTAAAGTATAATATAGACAAAAGAATTCGTGAGAACTTGTGTAGGTTGTTTATTTCAAAAGAAAAGTAAAGAATGATAAAATTCGATTGTTTTTCTACATGGAACTATCTACTGATATTCATATATTTGTCTAATTTATAATTCAGTGTGTGCTTAAGTAATTTTTATTACGATGAGTCATCTTCCAGGAGTATTGTTCTTCTGAAAAGATCTGGAAAGACCAATTGATATGATACTTCTCCAGTCAGATCAGTCCAAGAGTTTTGGTAAAGAAGAGCATTTATACTATTGGTAATATTTTAGTATTCCAACCTGTTGTGGTAGTTGAAGTTGAAGAAGTTTTTAAGAGGAAGAATTCAAGATTTGAAATTAGGAACGAAGATTCGTGAGAACTTGTGTAGGTTTTGTTTATTGAGAAAGATTTTGTATCAAAGTTTGACCAGGTTCCTACACTGAACTACTACTGCTATTTATATTGTTTTGGATTGGGAAAATTATATGACTGGGGTCAGGTAATCGATCCTATCTGAGCCTTAATCAGAGCAACGTGATCTTGGGATAATTAATATATGATTAATTATATAAATGTGTGTAGTCCCAATGAAGTATTAACATCGAAAGTAAATGTGTTTATGAGTTATAATTATGCTTATAATAATCCACTGATGTATCCCATATTATGGTGATATCATCATATGAAATATCATCACTATCATGCATGCTAAACCTGTGTATTAAATAATAAAGTAATTGGTAGACACCTTTGACTGGAATAGCTGAGGCCTTATATTATTTCCTTCAGACTTATTCTCAATTACAGCAGTAGTCAATACTCATTTACAACACAACCCAGATACTCGGGTAATGTTTCATAATATTAAATAGTTGTAGTTGTAGTCTCTCAATTAAGTATTTGTATAATAAAAGAAATATGTAGATGAAATATAATGATGCCATATATATAATGTATATGTATTTGTATATCCCATGTCATGGTGATAATAATAAATAATCAATTATGTGTATGATGATCTGTGTATTAGATAATATCATAAAGGGAGATCCGTTTGACTGGAATAGCTGAGGATGTTATTTTATCCTTCAGTCTTACTCTCAGATTCAGCAGTAATCAATACTCATTCACAACATTATCCTCCACCAGATTCAACAATACCTTTTGTTGATTCGGCAATAAAACATTTCATTTACTATTTCATTGTCTGGCCAATTGCTTATTTTATTATAGTCAATCATGCACATAATTTTTGTACTTTATAGAGATCTACACTGTAAACTCAGCTTTGTGGATTACGTGTTCATTTTTTGTTGTTTTAATTTTTTGCTGCTATTCTTTTGTGTAATCTTTCTTCTCTACTCAAAGTGGTAGGAAGCATTCTTTTCTTGTGCTCATTGTTATTGTTACTTTTACCATTTAGTCTTGAAGTGTGAACTGTTTTCTTTTTTGAGGATGCACTTTTGTTAATCAAGTCTTCAGCTCTCTCATTCTCTAAACGTTCCAACTCTCTAACTTTCTTCCAATATTTTTGTACAATTGCGGAATCGGTAAAGTCTTCAGCCTTTTGCCATGTATTAGCGCGTTCGCCATAGCCAGCCCATTTGACCAAATATTCTCGTTGACCAGCAGTACCACGATGATCTCAAATGTCTTCAACTTCGTAGAGCTCATTCTCAATTGTTGATTCATCGATGGTGACCATCTTGAGTTCTGAGGGTGTATAATTTTGGTGTAACAATTCACCTTGCTCATCCTTTAACTCATGCGATCCTCCTTTATTCTTTCAAACCACTGTATATGGACCTTCATAAATAGGTGCCAATTTATTTGATCGATGTGGTAATCTGACCATAACGTGTGTTCCTTTGGGGATGTCGATTAGGATATTTTTGTGATCATATTTCTTTTTTAATTCCTCATTAATCCTTAACACACGTTCGTTAATGGCAGGGAATATAATATTTTCCATATGATCAATCTGCTTCTCTAGCTCATCAATTGTAACTGTGGCTTTTGGAAGAGAGTATTTATCTTTGTCACCATACTCATCAGGCACATTGACTCTGCGAGCATACATTAATGAAAACGGCGCACTTAGTGTTTTTTGAGGAATATGTCTATTGATACACAGCTGAACAATTGGTAGATAGTGACACCAGTCATTGCTGTTCGCTCTCATCATTTTACGTACAGTATTCTCTGCAATTTTTACACTGGCTTTGGCAATACCATTTCCTTGTGGGTGATATGCTGTCGAATATCTTCGATCAATTCCAAGCTCTTTAGATAGGCTTGACATTAAAGAGTTTCTAAATTCCAGACCATTGTCACTTTGCATTACTTTGGGAAAACCATAATCTCCAAAAATCTTTATCAATGCTTTAGCTATTGTTGTTGAGTTCTTGTTTGGCAGTGGTCTCAAGATAATGTACTTGAAGCATACATCAACCAGAACTAACATGTACGTGTGTCCATCCTCTGATACAGGGAATTCACCGCATAAGTCAATTGCAATATGATCAAATGGTAGGAATGCTACAACATTAGTCAATGAGTGATAGCCTTTCTTGCTAATATTGTGCTTCTGACATTCAGGGCAAGAACGAATAATCTCTTTAGCCTCTTCATATATATTAGTCCAGTGTAAGCCTTGTGAATGAAGATCATTCACTATAGCTTGACTTCCAAAGTGACCAAACGAATGTGCTTCTTTTAGTAAGCCATTACGCTTTTCTTCAGGAGGTGACATATAGTTGGACGACTCTGAAGCATTTTCGACGAGTTGCGTTGCAAGTACATTTAGCACTCTGTCTTTACTATATTTTTTCTTTTGAACAATAACTCTGTTTTTAGCTTGAAAGTCATTTGTTCTGATTTTTCTCAATCCATCATCCTCCACCAGCTTGTCACTATCCTCTGGGGGATACAAGCGGCTTAGCAAATCAGGTAGTTTATTCAACAAACCAGGTATATGGACCACCTTAAAATCAAAGTCAAGGAGTGTCTCAATCCAGCCAATCATCATCGGATTAGCAATTTTTTGAGTGTAGAGATAAATGAGTGCTTGATGATCAGTAAAAATTGTGAACTGTCGGCCCCACAGAAATGGACGGAATTTTTCAAGTGCCAAAACGACTGCATATAATTCTCTTTTAGTTGTGCTCCATCGTCACTGCGATGGGCTTAAGGAAGTTGATACAAAGCTGATATATTTATCACACCCTTGTTCATCTCGCTGAAACAATAAGCAAGCTGCTCCATAAAGGGATGCATCTGTGGCCACATACATTTCACGTGACATATCTGCGTAATGAAGAATTAAATCTTGGTGCAATATGTCTTTTAGTGCTTTAAAGCTTTTCGTCTGCTCATCTGTCCATTGACCAGACACATTCTTGGCATGACTCAAACGTGAAATAGGCTCAGCTACCTTCGAAATCATAGGAATATAATCTCTGAAGTAGTTGATCAAACCCATGAATTGCTGAATCTGTTTCGCAGTTGTAGGAATAGGCCATTTGTCAACATTTGTCAACTTTCGCTTATCAACCTTGGTTCCTGTCTCATTGACAACAAAACCAAGCAATCTCACTGAATGTTGAAGCCAGACACACTTTTCTGAGTTCAGAATCAACTTTGCGGATGACAATTTTTCAATAACTAATTTCACGTCTTTGACATGCTGTTCAAATGTTTCACTGGCAACGATACAATCATCAACAAAATTCTGTACACAGTCAATCTTATCAAATAAAGTAGCCATGACATGTTGAAATTGTGAAGTAAGCATCTTCAAGCCAAAACAGCCTTTAATAAAGCTATACTGTTGCCCACCTAAGTGAGTGAATGTCAGTTTGTGTACATCCTCAGGTGCAACTTTGAAACGATGATACGCATTGGATAAGTCGAGTGTGGTAAAGAATTTCTTTCCACTTAAGTTTTGAAATATTGTTTGAATTTTTGGAATTGGATAATTGAATGTGGGAGGTAGGATCTGATTCAACAATCGCACATATAAACACACTCTATGACTGACAATCTCACCCGCTTTGTTTCTCTTTGGAACAAGCAACATTGGACTGTTGAAGGAAGTGTTGGACTTGGACTTGACAATAGTTCCTGTCTCAAGCCATTCTTTTACTTGCTTGTCAAGTGTTGGTCTTAGAGCATGCGGTATAGGATACTGCCATCTGTAAGCCGTCGCACCTTCCTTAGTAGGTAAACGAATAATAGATTCTGATAAAGGACAATATGACTCAACGGGAATATTCTTATTTTCCTCCAGTGATGCTTTAATAGAGCTCATAAATTCTGCTCGTTGCTGTGCTGTGCCAGCTGGCGAATTATCAGGTTCAAACTTTTTCTCTTTATCAATATTTAGATTTTCATAAATGGCGGCATAGTCTTTTGCATTATCTGAATGGACATATTCTCCTTCGATATCATATGAAACATTATTTAATCCAATATTCATCTTTGCCAAAATATCTCTTCCAAGGAGGATATCAAAATTAAAACCCGTATTAAACTCTAACACCTCTGGTGCATGCTTAAAGATAATGCCATTTATATATTTAAAATTTAAAGGATCAGTTTTTCCTAATCTCTTTGTACTACTATTCTTAGACAGAAAATTAAAGGAACCAATTGAAGAATTTATTTTTGTTATTTGTAAATTGTTATTTAAACATTTCAAATTTATAAACGTGCAGGAACTGCCTGTATCGATCATCCCGATTAACTTCTGGTTCTATTCAAATGATATTTCCTCCATGTCTTCATCTATCCTGTCCTGGATCGTCTTGAGCATCTGCTCAGACTTATCCTTTGCGGGAGACTGGGATACCATGAGAATTGGCTCATTGTTCTTGCTTTTGCAGACATGACCATGGTAGTAGTTTTCACCACAATGTCTGCAAGGATTGCGACTGTTGGAACTACTGGCTTTGTTCTTGTGGTTGATCAAGGTAAAACACTTGCTGGACTCATGGGTCGGGTTTTTTCCATGGTGCGAGCAGAAAAATGTCTTCTCATGCTTGGTTATCTTGTTGGAGTGGTGAAGCTTCTTTCTGGGATGTTCCTCGTTATTCTTCTCAGGTTGCCCACGGGAACCAGGAATCAATCGGGTCGCCTCAGCATAGAGCCTGTTGTCATCCCCAAAGATGTCTCTGCCGATCTGCGTGATCTGCTCTACAGTCCAATCACACTTGGACTCCCCATTGGGACCAGAGCGGGCCATGGTAACTCTTACCAGTGTTTGCACTGATAAGGTCAGCAAGGCAAGGAAGCGATCAGCAATGCGAGCATCGTCTTTGGGTAAACCAGCATTGTAAACCGCATGGAGGAACTTCGAGTAATCACTGATGGACTCAGTGTTCTTCATCATCATTGTAAAGATCTGGTCTGTGAATCGCCGAGACACCAAGCTGGAACCATGTCTTTTGTTGAAGCATGATTTCGCCGCCTTCCAATCAATACACTTCTTAAGATCCATCTCTACCCATCCGTCATCAGTGTGAGGCAGGCAAAGTGGGAGGAATTTCTTCCAAATTCTCTCGATGTCCAAAGAAGAAGACTCGATCACATTCTTGAAAGTACGTAGGAAATGTCCAACTGATTCAAAAACCTCTTCATTTGGGAAGGGCTTAATAATACTGGAGGCCAATTGGAATTTGGGAAGATCTCTTCTGTTGAGAGTCAACCCTCCTTCACGGCCAGCTCTCTCTGTGTTTGTACCAGGAGAGGCAAGCATCTCGCTGCACTTTTCAAGGCTAGTGATTGCCAATCTTGTGCGCTCGATCCTGCGGAGTGCATCATCAGCTGCTTGCTCATTGTTTGCTACATGAACAGCGCTGAAGGCCTCGATGTGGTTGCCCAATTCAGCCTTGAGAACGGCCACACAGGAGGAAGCAGTTGCTACTTCTCTACCAACGGGAGGGGAACCAGAACCAGAAACGGAACCAAAACCAGGGGCAGCATCCGGAAAGAGGACGGGCTCACTCAAGTCAGAGAATAATTCATCCGCAGACATGGGGGACAAGGTAGCCTCCTCAGGAACAGGGGTCAAACCAGCGGGAAACAAGTCAGCAGGAGAGTTCATTGTAGTTCACGAAAAAAAATGTTGTGGGGAGAAAATAAAGCAAAATATAATATAGACGAAAGAATTCGTGAGAACTTGTGTAGGTTGTTTATTTCAAAAGAAAAGTAAAGAATGATAAAATTCGATTGTCTTTCTACATGGAACTATCTACTGATATTTATATGTTTTTCTAATTTGTAATTCAGTGTGTGCTTAAGTAATCTTTATCACGATGAGTCATCTTCCAGGAGTATTGTTCTTCTGGAAAGATCCGGAAAGACCAATTGATATGATACTTCTCCAGTCAGATCAGTCCAAGAGTTTTGGTAAAGAAGAGCATTTATGCTATTGGTAATATTTTAGTATTCCGACCCAGATACTTGGGTAATGTTTCATAATATTAGATAGTTGTAGTTGTAGTCTCTCAACTAAGTATTTGTATAATAAAAGAAATATGTAGATGAAATATAATGATGCCATATATATAATGTATATGTATTTGTATATCCCATGTCATGGTGATAATAATAAATAATCAATTATGTGTATGATGATCTGTGTATTAGATAATATCATAAAGGGAGATCCGTTTGACTGGAATAGCTGAGGATATTATTTTATCAATCAGTCTTACTCTCAGATTCAGCAGTAATCAATACTCATTCACAACACTAAGGATTCAACTCGATAATTCGGACAGAATGCACTTTTTTGTAAATTGGTATTACCAATTGGTTGCGCAGACAGCTTTGTGTATCCCTAAGCTAAAGGAACATAGCAGGGTCCATTGACAGGGATACTGTTACCCATACATAGGTTGAAAGACCGTCTTGTGATCACTTACAATCGCCCAGAGAGGACGGTATATTAAAGTGGCCTTCACTGCGCCGTAACCAAAATAAAATAAAAATTCTATTTAACGATGGCGTCAATCCTCTTCCTACATTCCCTCCATCCCGCCATCCCACCATCCCGCCATCAACTTTACAAAACTACCAGAATCGCCACCACCAACAATATTATTCTTTTATTTTATAATCACTGAAAAATAAAAATCGAAATAATGGCCATATAATAAAACCTCAACACTCGGAAGTCATATACAATATTTCTCTATACCTAAAGTGTTATATGTCACCATTCTCAGAGCTGACCTTCAACTCTCCAAGTCATATAGTATTCATACCACCATAATTCCGACACCTTCTTCGATCCCAATGACGCCATTCAATTCCGTCCCATCCCATCTAATTCCATCCCATCGGACATAATTTTCAAAGCTCACGCCTTTCAGTATACTTTTACGCGACTGGGTCTAGACCAAGCGGACGCCACCTAACAAAAAGTCTCGCGATGTTAATCTCTCGTCATTAGCATGCGCCATGAATGTCAAAACTTTGTCACACTGACTACTCACACGGACCACCCACACGGACCACCCACACGGACCACCCACACGGACCACCCACTCACACCGCCCACTTCTCGCCCATATAAAAAATACACTACTATTAAAACTTGATATTTTTAAATAAAAAATAAACTCATATTATTGTTCTCGCGCATTGTTTTATTCAGTTTTCTTCTAATAATAAAGTGTTTCTCTCAATCATTTGTAAAGCAGACATTGTATTTATGGGCAGACAAAAATGGTTTAAAAAAAAATTTTATTAATATTCAAATATATCGTCAGAATCTTAGTTCACCACCTATAAAGGCGGATCCATCCTCCACAGGGCGTAGACCTGTCCTGACTTCGTGGAAGAGAACGGAGTGGGGAGGAGATCGGGAACGCTGGGGTGTGAGGCTAGCTATGGGCTTAAAAAATAAAAGGTGAACAGGGAACGAAACTATCAATCTAAGCTAAGCTAAAGGGATAAACGAAAGCTATATCTAAAGACTACCCACTACGTAAACTAACTAGAGAGGGGAAACTAAACTACCCCACACCCACCACACCCACCACACCCACCACACCCCCCATCCACACCACACCAACACCCATCCATCCGACACGCCGCTGATTCACATAGAAAAAAGGTCAAGATTAGTATATCTATAGACTATACTACTCCCTCAACACAAATGAAAAGGAAATAATAGACTTACCATGCACAAGAGGAAAACAGAGATGGTCTGGCTGGCACTCTTACTAAATAACTGTGAAAAAATTTTATGCTTTCGTCATTAGATGATGACATAGCAGCATGCATAGAAAATTGTAGATCAATGGATTGATTGCTCTGATTAGAAGCAATATAAAGACTTTCATTTTAAAAACCCGAATTTCTTATATGGCTACCCATTTTCGTGAATTGATTTTATATAAAAATTTACTTGACACATATGTTATATATTAATATATTATTTCTTAAAAGAAAGGTTGTAAAACTGTACCACTTTAGTTGGAATATGAAAGAGAAAGTGGTCTATATATATATATATATGTATAGACTATAAGAGCATATCAAGAGACTCTTTATATTATCCCAGCTTTTTATTAAAGCAAGTCTCATAAATTAAAAATATTATTGACATGTTTAAAATGCAATTAGTTTTTTTTTTATTTACCGAATTGCTATAGTCGATAAGAGCAGATATCTAGTCTTAGATTATATATATAAATGTATTACAAGAGAACTAAAAGTTTTCACAACTGGGCATAGTAATATATAATATTGAGAGTATCGGGTTTTTATATTAGATAATAAGCAAATATAATAGCAAGAATGTTTTAATAAAACATATAAGAATAAAAGGAATCTATACTTTATATAAAGGTTTTGATATGGAATATATATCATAGAATTAACTTTTAGTTATATAATTAAATGTTATGAAAGAAAGAAAGCGCATATAGAAAAAAAAATTATTCTGAACACTCTAATAAACTGACATCATGTTCATCGCACTGCTTGAGATCTTTATTAGAAATAGATCCACTAAGAAAAAATTGGCAATTCAACTAGTGATTATAAAGAATGCTTATAATAGCTTTTAAA
>NW_017265138.1:1770354-1778432 GCF_001638985.1 Phycomyces blakesleeanus NRRL 1555(-) | reverse complement strand
TTATACATATTGTCTATTTCTTTTTGTGTCTTTTTACAACCTAAGGATTCTACTCAATAATTCGGACAGAATGCACTTTTTTGTAAATTGGTATTACCAATTGGTTGCGCAGACAGCTTTGTGTATCCCTAAGCTAAAAGAACATAGCAGGGTCCATTGACAGGGATACTGTTACCCATACATAGATTTAAAGACCGTCTAGTGTTCACTTATAATCGCCCAGAGAGGACGGTATATTAAAGTGGTCTTCACTGCGCCGTAACCAAAATAAAATAAAAATTCTATTTAACGATGGCGTGAATCCTCTTCCTATGTTCCCTCCATCCCGCCATCCCACCATCCCGCCATCAACTTTACAAAACTACCAGAATCGCCACCACCAACAATATTATTCTTTTATTTTATAATCACTGAAAAATAAAAATCGAAATAATGGCCATATAATAAAACCTCAACACTCGGAAGTCATATACAATATTTCTCTATACCTAAAGTGTTATATGTCACCATTCTCAGAGCTGACCTTCAACTCTCCAAGTCATATAGTATTCATACCACCATAATTCCAACACCTTCTTCGATCCCAATGACGCCATTCAATTCCGTCCCATCCCATCTAATTCCATCCCATCGGACATAATTTTCAAAGCTCACGCCTTTCAGTATACTTTTATGCGACTGGGTCTAGACCAAGCGGACGCCACCTAACAAAAAGTCTCGCGATGTTAATCTCTCGTCATTAGCATGCGCCATGAATGTCAAAACTTTGTCACACTGACTACTCACACGGACCACCCACACGGACCACCCACACGGACCACCCACACGGACCACTCACTCACACCGCCCACTTCTCGCCCATATAAAAAATACACTACTATTAAAACTTGATATTTTTAAATAAAAAATAAACTCATATTATTGTTCTCACGCATTGTTTTATTCAGTTTTCTTCTAATAATAAAGTGTTTCTCTCAATCATTTGTAAAGCAGACATTGTATTTATGGGCAGACAAAAATGGTTTAAAAAAAAATTTTATTAATATTCAAATATATCGTCAGAATCTTAGTTCACCACCTATAAAGGCGGATCCATCCTCCACAGGGCGTAGACCTGTCCTGACTTCGTGGAAGAGAACGGAGTGGGGAGGAGATCGGGAACGCTGGGGTGTGAGGCTAGCTATGGGCTTAAAAAATAAAAGGTGAACAGGGAACGAAACTATCAATCTAAGCTAAGCTAAAGGGATAAACGAAAGCTATATCTAAAGACTACCCACTACGTAAACTAACTAGAGAGGGGAAACTAAACTACCCCACACCCACCACACCCACCACACCCACCACACCCACCACACCCACCACACCCCCCCATCCACACCACACCAACACCCATCCATCCGACACGCCGCTGATTCACATAGAAAAAAGGTCAAGATTAGTATATCTATAGACTATACTACTCCCTCAACACAAATGAAAAGGAAATAATAGACTTACCATGCACAAGAGGAAAACAGAGATGGTCTGGCTGGCACTCTTACTAAATAACTGTGAAAAAATTTTATGCTTTCGTCATTAGATGATGACAT
The DNA here is from genome assembly GCF_001638985.1 of Phycomyces blakesleeanus NRRL 1555(-). Classification (NCBI taxonomy): domain Eukaryota; kingdom Fungi; phylum Mucoromycota; class Mucoromycetes; order Mucorales; family Phycomycetaceae; genus Phycomyces; species Phycomyces blakesleeanus. Next base: position 1,776,843 of record NW_017265138.1, on the reverse strand, counting down.
AGCAGCATGCATAGAAAATTGTAGATCAATGGATTGATTGCTCTGATTAGAAGCAATATAAAGACTTTCATTTTAAAAACCCGAATTTCTTATATGGCTACCCATTTTCGTGAATTGATTTTATATAAAAATTTACTTGACACATATGTTATATATTAATATATTATTTCTTAAAAGAAAGGTTGTAAAACTGTACCACTTTAGTTGGAATATGAAAGAGAAAGTGGTCTATATATATATATATGTATAGACTATAAGAGCATATCAAGAGACTCTTTATATTATCCCAGCTTTTTATTAAAGCAAGTCTCATAAATTAAAAATATTATTGACATGTTTAAAATGCAATTAGTTTTTTTTTTATTTACCGAATTGCTATAGTCGATAAGAGCAGATATCTAGTCTTAGATTATATATATAAATGTATTACAAGAGAACTAAAAGTTTTCACAACTGGGCATAGTAATATATAATATTGAGAGTATCGGGTTTTTATATTAGATAATAAGCAAATATAATAACAAGAATGTTTTAATAAAACACATAAGAATAAAAGGAATCTATACTTTATATAAAGGTTTTGATATGGAATATATATCATAGAATTAACTTTTAGTTATATAATTAAATGTTATGAAAGAAAGAAAGCGCATATAGAAAAAAAAATTATTCTGAACACTCTAATAAACTGACATCATGTTCATCGCACTGCTTGAGATCTTTATTAGAAATAGATCCACTAAGAAAAAATTGGCAATTCAACTAGTGATTATAAAGAATGCTTATAATAGCTTTTAAAATCACTCTCTGAATCGCTCCTTTTTTGTAGTGATATAGTATCTTACTGAAAATTATATAAACTAAATAGGAATTAATTTAATATGTTCTTATAACAGTTTAATCCACGAAATAGCTCGATGGATCATTAACTATCGCATTGTTTTTTTCTTTTTATTAATATATTAAATGTGTGACAGATACTATATATATGTCTTTTCTTTAATCCACCACACACACATACGCACACTCACCCAATTGTCTACCAATATATTGGCTGAACTGGTACAAAATATACTTGATTGTATGTTCCTTTTATATTTTCTTACAAACTAAGGATTATAATCCATAATTCGGACAGAATGCACTTTTTTGTAAACTGTTATTACCAATTGGTTGCGCAGGCGGTTTTCGTGTATCAATAAGCTAAAATAACATAGCAGAATCAATTGACAGGGATACTGTTCCCCATACATAGACTTAAAAACCGCCTAGTTCTCACTTACAATCGCTCAGACAGGATGATATATTAAAGTGGCCTTCACTGCGCCATAATCATAACAAAAAAAACTTTTTTTTACGGTGGCTTGCATCCTCCTTCTACATTCCCCCATTCATCCATCCCGTCATCCTTTTTGAGAATATTCATTCCTTTTGGGAATCGTCATTCATATAATATTACATTTCATAGTAGACAGAAGTCGGCCCAGTATAAAAATAAAACATATGTATGATTAATAAGAACTACAATTTCAGTTAACCAATAAAAACCGAATATGTTATATCAGCAATATGGTCCTGTCCGGATCGGCCGCCTATTGAGCTCGATCTGGACTGAAGGGATATTTCCAACAATCTTGGGCCGTCGGAATCCAGAAGATAATAATATCGTAAAAACATATATGCTAGTAATAATAGTTTTGCTTTCTTATAAATATATAGCTTGTATCATACCTCTCTCAAATAATTCCAAAATTGTTCATATATCCTGTCTCCTCAAGATTCTAATTAAAATTAGATTGGGTTTAATCTATAGATAATAATACAATATATATTGGAATATACTTCTATAGCCGATTTTTGTTCCACGGTATATATTTACAAATCATTCACAATCGCATTGTTATTTATATTTTCGTTAATACTTTTAATGTATGATAGAAGCTATATATAATAATATAATTTAAACTATGTTTTCTAGTATGTTTCATAAATAACACACTATCCAGATCCATACACATTCTTCTATAATTATACTTAATGAAATTGGATCAAAAAGCATCAAACATTTTACACCAAAAAAGCAAGAGCCTACAGAAAAATATTACCAAGTCAAAATGAAAAGGGTGATATTCATAAACCAAAAGTAACTTTCGAACTAAATATATATAAACTGTTATCATGTTTTGGATATATTGTTTTATATATGTTATTATTATTATTCAACACACTGGCACACACCAGAAGCTACTCCCGAACTATATACATATACGAGCCTCTATCATATTTTGGATATACTATCTTGTATATTTTATTATTATTATTCAACACATGGACACACACCAAAAGCTACTCCCGAAATATATATATATACGAGCTTCTATCATATTTTGGATACACTATCATATATATTTATTTTCATTTTATTCAATATACGGTTACACACCAGAAGCTACTCCCAAACTATATATATATAACTTGCTATCATATTTTGGGCTTACTATCATATATTTTTCTTTTCTTTTATCCAACACACACACATACGCACATATGCACATACGCACACTCGCACACTCGCCCAATTGTCTACCAATACAATTGCTGCACTGATACAATATATATATATTGTCTATTTCTTTTTGTGTCTTTTTACAACCTAAGGATTCTACTCGATAATTCGGACAGAATGCACTTTTTTGTAAATTGGTATTACCAATTGGTTGCGCAGACAGCTTTGTGTATCCCTAAGCTAAAGGAACATAGCAGGGTCCATTGACAGGGATACTGTTACCCATACATAGGTTGAAAGACCGTCTAGTGGTTACTTACAATCGCCCAGAGAGGACGGTATATTAAAGTGGCCTTCACTGCGCCGTAAAAAAAATAAAATAAAAATTCTATTTAACGATGGCGTGAATCCTCTTCCTACATTCCCTCCATCCCGCCATCCCACCATCCCGCCATCAACTTTACAAAACTACCAGAATCGCCACCACCAACAATATTATTGTTTTATTTTATAATCACTGAAAAATAAAAATCGAAATAATGGCCATATAATAAAACCTCAACACTCGCAAGTCATATACAATATTTCTCTATACCTGAAGTGTTATATGCCACCATTCTCAGAGCTGACCTTCAACTCTCCAAGTCATATAGTATTCATACCACCATAATTCCGACACCTTCTTCGATCCCAATGACGCCATTCAATTCCGTCCCATCCCATCTAATTCCATCCCATCGGACATAATTTTCAAAGCTCACGCCTTTCAGTATACTTTTACGCGACTGGGTCTAGACCAAGCGGACGCCACCTAACAAAAAGTCTCGCGATGTTAATCTCTCGTCATTAGCATGCGCCATGAATGTCAAAACTTTGTCACACTGACTACTCACACGGACCACCCACACGGACCACCCACACGGACCACCCACTCACACCGCCCACTTCTCGCCCATATAAAAAATACACTACTATTAAAACTTGATATTTTTAAATAAAAAATAAACTCATATTATTGTTCTCGCGCATTGTTTTATTCAGTTTTCTTCTAATAATAAAGTGTTTCTCTCAATCATTTGTAAAGCAGACATTGTATTTATGGGCAGACAAAAATGGTTTAAAAAAAAATTTTATTAATATTCAAATATATCGTCAGAATCTTAGTTCACCACCTATAAAGGCGGATCCATCCTCCACAGGGCGTAGACCTGTCCTGACTTCGTGGAAGAGAACGGAGTGGGGAGGAGATCGGGAACGCTGGGGTGTGAGGCTAGCTATGGGCTTAAAAAATAAAAGGTGAACAGGGAACGAAACTATCAATCTAAGCTAAGCTAAAGGGATAAACGAAAGCTATATCTAAAGACTACCCACTACGTAAACTAACTAGAGAGGGGAAACTAAACTACCCCACACCCACCACACCCACCACACCCACCACACCCCCCATCCACACCACACCAACACCCATCCATCCGACACGCCGCTGATTCACATAGAAAAAAGGTCAAGATTAGTATATCTATAGACTATACTACTCCCTCAACACAAATGAAAAGGAAATAATAGACTTACCATGCACAAGAGGAAAACAGAGATGGTCTGGCTGGCACTCTTACTAAATAACTGTGAAAAAATTTTATGCTTTCGTCATTAGATGATGACATAGCAGCATGCATAGAAAATTGTAGATCAATGGATTGATTGCTCTGATTAGAAGCAATATAAAGACTTTCATTTTAAAAACCCGAATTTCTTATATGGCTACCCATTTTCGTGAATTGATTTTATATAAAAATTTACTTGACACATATGTTATATATTAATATATTATTTCTTAAAAGAAAGGTTGTAAAACTGTACCACTTTAGTTGGAATATGAAAGAGAAAGTGGTCTATATATATATATATGTATAGACTATAAGAGCATATCAAGAGACTCTTTATATTATCCCAGCTTTTTATTAAAGCAAGTCTCATAAATTAAAAATATTATTGACATGTTTAAAATGCAATTAGTTTTTTTTTTATTTACCGAATTGCTATAGTCGATAAGAACAGATATCTAGTCTTAGATTATATATATAAATGTATTACAAGAGAACTAAAAGTTTTCACAACTGGGCATAGTAATATATAATATTGAGAGTATCGGGTTTTTATATTAGATAATAAGCAAATATAATAACAAGAATGTTTTAATAAAACATATAAGAATAAAAGGAATCTATACTTTATATAAAGGTTTTGATATGGAATATATATCATAGAATTAACTTTTAGTTATATAATTAAATGTTATGAAAGAAAGAAAGCGCATATAGAAAAAAAAATTATTCTGAACACTCTAATAAACTGACATCATGTTCATCGCACTGCTTGAGATCTTTATTAGAAATAGATCCACTAAGAAAAAATTGGCAATTCAACTAGTGATTATAAAGAATGCTTATAATAGCTTTTAAAATCACTCTCTGAATCGCTCCTTTTTTGTAGTGATATAGTATCTTACTGAAAATTATATAAACTAAATAGGAATTAATTTAATATGTTCTTATAACAGTTTGATCCACGAAATAGCTCGATGGATCATTAACTATCGCATTGTTTTTTTCTTTTTATTAATATATTAAATGTGTGACAGATACTATATATATGTCTTTTCTTTAATCCACCACACACACATACGCACACTCACCCAATTGTCTACCAATATATTGGCTGAACTGGTACAAAATATACTTGATTGTATGTTCCTTTTATATTTTCTTACAAACTAAGGATTATAATCCATAATTCGGACAGAATGCACTTTTTTGTAAACTGTTATTACCAATTGGTTGCGCAGGCGGTTTTTGTGTATCAATAAGCTAAAATAACATAGCAGAATCAATTGACAGGGATACTGTTCCCCATACATAGACTTAAAAACCGCCTAGTTCTCACTTACAATCGCTCAGACAGGATGATATATTAAAGTGGCCTTCACTGCGCCATAATCATAACAAAAAAAACTTTTTTTTACGGTGGCTTGCATCCTCCTTCTACATTCCCCCATTCATCCATCCCGTCATCCTTTTTGAGAATATTCATTCCTTTTGGGAATCGTCATTCATATAATATTACATTTCATAGTAGACAGAAGTCGGCCCAGTATAAAAATAAAACATATGTATGATTAATAAGAACTACAATTTCAGTTAACCAATAAAAACCGAATATGTTATATCAGCAATATGGTCCTGTCCGGATCGGCCGCCTATTGAGCTCGATCTGGACTGAAGGGATATTTCCAACAATCTTGGGCCTTCGGAATCCAGAAGATAATAATATCGTAAAAACATATATGCTAGTAATAATAGTTTTGCTTTCTTATAAATATATAGCTTGTATCATACCTCTCTCAAATAATTCCAAAATTGTTCATATATCCTGTCTCCTCAAGATTCTAATTAAAATTAGATTGGGTTTAATCTATAGATAATAATACAAGATATATTGGAATATACTTCTATAGCCGATTTTTATTCCACGGTATATATTTACAAATCATTCACAATCGCATTGTTATTTATATTTTTGTTAATACTTTTAATGTATGATAGAAGCTATATATAATAATATAATTTAAACTATGTTTTCTAGTATGTTTCATAAATAACACACTATCCAGATCCATACAAATTCTTCTATAATTATACTTAATGAAATTGGATCAAAAAGCATCAAACATTTTACACCAAAAAAGCAAGAGCCTACAGAAAAATATTACCAAGTCAAAATGAAAAGGGTGATATTCATAAACCAAAAGTAACTTTCGAACTAAATATATATAAACTGTTATCATGTTTTGGATTATATTATCTTATATATGTTATTATTATTATTCAACACACTGGCACACACCAGAAGCTACTCCCGAACTATATACATATATGAGCCTCTATCATATTTTGGATATACTATCTTGTATATTTTATTATTAT
>NW_017265138.1:1552375-1770254 GCF_001638985.1 Phycomyces blakesleeanus NRRL 1555(-) | reverse complement strand
ATTTTATGCTTTCGTCATTAGATGATGACATAGCAGCATGCATAGAAAATTGTAGATCAATGGATTGATTGCTCTGATTAGAAGCAATATAAAGACTTTCATTTTAAAAACCCGAATTTCTTATATGGCTACCCATTTTCGTGAATTGATTTTATATAAAAATTTACTTGACACATATGTTATATATTAATATATTATTTCTTAAAAGAAAGGTTGTAAAACTGTACCACTTTAGTTGGAATATGAAAGAGAAAGTGGTCCATATATATATATGTATAGACTATAAGAGCATATCAAGAGACTCTTTATATTATCCCAGCTTTTTATTAAAGCAAGTCTCATAAATTAAAAATATTATTGACATGTTTAAAATGCAATTAGTTTTTTTTTATTTACCGAATTGCTATAGTCGATAAGAGCATATATCTAGTCTTAGATTATATATATAAATGTATTACAAGAGAACTAAAAGTTTTCACAACTGGGCATAGTAATATATAATATTGAGAGTATCGGGTTTTTATATTAGATAATAAGCAAATATAATAACAAGAATGTTTTAATAAAACATATAAGAATAAAAGGAATCTATACTTTATATAAAGGTTTTGATATGGAATATATATCATAGAATTAACTTTTAGTTATATAATTAAATGTTATGAAAGAAAGAAAGCGCATATAGAAAAAAAAATTATTCTGAACACTCTAATAAACTGACATCATGTTCATCGCACTGCTTGAGATCTTTATTAGAAATAGATCCACTAAGAAAAAATTGGCAATTCAACTAGTGATTATAAAGAATGCTTATAATAGCTTTTAAAATCACTCTCTGAATCGCTCCTTTTTTGTAGTGATATAGTATCTTACTGAAAATTATATAAACTAAATAGGAATTAATTTAATATGTTCTTATAACAGTTTAATCCACGAAATAGCTCGATGGATCATTAACTATCGCATTGTTTTTTTCTTTTTATTAATATATTAAATGTGTGACAGATACTATATATATGTCTTTTCTTTAATCCACCACACACACATACGCACACTCACCCAATTGTCTACCAATATATTGGCTGAACTGGTACAAAATATACTTGATTGTATGTTCCTTTTATATTTTCTTACAAACTAAGGATTATAATCCATAATTCGGACAGAATGCACTTTTTTGTAAACTGTTATTACCAATTGGTTGCGCAGGCGGTTTTTGTGTATCAATAAGCTAAAATAACATAGCAGAATCAATTGACAGGGATACTGTTCCCCATACATAGACTTAAAAACCGCCTAGTTCTCACTTACAATCGCTCAGACAGGATGATATATTAAAGTGGCCTTCACTGCGCCATAATCATAACAAAAAAAACTTTTTTTTATGGTGGCTTGCATCCTCCTTCTACATTCCCCCATTCATCCATCCCGTCATCCTTTTTGAGAATATTCATTCCTTTTGGGAATCGTCATTCATATAATATTACATTTCATAGTAGACAGAAGTCGGCCCAGTATAAAAATAAAACATATGTATGATTAATAAGAACTACAATTTCAGTTAACCAATAAAAACCGAATATGTTATATCAGCAATATGGTCCTGTCCGGATCGGCCGCCTATTGAGCTCGATCTGGACTGAAGGGATATTTCCAACAATCTTGGGCCGTCGGAATCCAGAAGATAATAATATCGTAAAAACATATATGCTAGTAATAATAGTTTTGCTTTCTTATAAATATATAGCTTGTATCATACCTCTCTCAAATAATTCCAAAATTGTTCATATATCCTGTCTCCTCAAGATTCTAATTAAAATTAGATTGGGTTTAATCTATAGATAATAATACAAGATATATTGGAATATACTTCTATAGCCGATTTTTATTCCACGGTATATATTTACAAATCATTCACAATCGCATTGTTATTTATATTTTTGTTAATACTTTTAATGTATGATAGAAGCTATATATAATAATATAATTTAAACTATGTTTTCTAGTATGTTTCATAAATAACACACTATCCAGATCCATACAAATTCTTCTATAATTATACTTAATGAAATTGGATCAAAAAGCATCAAACATTTTACACCAAAAAAGCAAGAGCCTACAGAAAAATATTACCAAGTCAAAATGAAAAGGGTGATATTCATAAACCAAAAGTAACTTTCGAACTAAATATATATAAACTGTTATCATGTTTTGGATTATATTATCTTATATATGTTATTATTATTATTCAACACACTGGCACACACCAGAAGCTACTCCCGAACTATATACATATATGAGCCTCTATCATATTTTGGATATACTATCTTGTATATTTTATTATTATTATTCAACACACGGACACACACCAAAAGCTACTCCCAAAATATATATATATACGAGTCTCTATCATATTTTGGATACACTATCATATATATTTATTTTCCTTTTATTCAATATACGGTTACACACCAGAAGCTACTCCCAAGCTATATATATATAACCTGCTATCATATTTTGGGCTTACTATCATATATTTTTCTTTTCTTTTATCCAACACACGCACATACGCACACTCGCACACTCGCCCAATTGTCTACCAATACAATTGCTGCACTGATACAAAATATACATATTGTCTATTTCTTTTTGTGTCTTTTTACAACCTAAGGATTCTACTCAATAATTCGGACAGAATGCACTTTTTTGTAAATTGGTATTACCAATTGGTTGCGCAGACAGCTTTGTGTATCCCTAAGCTAAAGGAACATAGCAGGGTCCATTGACAGGGATACTGTTACCCATACATAGGTTGAAAGACCGTCTTGTGATCACTTACAATCGCCCAGAGAGGACGGTATATTAAAGTGGCCTTCACTGCGCCGTAACCAAAATAAAATAAAAATTATATTTAACGATGGCGTCAATCCTCTTCCTACATTCCCTCCATCCCGCCATCCCACCATCCCGCCATCAACTTTACAAAACTACCAGAATCGCCACCACCAACAATATTATTCTTTTATTTTATAATCACTGAAAAATAAAAATCGAAATAATGGCCATATAATAAAACCTCAACACTCGGAAGTCATATACAATATTTCTCTATACCTGAAGTGTTATATGCCACCATTCTCAGAGCTGACCTTCAACTCTCCAAGTCATATAGTATTCATACCACCATAATTCCGACACCTTCTTCGATCCTAATGATGCCATTCAATTCCATCCCATCCCATCTAATTCCATCCCATCGGACATAATTTTCAAAGCTCACGCTTTTCAGTATACTTTTACGCGACTGGGTCTAGACCAAGCGGACGCCACCTAACAAAAAGTCTCGCGATGTTAATCTCTCGTCATTAGCATGCGCCATGAATGTCAAAACTTTGTCACACTGACTACTCACACGGACCACCCACACGGACCACCCACACGGACCACCCACACGGACCACCCACTCACACCGCCCACTTCTCGCCCATATAAAAAATACACTACTATTAAAACTTGATATTTTTAAATAAAAAATAAACTCATATTATTGTTCTCACGCATTGTTTTATTCAGTTTTCTTCTAATAATAAAGTGTTTCTCTCAATCATTTGTAAAGCAGACATTGTATTTATGGGCAGACAAAAATGGTTTAAAAAAAAATTTTATTAATATTCAAATATATCGTCAGAATCTTAGTTCACCACCTATAAAGGCGGATCCATCCTCCACAGGGCGTAGACCTGTCCTGACTTCGTGGAAGAGAACGGAGTGGGGAGGAGATCGGGAACGCTGGGGTGTGAGGCTAGCTATGGGCTTAAAAAATAAAAGGTGAACAGGGAACGAAACTATCAATCTAAGCTAAGCTAAAGGGATAAACGAAAGCTATATCTAAAGACTACCCACTACGTAAACTAACTAGAGAGGGGAAACTAAACTACCCCACACCCACCACACCCACCACACCCACCACACCCCCCCATCCACACCACACCAACACCCATCCATCCGACACGCCGCTGATTCACATAGAAAAAAGGTCAAGATTAGTATATCTATAGACTATACTACTCCCTCAACACAAATGAAAAGGAAATAATAGACTTACCATGCACAAGAGGAAAACAGAGATGGTCTGGCTGGCACTCTTACTAAATAACTGTGAAAAAATTTTATGCTTTCGTCATTAGATGATGACATAGCAGCATGCATAGAAAATTGTAGATCAATGGATTGATTGCTCTGATTAGAAGCAATATAAGGACTTTCATTTTAAAAACCCGAATTTCTTATATGGCTACCCATTTTCGTGAATTGATTTTATATAAAAATTTACTTGACACATATGTTATATATTAATATATTATTTCTTAAAAGAAAGGTTGTAAAACTGTACCACTTTAGTTGGAATATGAAAGAGAAAGTGGTTCATATATATATATGTATAGACTATAAGAGCATATCAAGAGACTCTTTATATTATCCCAGCTTTTTATTAAAGCAAGTCTCATAAATTAAAAATATTATTGACATGTTTAAAATGCAATTAGTTTTTTTTTTATTTACCGAATTGCTATAGTCGATAAGAACAGATATCTAGTCTTAGATTATATATATAAATGTATTACAAGAGAACTAAAGTTTTCACAACTGGGCATAGTAATATATAATATTGAGAGTATCGGGTTTTTATATTAGATAATAAGCAAATATAATAGCAAGAATGTTTTAATAAAACATATAAGAATAAAAGGAATCTATACTTTATATAAAGGTTTTGATATGGAATATATATCATAGAATTAACTTTTAGTTATATAATTAAATGTTATGAAAGAAAGAAAGCGCATATAGAAAAAAAAATTATTCTGAACACTCTAATAAACTGACATCATGTTCATCGCACTGCTTGAGATCTTTATTAGAAATAGATCCACTAAGAAAAAATTGGCAATTCAACTAGTGATTATAAAGAATGCTTATAATAGCTTTTAAAATCACTCTCTGAATCGCTCCTTTTTTGTAGTGATATAGTATCTTACTGAAAATTATATAAACTAAATAGGAATTAATTTAATATGTTCTTATAACAGTTTGATCCACGAAATAGCTCGATGGATCATTAACTATCGCATTGTTTTTTTCTTTTTATTAATATATTAAATGTGTGACAGATACTATATATATGTCTTTTCTTTAATCCACCACACACACATACGCACACTCACCCAATTGTCTACCAATATATTGGCTGAACTGGTACAAAATATACTTGATTGTATGTTCCTTTTATATTTTCTTACAAACTAAGGATTATAATCCATAATTCGGACAGAATGCACTTTTTTGTAAACTGTTATTACCAATTGGTTGTGCAGGCGGTTTTTGTGTATCAATAAGCTAAAATAACATAGCAGAATCAATTGACAGGGATACTGTTCCCCATACATAGACTTAAAAACCGCCTAGTTCTCACTTACAATCGCTCAGACAGGATGATATATTAAAGTGGCCTTCACTGCGCCATAATCATAACAAAAAAAACTTTTTTTTACGGTGGCTTGCATCCTCCTTCTACATTCCCCCATTCATCCATCCCGTCATCCTTTTTGAGAATATTCATTCCTTTTGGGAATCGTCATTCATATAATATTACATCTCATAGTAGACAGAAGTCGGCCCAGTATAAAAATAAAACATATGTATGATTAATAAGAACTACAATTTCAGTTAACCAATAAAAACCGAATATGTTATATCAGCAATATGGTCCTGTCCGGATCGGCCGCCTATTGAGCTCGATCTGGACTGAAGGGATATTTCCAACAATCTTGGGCCGTCGGAATCCAGAAGATAATAATATCGTAAAAACATATATGCTAGTAATAATAGTTTTGCTTTCTTATAAATATATAGCTTGTATCATACCTCTCTCAAATAATTCCAAAATTGTTCATATATCCTGTCTCCTCAAGATTCTAATTAAAATTAGATTGGGTTTAATCTATAGATAATAATACAAGATATATTGGAATATACTTCTATAGCCGATTTTTATTCCACGGTATATATTTACAAATCATTCACAATCGCATTGTTATTTATATTTTTGTTAATACTTTTAATGTATGATAGAAGCTATATATAATAATATAATTTAAACTATGTTTTCTAGTATGTTTCATAAATAACACACTATCCAGATCCATACACATTCTTCTATAATTATACTTAATGAAATTGGATCAAAAAGCATCAAACATTTTACACCAAAAAAGCAAGAGCCTACAAAAAAATATTACCAAGTCAAAATGAAAAGGGTGATATTCATAAACCAAAAGTAACTTTCGAACTAAATATATATAAACTGTTATCATGTTTTGGATTATATTATCTTATATATGTTATTATTATTATTCAACACACTGGCACACACCAGAAGCTACTCCCAAACTATATACATATATGAGCCTCTATCATATTTTGGATATACTATCTTGTATATTTTATTATTATTATTCAACACACGGACACACACCAAAAGCTACTCCCAAAATATATATATATACGAGCCTCTATCATATTTTGGATACACTATCATATATATTTATTTTCCTTTTATTCAATATACGGTTACACACCAGAAGCTACTCCCAAACTATATATATATAACCTGCTATCATATTTTGGGCTTACTATCATATATTTTTCTTTTCTTTTATCCAACACACGCACATACGCACACTCGCACACTCGCCCAATTGTCTACCAATACAATTGCTGCACTGATACAAAATATACATATTGTCTATTTCTTTTTGTGTCTTTTTACAACCTAAGGATTCTACTCGATAATTCGGACAGAATGCACTTTTTTGTAAATTGGTATTACCAATTGGTTGCGCAGACAGCTTTGTGTATCCCTAAGCTAAAGGAACATAGCAGGGTCCATTGACAGGGATACTGTTACCCATACATAGGTTGAAAGACCGTCTTGTGATCACTTACAATCGCCCAGAGAGGACGGTATATTAAAGTGGCCTTCACTGCGCCGTAACCAAAATAAAATAAAAATTCTATTTAACGATGGCGTCAATCCTCTTCCTACATTCCCTCCATCCCGCCATCCCACCATCCCGCCATCAACTTTACAAAACTACCAGAATCGCCACCACCAACAATATTATTCTTTTATTTTATAATCACTGAAAAATAAAAATCGAAATAATGGCCATATAATAAAACCTCAACACTCGGAAGTCATATACAATATTTCTCTATACCTAAAGTGTTATATGTCACCATTCTCAGAGCTGACCTTCAACTCTCCAAGTCATATAGTATTCATACCACCATAATTCCGACACCTTCTTCGATCCCAATGACGCCATTCAATTCCGTCCCATCCCATCTAATTCCATCCCATCGGACATAATTTTCAAAGCTCACGCCTTTCAGTATACTTTTACGCGACTGGGTCTAGACCAAGCGGACGCCACCTAACAAAAAGTCTCGCGATGTTAATCTCTCGTCATTAGCATGCGCCATGAATGTCAAAACTTTGTCACACTGACTACTCACACGGACCACCCACACGGACCACCCACACGGACCACCCACACGGACCACCCACACGGACCACCCACACGGACCACCCACACGGACCACCCACCCACCCACACGGACCACCCACTCACACCGCCCACTTCTCGCCCATATAAAAAATACACTACTATTAAAACTTGATATTTTTAAATAAAAAATAAACTCATATTATTGTTCTCGCGCATTGTTTTATTCAGTTTTCTTCTAATAATAAAGTGTTTCTCTCAATCATTTGTAAAGCAGACATTGTATTTATGGGCAGACAAAAATGGTTTAAAAAAAAATTTTATTAATATTCAAATATATCGTCAGAATCTTAGTTCACCACCTATAAAGGCGGATCCATCCTCCACAGGGCGTAGACCTGTCCTGACTTCGTGGAAGAGAACGGAGTGGGGAGGAGATCGGGAACGCTGGGGTGTGAGGCTAGCTATGGGCTTAAAAAATAAAAGGTGAACAGGGAACGAAACTATCAATCTAAGCTAAGCTAAAGGGATAAACGAAAGCTATATCTAAAGACTACCCACTACGTAAACTAACTAGAGAGGGGAAACTAAACTACCCCACACCCACCACACCCACCACACCCACCACACCCCCCATCCACACCACACCAACACCCATCCATCCGACACGCCGCTGATTCACATAGAAAAAAGGTCAAGATTAGTATATCTATAGACTATACTACTCCCTCAACACAAATGAAAAGGAAATAATAGACTTACCATGCACAAGAGGAAAACAGAGATGGTCTGGCTGGCACTCTTACTAAATAACTGTGAAAAAATTTTATGCTTTCGTCATTAGATGATGACATAGCAGCATGCATAGAAAATTGTAGATCAATGGATTGATTGCTCTGATTAGAAGCAATATAAAGACTTTCATTTTAAAAACCCGAATTTCTTATATGGCTACCCATTTTCGTGAATTGATTTTATATAAAAATTTACTTGACACATATGTTATATATTAATATATTATTTCTTAAAAGAAAGGTTGTAAAACTGTACCACTTTAGTTGGAATATGAAAGAGAAAGTGGTTCATATATATATATGTATAGACTATAAGAGCATATCAAGAGACTCTTTATATTATCCCAGCTTTTTATTAAAGCAAGTCTCATAAATTAAAAATATTATTGACATGTTTAAAATGCAATTAGTTTTTTTTTTATTTACCGAATTGCTATAGTCGATAAGAACAGATATCTAGTCTTAGATTATATATATAAATGTATTACAAGAGAACTAAAGTTTTCACAACTGGGCATAGTAATATATAATATTGAGAGTATCGGGTTTTTATATTAGATAATAAGCAAATATAATAGCAAGAATGTTTTAATAAAACATATAAGAATAAAAGGAATCTATACTTTATATAAAGGTTTTGATATGGAATATATATCATAGAATTAACTTTTAGTTATATAATTAAATGTTATGAAAGAAAGAAAGCGCATATAGAAAAAAAAATTATTCTGAACACTCTAATAAACTGACATCATGTTCATCGCACTGCTTGAGATCTTTATTAGAAATAGATCCACTAAGAAAAAATTGGCAATTCAACTAGTGATTATAAAGAATGCTTATAATAGCTTTTAAAATCACTCTCTGAATCGCTCCTTTTTTGTAGTGATATAGTATCTTACTGAAAATTATATAAACTAAATAGGAATTAATTTAATATGTTCTTATAACAGTTTGATCCACGAAATAGCTCGATGGATCATTAACTATCGCATTGTTTTTTTCTTTTTATTAATATATTAAATGTGTGACAGATACTATATATATGTCTTTTCTTTAATCCACCACACACACATACGCACACTCACCCAATTGTCTACCAATATATTGGCTGAACTGGTACAAAATATACTTGATTGTATGTTCCTTTTATATTTTCTTACAAACTAAGGATTATAATCCATAATTCGGACAGAATGCACTTTTTTGTAAACTGTTATTACCAATTGGTTGTGCAGGCGGTTTTTGTGTATCAATAAGCTAAAATAACATAGCAGAATCAATTGACAGGGATACTGTTCCCCATACATAGACTTAAAAACCGCCTAGTTCTCACTTACAATCGCTCAGACAGGATGATATATTAAAGTGGCCTTCACTGCGCCATAATCATAACAAAAAAAACTTTTTTTTACGGTGGCTTGCATCCTCCTTCTACATTCCCCCATTCATCCATCCCGTCATCCTTTTTGAGAATATTCATTCCTTTTGGGAATCGTCATTCATATAATATTACATCTCATAGTAGACAGAAGTCGGCCCAGTATAAAAATAAAACATATGTATGATTAATAAGAACTACAATTTCAGTTAACTAATAAAAACCGAATATGTTATATCAGCAATATGGTCCTGTCCGGATCGGCCGCCTATTGAGCTCGATCTGGACTGAAGGGATATTTCCAACAATCTTGGGCCGTCGGAATCCAGAAGATAATAATATCGTAAAAACATATATGCTAGTAATAATAGTTTTGCTTTCTTATAAATATATAGCTTGTATCATACCTCTCTCAAATAATTCCAAAATTGTTCATATATCCTGTCTCCTCAAGATTCTAATTAAAATTAGATTGGGTTTAATCTATAGATAATAATACAAGATATATTGGAATATACTTCTATAGCCGATTTTTATTCCACGGTATATATTTACAAATCATTCACAATCGCATTGTTATTTATATTTTTGTTAATACTTTTAATGTATGATAGAAGCTATATATAATAATATAATTTAAACTATGTTTTCTAGTATGTTTCATAAATAACACACTATCCAGATCCATACACATTCTTCTATAATTATACTTAATGAAATTGGATCAAAAAGCATCAAACATTTTACACCAAAAAAGCAAGAGCCTACAAAAAAATATTACCAAGTCAAAATGAAAAGGGTGATATTCATAAACCAAAAGTAACTTTCGAACTAAATATATATAAACTGTTATCATGTTTTGGATTATATTATCTTATATATGTTATTATTATTATTCAACACACTGGCACACACCAGAAGCTACTCCCAAACTATATACATATATGAGCCTCTATCATATTTTGGATATACTATCTTGTATATTTTATTATTATTATTCAACACACGGACACACACCAAAAGCTACTCCCAAAATATATATATATACGAGCCTCTATCATATTTTGGATACACTATCATATATATTTATTTTCCTTTTATTCAATATACGGTTACACACCAGAAGCTACTCCCAAACTATATATATATAACCTGCTATCATATTTTGGGCTTACTATCATATATTTTTCTTTTCTTTTATCCAACACACGCACACACGCACATACGCACATACGCACACTCGCACACTCGCCCAATTGTCTACCAATACAATTGCTGCACTGATACAAAATATACATATTGTCTATTTCTTTTTGTGTCTTTTTACAACCTAAGGATTCTACTCGATAATTCGGACAGAATGCACTTTTTTGTAAATTGGTATTACCAATTGGTTGCGCAGACAGCTTTGTGTATCCCTAAGCTAAAGGAACATAGCAGGGTCCATTGACAGGGATACTGTTACCCATACATAGGTTGAAAGACCGTCTTGTGATCACTTACAATCGCCCAGAGAGGACGGTATATTAAAGTGGCCTTCACTGCGCCGTAACCAAAATAAAATAAAAATTCTATTTAACGATGGCGTCAATCCTCTTCCTACATTCCCTCCATCCCGCCATCCCACCATCCCGCCATCAACTTTACAAAACTACCAGAATCGCCACCACCAACAATATTATTCTTTTATTTTATAATCACTGAAAAATAAAAATCGAAATAATGGCCATATAATAAAACCTCAACACTCGGAAGTCATATACAATATTTCTCTATACCTAAAGTGTTATATGTCACCATTCTCAGAGCTGACCTTCAACTCTCCAAGTCATATAGTATTCATACCACCATAATTCCGACACCTTCTTCGATCCCAATGACGCTCTTACTCATATTTAAAAATTTCAACAAGCAACATTTGATATATGCTACTACATAATTTGACTTAGATTCACTCGTTTAATAAAGTGCGACTACTTCATATAAGGCTTTGTGTTTTATTAAACAAAAACATCAGGCCATTTGTAGGAAAAGTATAATGTACACAAAAGAACTGTTTAGGTAACATTTATGTGTACACCGTATTTATGTGATTTGCGACCTCTATTATAATTCCCAATTTGGACTGTTAGCAGCTTCAAGTGAGTACTAACTCAGATATTACGGAAAACATTACCGAAAATGATATATATCTGTGATGTATATGTATTCAATTGTGAAACACATGGTTTATTATAAGAAAATGTCTGAGTATAGTAAAGTGGCTCAGAGTTTATAGTTTAAGTACAAACTATATTATTATATTTATATGTTTTTATAAAATATGTTTTTGCTATTTGCTATCTACGTGTAACCTCACAATCTTTTTATCTTCTGAACTATATTTAAAGTAAGCACAGGAACTAATCGGATACATATATAATGACTATAATATATATATATATTGAATTTTACCCGACCAAACCAGGTTCTCTTTTTATTGTATTAATCAAGGCTTTTAAACTAGTACAAGCCACCTTTAATTATTCTTCTTCGTTTATATTAATTATCAACATTTTATTTTTATTTGCTCTATATATTTTATTTTAAAATTTGTTATCTTCGCATATCTCAAACAGTCAAATTTATATCAGCTTCTATCTGAAATATAAAAGTTTGGTAAAGCGTTATATTCACAAGTCTGAATTATTTTATTTTATGGAAAAAATATAGCCTTTTTTTTTATCTTTGTGCCAACTTCGACAAGGATTTAAAATTTATTGATGCAAATACTCCCATAATTTATGTTAAAAAAAAAACTAAATTGAACTGATGGGTGAAGTGATTTTTTTATCTAGAGTTGTGATGTTTGATTTTAAGAAAAGATAAAATTATCTGATTGTTAGAGATGTTCTTAGAAATAATCAAACATATAGAATACAATCAAAGAAAAGTATATATTACAGAACAATCTTCAATATATATATCGATTGTTTAAGTCAGGGGTATCATAAGAGTAAACTGATATAAATCGCAATTGCAATGTCTTCTTTAAACACAATAAGAATAAACAAATATCAGAGAGAATTAAAGGGAACAAAGACTCCGTGTCTATAAATAAAATAAATTTATATAAAAACGGATTTGATTTAATCAAATCAAAGCAGATGTTTAAAAAATTCAATAAACAAGTGAAGGATAAATTGTTTTTAATATTTAATTATATTTTTTTTTATTTTTCTTTGGATTTTATTTTCATTATTATTATTATTGATAATATCCAATATTTAACTGATATTTAGAATGTATACTTGTTCTCAATAAGTTGTTAAGTGTTTTTTGTATAATAGTGTTTTCCTTTTTTTTTTATTTTTCAATAAAACTTGATATTCCAACATCAAATAAAATTATTAAATTCTTAGTTGATAAGATTCTTAGTTTTGTTTTATTTCAGTTAAATATATTTGAAAATCTTATATAAATCAAATAAACATATATATTTTATTAAACCTGATAAGATACAGCTCTTATAATAAGGATATATTTTCTTTTTCGTCTATCTTTACAATTCTTAACCAGGGAGCATATTGTTCAATTTGACATTTCATATTAAATCCGTGTCTGATAAAATAGGGTGTTTCAAGTTTAAAGATCTTGAAGAATTCAAGGTTTTTATTTTCTATCCATACTCTATTAATTAGCTAATAACATCTAATATAAAAATATATTACTGAACTTCCTTACGTAAAGTTCTGTAAAAAATAATCAACTTTTAAAAATCTAAAAGAAACCTTTTGAAGCTTTTTGATTTACATATTTTTTACATATACTTCACTAGTTTCGGAATCCTTTTTGAAGCTGACTTACCTTTTACACTCGCCGATGGAAATATTTCCATTTAAAACACCCTAATGGTATCTATTCTGTCTTTTAATACTACTCGAATGGAGACTGAAAACAACACTTTCCCACTGCAGGAGTAAGTAGCGGATTTCAATTT
Organism: Phycomyces blakesleeanus NRRL 1555(-); assembly: GCF_001638985.1. Taxonomy (NCBI): domain Eukaryota; kingdom Fungi; phylum Mucoromycota; class Mucoromycetes; order Mucorales; family Phycomycetaceae; genus Phycomyces; species Phycomyces blakesleeanus. The sequence goes on along the minus strand of NW_017265138.1, from coordinate 1,756,532 downwards.
TCAAGCTAATTCATACTCCGAATATTCGATTTATTTAAAAGCCCGCCGCGCCTCTTATTCCACTCGTTTTTTATCGTCTCTAGCTCTTTAATGCACTTGTTTTCAGCAAAAACGAATTACTAGAACGCAAGATAATCAAACATTTAGTTGAATTACATAAAGCACAAAGATATAAATTTGTGTTATTTCAAACTGAGGTTCTAATTTATTTCTTTTTGGTTTTGTGGTACAATGTATTATTTTGAGTAAAAAAAACAGTAGTACACATTCAAAAAACAAATATTTGTTATCAATCAAAAGTAGAGTTCTTTCTTTATTACACCTTTCTTACATTTCACACGAAAGCTACATTCCTACATTAATTAACACTTCGGCATTAACAAAATGTGTATAAGAAAAAATACTTTGTCATCAGTCATTCACCTTTTTATGTAAGACACTATTGCTTTTCGTAAAGACGATAATTCCAGAGAGACGAATCAGGCATCCCTTATACGACAATTGAAAACATCATCAAGATATAAGAAGAAACTAACATTGGAACACTTGACTAAAATCATAGTCAATAGAGACCATATATACTACATGATACTAACAATATTACCCTTTGTTTGAGTGCGAGCTGTATAGGTATCGCCAAAGTAGCTTTTTTTAAAAACAAAAGTTAAAATCAGTACAGCCGTTTGTTACGATATTGTTATAAAAAAACTTTTCTGCAAACGGCTTTGCTTATTACGTCTCAGTATATTGGTCAAAGTGGTATCTACACAATCAAATAATATGCTTCGTTTGGTAAGATCTAGAGTTAATATTCCAGTGGAAGACTGGAGATAGAGTAAAATTCTTAGATAGGTTCTCGCTTATGTTAAAAGACAATGATTCTGACACCATCCATAAGAATGTTTCCTAATTAAAAAAAACCCCCGTATAGTTTCTCCAATGAAGTTAGAGAAAGGTTTGGTGGTATTTTGGGCTGGTTTCTCGGTTAGTGCATTTGGTCATTTTGTGGCTACTGAAAGGCTCTGTTGATTAACATGTTTATACGAACAGTTTATTCAAGAGCTGAAATACCTGCTGAGGTAAACGAATAAACTTGTAAGATAGTAATAGGTACAGTGAGAGTGTTGTTTGTTTAAGAAATACAGATCCTAATTGTTTATAAGATATGAATATTTGCTTCCTGGGTTTAAGGTTGTTGTTGGTTAATGACTGGTGAGATCATTGCCGTAGTATTAAGTATGATTTAAATCCTCTGTAGAGTTAGTCATATGATGCTGTCTCAGGTATTATCACTTTAGAAATTAACTTGTAAACTAACTCTTGCTTAATTATACACTTTACGATTAAATAAACAAATATATCAGGATCCAGAGGAGACTATATCATTGCTGATAAACCTGACTTAGTAAACATCTCAGGTATAATACACACATACTATGCACTTGTGTACTTCGTATTGCTTTATTGGCAGCCAATAATAAACCATCAAAAACCTTTAAAATTCAAGACCCAGTGGCTATATAATTAGTTTACCTAGATATCCATTGCGATTCACTTCTTTGGTACTAACAATATGTAATGCACCAAATATTTTACCTTCGTAGTATAGTCTTAAATCTTGACTGATTGGCCCTATCAGGATTGTGTCAGTGTGTGAGTTGACAATTTAGTTTTATTTTTATCGTTAATCTTCTTTTCTGATGTTTTTGATTCCTTTGGTATTGTTGGTTACTAGAAATTTATTTATATATTTGATTAAATGAAATCAGGGATTTTAGTAATTTTTTATGATGGGGTCTCGACTGACTTGACTGACTCGCTTGACTCGACCGACTCGACTGACTCGCTTGACTCGACCGACTCGACTGACTCGCTTGACTCGCTTGACTCGACCGACTCGACTGACTCGCTTGACTCGCTTGACTCGCTTGACTCGCTTGACTCGACCGACTCGACTGACTCGCTTGACTCGCTTGACTCGACCGACTCGACTGACTCGCTTGACTCGCTTGACTCGACCGACTCGACTGACTCGCTTGACTCGACTGACTCGACTGACTCGACTGACTCGACTGACTCGACTGACTCGACTGACTATGTATAAGATAGATGTAGTATTAAACATTGGTTTTACTTGAATATATCCTTTTTCTTCAAGATGACAATAATAACAATACACGGATAGTACATGGTTTGAATATATGCAAAGACCTGAGATAGGTGTGTTTTTATTTTTATTTTTTATATGTTGATATTTCTTTCCACACGTATATATACATAATATATTACTCTGGTTTCTGAGCAATCACATAATGATTATCACGATCGTATCCTGTCGTTTCAATCACCACCCCATCAATCTGTCGGAAAAGATCATCAAGCTCTCCTTGCTTGAATAAATGATAGTATCTATATAAAATTATAATAGTGATAGCAGCAACGAGAAGGTGCATTGATATATATTTAAATAAATGAAAGTAATAACCGAATATATCCATAAATCTCTTCTCCTTCTTCTTACCTGTTGTAGACTGTAGTAGTTACTTCTGCCTTTGTACCCTTTTTATCAGAGTTCTCTATCCGCGGTTCTTTTGTCGATAATGTCCAGGGAACAAATACATCTTGTGTTCCAACCTCGAAATTACGTTTACTGAACTTGGTTTGTTCTAAAGCCCAAACGAATACTAATATTCTTCCACCTGGACGAACGATACGCAAAAGTTCCTAATATATATACCCATGTTTTAATTAAAGTATGATAATGTATGTGTACCGAGAAAGTCTTACGAACATTATCCACAATATAATTTTATATATAATTGTGTTTCTTACCTCGATTGCCATGCGTCGTCGTTCAGGAGTCGAGAAATGATGAATGACAGCGATGGAAATAGCAAAATCCTATAGTAGATGTATTAATTATCTTGAATACATAAAACCAAAAGAAATGGTTTAGATGGCTTACCCCAATGCACAAGATAAACCTTTATTGTACTTACGAATGCATTCGGGCGATAGGGCAATGTTAATCCATCAGCAACCATTCCTTCCAATCCTCGCTCGTTTACAATTTTGATCAAGTTGCTACTTCTATTAAAATTAAAAAGTAATATATAAATATATATATAATTATAAAGATTCTCTAGCTTATAAAACTCTGATTATCTATAGATGTTATGTATGTTTGTGTGTATGGTTAAAAAAAAAAGAAAAAATATATTACCTATCTGATCCCAAAACAAGAACGTTTGGGTTCACACCAATATATTTACCATTTCCACAGCCAACATCGGCACCAATACTTCCGGTAGGCAATTCAGTCAAGAATTTCTCCACAACTGGCCAAGGCTATCAAATCAATAACAATAAGTTTTTTAAAATAAAATAAAATCAAAATCAAAATTAATTAAAATTACAGTAGATAAATAGATAAGTAAAGGTTATTTTTTTTTAAATAGGAAGAAGATTGCTCTTGTAAATGAACTTTTTTTTTGAAACATAATTACCTTGTAACGGGTATCGCTGAAATGGGTTGCAATGACTTCGTACACTTCATGGACATGGCTCTGTTCATAATCTTGTTCATTCTCTTTTGGTGTCTCCACAGCAACAGGTTGAGGTTTTGACATTGTTATGTATTTATTCTATATATATAAAAAGAAAATGAATGTAGAAATTATATATATATATGTATATGTATATGTGTGTATGACTTTTCTTTCTAGATGCCAAAGCTTTTCCCCCTTTCTTCCTTATTATGAAAGGAAGCAGTCTCATCGGTTTATTTATATAGTAGTATTTTAAAAACAATAACAATAATAATATAAATAAATAAATAACCCCAGGTTTGTATATTTCCAATATTTGTATTAGTTACTTGTAACATTTACGTTGGTTTCAAATAATTACAGCGGCCATAGTAACAGCGCCAAATAATACCACGATGATCAGATCAAATGCTGAATGGGATTTATATTCGATGATGCTAATGATAATTACAATTCCAATAACAAGATGAAATTAAATATTAATTATATATATATTGTTTATTTAATTAATTAATAAAACAAAAATAACAAAAAAGAGTGTGTATTATCATTTTATAAGCATAATTCAATCTTTTTCGGTGCTTTCTTTTTGTTCAGGTACTCTTGGTTTGTTTTCAAAAGGTTTTGTGGTTTGCTCATTTCCAGGCAATATCCAAGTTCCATTGGTTTCGCTTGATATAAACAAGAAGCAAGAAGTAAATGAATACAGGCGAGTCATTTCAATTCAATTCAATTCATTTTATTTTATTTTACTTTTTAAAAAAAAACAAAGCAAAGCAAAATAAAGACGTATATATATATATATATATACTGTGTGTATTTGTGCCAGAACTTACGCTTCGTATTCTTTCAACAATGGCTGGAATACATAGACACCAGTGGCAATACCAACGCCAGTCGCCAGCAAAACAGGGAAAATACGACTTTGCATTGTTATTATTATTTGTGTATGTGTATCTTGCTTATAAGAAGTTATTCCAAAAACAATAAGAAATAATATATATGTATATGTATATATATTCCCTTGCTCTCAAAGACCTTATCCATTAAGTACTATAATGCGAGTCACGAACCACTTTTTTGAAGTATTTCTGCAAATCAAAATAAATACGAAAAAGTTGGGTCTTGAGTATCAAAGTCCGATTCAAATGGTCTCTTAATGATCGAATGGAATTTATCGAATATTAATATTAAAATGCAAAGAAAAAGTAAAGATGTAGAGGCTGCAGTACAATTGGGTTCAATGTAGACTTGGTTCCATACTGCTGATTTTGTTGGATCACCCAGTAAATCAAGATTTAGGCTTAACAGAAATAAAGCTAAAAGATGAAGAAATTTCGTCACAAAGGATGTATTCCTCCAGCACGCATGCACTAATTCTCTCTATAGACCACTGGATAGATTGCTCATTACATATGCCAGTGCAAATGGTGTATATATGTATATTAAAGAGGCGTGCAAGAGAGCTTTAAAATAAATCAATAATAATTTGACGTTTGCTTTCCCGTAAAAGGCAAGGTGTGTGAAAACGATATCTGTGTTTTCAAAATGACATAGTGGAAACAATCTCAGGATAGAAAGTTATATATATATGTATATATATATATATATATGCGTTTTTTTTTGGATTTCGTTTGCTCCTTCTTTTTCTTGCTTTAATCCGCCTTCTTCTTTAACTTTCTGTAAAAACTATATAATTATGTCTTTTCCTGAGACCGAGTCATCGAGAATGAAAATCGATGTCAACTCAGCTCAAGACACACACCTATACAGACACGATGGAAACAATCCAAACAAGGCTCCCGAGTATCTCTACAGTTCGCCGACCTCTGTAGAAGGAAAGCATCCTTATGACAGCAGCGACAGTGACACTGGAAGTGATGCTCTCGGACCCGAAGACAATGCGCTATATGAGATGGACTTGCGGTTACAGGGAATCAACACTGATGGCATGGAAAGCGATGATTCAAACATTAGTGACCAATACACTAACAAGTCCGCAAGACCAAGACCAAGACCAAAAACAGCGACTACAACAAGAACAAGAACGACAAGCACAATATCTGTGGATAAACCATTGCCACCATCCCCAGAAAAAGAACTACCGAAACTAATAGTCGATGATGATTATGTTAATGATAATGATAATGATAATAATAATAATGAAAAATACGAAAGAAACCAAGAGGATCAGAATGACGTACAAAACATGTTTCTTGCCAACTCAGCAAAAGAACCTTCAGATTCATATAGTCTACAAATGACACCCTCAGAAATTTCTCAACCCAATATAACTGTCACAAAGAACAAGGATAATAATTATACTGAGCTTCAGGATGATCTTGCCAGACAACAGGCAGGCCCTCCCCCAGGCCCGATAATGCCAAGTGCCAATCCAAGTAAGTAAATGTCGAATTTTACTTAAAGTAATATGACCTGTATAATTAGAAATTCTTCATTGTTGATCTAATAAAGAAGAAGAAGAAGCTAAACCATTTATATAAATGTATAATTTATTTATTCGGTATTATTATCATTATTTTTTTTATAATTAAAAAAAAATCAAAGGACGGCAACCCCATGTCAATGCTGTTGATGCAGGAGACACTCGTATCAAGGGAGTCCGTAAGACTGTGACACCTTCTGGTAGAAACAAACCTTTACCAGGCACAGAAAAAAGGTCCTCAGTTGGTACCATAAGAGAAGGAGGGCCCAAAGATACATCGCCTGAAGGAGATAACGTGCCGCACACAGAAGAAGATCTGCCAAAGAAATGCTACAAGCTCAATTTCCCAGTACCTTTGAAGCCTACATCACCAGCCGAACTTATCGAAGGGTTCGAATCAATTGTGAGCAAATACATCCTGGTTGGTGGTATGATCTGCTATTTCTTTGGCAGGCTGAGCATTGGATTGTTTTTTGGTTTTCTAGCCATCGCAGGATGTAAGGCAACAAAATGATATAGAAAATAATATATAGAAAAATCAGTTTTACAGACATAGATCATTAGACTTTCTTAGCATTGATCTTTTTTTCCTATCTCCATTTTAGGCGCCTTGGCTTATTGGGTGGTCGGTACCGAATCAAAGGACGGATTGGACTGGCAATTGGAAAAACTGGATGGTGCATCAACTGTAAGTAGTATATCAATCAATATATATATGTACTATTGTTTATGGATACATTCTTGATATACACCCATGTATATATCTTAAACCTGTTTATTTGTGTTGATAGCTTTATGAAACCAATGGAGAGAGTGTAGAGTGGATCAATTTCATCTTGCAAAAAGTCTGGAGAAGTATTGATCCTCGCATGTTTGCTTTTGTTGAAGACATTTTGGAAGACACTCTGCAGTCTGTGGCCCCCAGTATTATTGTAAGAGCTAAAGATGTCTGGAGAATTACTCTCTTCATATACATATATGCTTGCTTGGTTTTTGTTTAAATTAATTCAAAACTAACAACCCCGATTCAATAGCAAGCCGTAAAAGTAACTGATTTTGATATCGGAACCCAGTCTCCAGTAATTCAAAAGTAAATAATGGCTTTGATAATAACAAGAATAAAAAGAAGGACTAGTTACTTATACCATTAATTAGGATTCGTGTCTTTCCACACCACCCTGGTCAACCAGACGAAAGCATTGTAAGTCTATCAATATATCATTAGATTTTATATTGATAAATTACAAAGCCAATAAGCAAACAAAAAAAAACTCCCAAAAAGTCTAAAAGCAAAATGTCATTATAATAGTTCGGAGAGGTGTCTTTTAGTCTGACCTCTAGAGCCGTTGCATCGTCTCATTCAAGATCAAATGTCAAATCCACACCTCCTGGCCTTTCCTTGCGCTTCAAAACCGGTATCAAGGCACCTCTGGATGTCAAGGCCGAATTGACCCATATTTCTGGAAAACTGTTATTCAAGATCCTAACCTCCGCTGACCCACCATTCCTATCAAAAATTACCTTTTCATTCACAAGCGTTCCGACCATCACAACAGGCGTAATGCCAATGTCAAAGCACTTGAACTTGATGCGTGTAAGTCCCTATTTTCCTTCTTCTTAATTCTTTTAATTATATTTATTATTGTGTTAGTTCACAGACATATAACATATATGTGTGTCTGTGTTAGCTTACATATTAAATGAGGTTAATAATCACAAAAAATTAACTGTCTTTATTAATTAAATAATTTATCTTTTTCATATATATATAATATATATATAGCTTCCTATGTTGAAAACTTTGGTCAACGAGGGTGTAAAGCTAGGATTTGCAGATTTGGTAGATCCAAAGAGTATGACACTCGACATCCAGGCCTTAATTGGTGCTGCTACCCGTGACACTACAGCTATTGGTGTGGTAAAGGTAGATATTCGACAGGCCATTCGTGACATTCATGCCAAGGTTGGAGGTAAATAGAACTACAAGTACAATTATGAAACTTTGTAATGTAACAAATATCCAAAAAAAAAAAAACTTTCGCTATATATATATATATATATCTATATTTTATTATGATTATAACAGAGGCAAGAGATTCATATGCTACCGTATCACTCAGTAATCAACCTGGTCGTCAGATGGCAAGCACTCGAGTACTCACTAATGAAGAAGATCCTCGATGGAACGAAACATTATGCATTCTTGTGCATCAAGGTAATGATAAATATATAAAAGAAGTGCCTGTTGGTTTCAAAAGATTGATTATCGATGTCTTTTATATAAACATTTTCTTCTTTCTTTAGATGATATTCTGGCCGACACTATGATTGACATAAAAGTCTGGGATGCAGACAAGGTTAATTTCGATGACTTGTGGGGTTCGGTCTCTATATCTGTAAAAGATGTTGTGCTCGGAAAACTCGATCGTCTAGGAAATGTTACTGGATGGTGTCAACAAGAGCATGCTGTATTTGATGGGTAAGAGACTTTCTCTGTCTTTTATATACATATATATATGTTATTCCTTAATACTAAAAAAAAAACACGATTGATCTATTCTTTGTGTATAAATTAGTTGGGCTCCAATTGATGGCAAGGATATGTCAGAGTCCCGGATAAAGCTCGATTTCAAGATGACTTTCCATCCAAAATATGTTGTTCCAGTAGAGAATATTTTGCTAGACCCGAAGCAGCGCGAGACAAACAAGGAAGATAAGGAAGAAATCTCACCAGACCACAAGAGTGGTATGTTTTACTTCATTTTATTGAAAGTATATTGTTGCTCTACTTAATAACATTTTTATAGGTATATTGTCGGTGCAAATCACACAGGCTACAGATCTGGAGATTGGAGATCCTGGAGTCACTGATGAAGACCTCAAACATCCATACAACTCTAATACTATTGTTAATCCTTACGCTGTTTTGTACATCAATGACCTCAAGGTGTATCAAACACATGCTAAGCTCAGTAACCCTAGTCCAGTAAGTCTCTCGAATATATATCTACTTGTATACATATGAGAATATATTAATAGTAATGCCTTTCTCTTGCTTTCCTTTCGTTTTTATTACTATTTGAAACAACAATCGATTAGTATTGGAATGCGATCACCGAACAGTTTATCAAAGATTATGATTCTGCTTATGTCCGTATCTCAGTCAAGCATTCAATTGATCTTGAAAGAGATCCTGTACTTGGAACATATGCTTTCTCTCTCAAGGATTTGTTTGGACCCACAATAGAAAAGGTAAAATATACAGTCAATCAGCAAAAATAATCTAAAGAATGTAAATGCTAATTGAAATAAGAATCGTCAATCTAACATATCCACAAAACTGTCTTTTTTCTTTAATTATGAATAAAGTACAAAGAGACCGAGCGATGGGTTCCACTGATTAAAGGAATTGGTTTTGGAAAGGTTTCAATGCTTATACGCTATAAACCTGTCAAGCTTACTCTTCCACGTGAATTGAGAGGAGCTGGTAAGCCTACAATCTATAAAAAAAATACTGTTAATAGAGTAGTAACATCCTTCATTTATATATACATATGTATTAATAATGGCTTGATATATGTATTTGGTATTTAGATGTTGGTACTTTGATTATTGAACGTGTGATGTTCATGGGCTTAAAACCACCCATGGAAGCAGAAACATTTAAATCAACAAAGGCAATTGTTGCCCTTAACGTTGATCCATCTATCCACAAACGTCTTCGGGCTTCAGATCTCAAACAATTAGAAGGAAGCAACGATGGCGACAATGACAGTGGAACAGCTGGTCAATACGCTTGGTCTCGCAAACGATTGTATTTCCCACTCACGATGCGTTACCGAACTGCGGTTTACATCCATTGTTTCCAGGGAGCTATGTCGGGAAGCAAGGCTACCGGAAGATTCTGGCTCAAGGAAGTGTGTGACAACGACTGGCAAGAGGTCCTGGTTGGTCTGCATCACTACACGCCCGAAAAATCCAAGGAAGCCAATCGGAACGAAGACGATTGGCCTTTGAACGGTCCGTATGGCCAAGTCAAGATCCGAATGAAAATCGTACCAGGTTTTTCGCCTGTTCACGGCAATCTCAAATCGTTCACAAAGGACATGATTGGAGCCGATCCGTTCCATAATGAAGATTTCAAAGTCAAAGCACAGCAGTGGATTCGTGAAGAGAGCAGCGAAAATACCGCAGCGGGGACTGAACGTAGTAAGAGTCGAAGAATGTCGACTGCAACATCCGAAGCTCTAAAAGAAAGACAAGAACATATTCAAAATGAAGATGAAGCTGAAGATGAAGACGATAACGAGGACTATAATTATGATGATAATGACAATGGCTCGAGTGATGATGAGTTTGTACTTGAGGGCAGTGAAAATGAAGACGCCAACTACCTTGAGAATATGCACGAAGGCCTGAAGAACAAGAAGCTCCACAAATTCAAGGTCATGCGTAAATTGGAGTTTGGCAAGGACTATGTTAAGCAGAAGGTGGATACTATTCGAGAGGGTTTCAATTCTGATGATCGCGCTGGCCGAACTATGGCTAAAGAAATTTGAAGTTACTTTGATTTTGCATAATGATCTGTTCTTCTTCTTTTTTATGTATATATTTTTACTTTCTTATAATACGGGGCAATTATTATACGCTAAACCCCGTATTCTTCCCCACTCTTAAAGCAGGAACAATAAATATACTCTAATATAAATATCTGTGCCTATGCGTCTATGCATCTATACGTCTATATACATGTGTGTATGTCTTTTATTGGACAAGTATTACAATTGATGTATAGTAAAGTAGTGCAAATATATATATAAAAAGAGAAGAAAAATACCAGAATTTGTTCTGTAGATTTTTCTATCATATTCTACCCTTTGATTATGGTCTAGTACACAATCAACTTTACTTTAGGCAAAAAGCAATCTTATTGTTCATTAGCAAAGCCTTTTAGTAAAGTAAAATATCATAAAATATATTACGCCTTCAAAGCTTGTAGATGACGCCATTTTTTGTGCCCGCGACTGACATCTAAATGTAGTCGTAATTCGTCCTCATCTAAGACAAAAATAATATCAGAAATCGAATTCTATGCGGGATTAGTTTAACTGCCACTATAAATATTGTATATACAGTTAAACGGTGAATAAAGTATAATAAATATATTAATATTTTTAATGCCCAAAACAAAATCTTGTCCGCCCTTATCCTCTTCCTCCTTCTCTTATTTTCATACTCTTTTTCATCTTATTCTTCTAAACAAAATGCTCTCTCTCACACGCACCAGAGTACTCACCACTGCCAGACGCGCCTTCGCCACCGCCGCAAAGACCGCTGCTCCTGCTGCCCCTGTCGCGGCTGACAAGAAGTTCAAGGTTGTCGTTGTAGGTGCAGGTCCTGGTGGTCTGTCGGTATCATCCACACTCTCGAAGATGCTCGGAAAGGACCAGGTTGCTGTCATTGACCCTGCCAGTGTTCACTACGTGAGTTCCTTTTCTCTCTTTACCTTTATGTATATACATCTTTAAACGACTGAATACTGTATAAGCATATATTGTTTTGAGGCGCGATAATCTCATACTCTTTCTTTTCTTTTTTTGGACCCAGTATCAACCCTTGTGGACCTATGTTGGTGCAGGTCTCAAAGACTTTAAGGAGTCTGTTAAGCCCATGGCCAGCGTAATGCCCTCAAAGGCCGAGTGGATTCAGGACAAAGTCACCAAGCTCGACCCTGACCACAACCAGGTTACCTTGAGCAATGGCGAAACTATTGGTTACGAGTATCTTGTCGTTGCTGCTGGTATTCAGATCAACTGGGAACAAATCAAGGGCTTGAAGGAAGCCCTTGGCAAGGACGGCGTTACTTCCAACTACTCTCCCGAGAGTGTCCAAAAGACTTACCAATTTATCAAGGAATTCAAGGGTGGAAATGCAGTCTTTACTTTCCCCAACACTCCCCTCAAGGTAAGACACAGAGATGGACGACAAGAGAGGAAGAAAACCAGTTGGGCTGAGAATATGTTATATTAACTATATATATATATATATATATATATATATAAAGTGTCCTGGTGCTCCTACCAAGATAGTCTTCTTGGCTGAAGAAGCCTTCCGTTTGTCTGGCGTCCGTGATAAGACCAATGTTATTTACAACACCAGCCTGGGTAAGATCTTTGGTATTGACCACTACGGAAAGGTTCTGCAGAAGCTGGCCGATGAGCGCAACATCCAGGTCAACTTCCAGAACGAGCTTATCTCAATTGATGCCAACAACCACGAGGCCGTTTTCCGCAACAATGGAAAGAACGGAGAGCTGAGCACTGTTCACTACGACTTTTTGCACGTCGCGCCTCCCCAAGGACCTCCCAATTTCATCAAGGAATCAAAGTTGGCTGATTCGGTTGGTTGGGTTGATGTTAACAAGGATACCCTGCGTCACAACCGTTACAAGAATGTCTTTTCGCTCGGTGACTGCTCTTCTTTGCCTACCTCTAAAACCGCGGCTTCCATTACTGCTGAATCGGGTGTCCTGAAGCACAACCTTATTGCTGATATCAAGGGAGAGAAGGTTGAACAGGCAGTTTACGATGGCTATACCAGCTGTCCTTTGATCGTCGGTCGCAAAGAGTTGATCCTTGCCGAGTTCTCTGGCTACACCGGCAAGCCTCTTGAGACCTTCCCTGTTGACCAGCGTAAGATTACCAGCGTTGGACAGTTCCTCAACAAGGAGGTAAGATACTTTTTCATTTTTCTTTAAATAAATATGTCTGAGGAGTAGAGTAGAGTAGTGTAGTTTAGTAAAATAGAGGGTGGTTCTTTATATATGTACAGAAGAATAAGAAGGAATTAATGGCAAAACAATTCATATTAATATTCTTTATTTTATTAAGGTTATTCCTGCCATTTACTGGAACGCCTTGTTGGACGGTAACTGGGTTGGTCCCGGCAAGTTCAGATCTATTCTTGAGCCTCTCCGTTCCAAGCATACTTAAGCAGAATATCCAACAAAAACACTATCAAAAAAAAGAATATTAATAATAATTAACCCGATTTTACCCTTTTTCTCTTTTTTTTATCTATCTCTTTTTCCTTTCTACTTCATCTTACATTATATAACTCATACACAAAATGCTTTTCCCTTTTATATATAAATAAATAAATTTATATAGCTATATATCTGTATAATTAGATATTTATCACTCTTTGTGTGTATGTGTTGTAGCGCAATACAATCGGTGCAGACAGACTAAAAGTTCAAAAAGAAGGATTTTTTTTTAAAAAAAAAGTATGACTTTGTTTAACAGCTGAATGGCTAGTCTTCTTTCATTATCACTTGGAGAAAGGAGAAGAGCATGTGTCTAATAGAAAAGATGTGACATATGATGTAAGGCTTAGAAAGACCGGCAATAAAAGGTTTTCACAAGATGGAATAATGGTAGTATGAGCACTTGGTCTTATCTAATATGGATTTGAACTTTTGAGTCTGTCCACACCAATTGTACTAAAGCGTACTTGGGACGGCGGTACCCTGATAGCCAATCAGTCTATACCTTCCCTACAGAAACACATCGATATATCTTTTATTTTACGACACTCTCCGGCACTTTGACGTAAAAGTGGAAAAGCTAATATTAAAGCCGACTGCGATGATAAAAGTCAGATAAGAGGTTTCAATGGTTGCCTTAATCTTAATCCAGAATCACTGAAAGTTTTGTGGGCGGATTTGAGTCAAGGCAGCCGTGACACGCTAAGTACGAGTATTTTACTTTCCTACCCATTCCTAGTCGAGCTACATACCATGACCATTGTCATTATCGAAATTGACATTATCCTGGATAAATAACCCATTGTTGCGATCGCTAGACATATAGTTAGTCGGTGTGTACCTCTCCAAGAAGTCATACCACAATCACAGTCCACACGCTCTACAGAGAATAGAGCTAAAGAATATCGCTACAAGTAACAGATCTTTAAATATTTATCCTTTCGTTGCAGTAGGCTTTCATTCATGAAATTAGACTACGTCTATTTTAAGAAATCCGAATTCACGGATAACGGGAAGATCATTATTGATATGCCCTACACGCAGCTGGAAACACTTGTGATTTTTAATATCGTCACAAACAAGGGTATTATAAAGCACTATGTTGTTAAACAAGAAGATGACACTGATGTTGATCAATTGGGTTCGGTTACCCATTAGCAACCTATGCTACCAAACTGGTTTCAAATATACAAGGAATGTTATTTAAGTGATGAAGACGAGGAACCCATATTATACAGGAAACACGACAAACGATGGTATGACAATGTAGCCAGGCCTTACCAGTATTTAAATGGGTACAGACAAGAAAGAAATTGTGTATGGGAGCTTGAGAAAGATGATGTTAAATATGCTCAAAAATAAATATTTCTGGAAATTTAATTGCATGGTAAACGTTTTTTTTTTTAAAAAAAAAAAAGCAATGGCACATTTTTAACGTACACAATTTTGACCATCATCCTTTTTATTTACTCTTCAATTTCTGTAGGATACCTTTGGCATAAAAAGAAGTTATATACTGTTGGACCGTTGGAAAGAATATCTTTATTTTGGCGTCTTTGTTTCTCAATTTAAATCCGTTGACTTGTATCGTATTGATAAACAGATACTACATGCACTATGTATTTGATTTATATATATATTGAAAAGAGATTTGATTTTAATTAAAGAAAAAGACGAAATTGAAATTGAAACAAATCCAAAAATATAGATACTTATGCCCGATTACACCATAAGAAGATAGACCTTGTGAATAGATACTTCTTTATTGAATCATATCTCAGAGACAGACCGTCCATGAAGTCCAAAAATAGGAGAAAGTCTAAGATTTTTATTGTTAAATATGATAAATCCCTCTTTTTTGTTGTTGTTGTTGCTGTTGTTGTATATACATATATACAGTAAATATCTACAGTATGTATATAAGCTATTCATCTCAAAGACAAGAAAATAATTGCAGGCTGAAATTAATAATAGTAGTAGTAAATAATAGAAAGAGATGAGGCAAAGTGAATAAGTAAGACAAAGAAAAGAAAATGATTAATTAGCTTCGATGGTGAATTGGGGTGAGGAATTTCCGGAATCTCCCATCAGAACAATGATATACGAGGCTTTGGTGACAAGGTCGGTTGGTAAGACGACACTCTGAGATCCAGTGTTCAAAGGGAATCCCGAAGCAAGAGTCCAAACTAAAGAAGGCTGATGAATTCTTCTTCATTCTTTCATTCCTTCTTTCTTTTACGCTCACCCACCCTCACAAACGCATGTATATTTAAATAAATAAAAAATAATACTTACACAAATGTTCATTGATGTCAGTACCATCCAAGTAACCGAGCTTAATGGTACCACTAATAAGTGGTAGAATGAGACAAATTGATTAAAATTTTGGTTACAGAATATATTATTATGATTTGAGTAAATGGCAGAATTACTTGACTTCTGGGGCAATTGGGGATCCGTAGACAATTGTATCCCTTTAAGGTTGCGCAATTATACAAGTAATAAGTAAAAAAGAGTATCTTGAGTACTTTTGGTGCATGTGTCTTTTTTTTTTAATTACCATTTTACATCAAAGGTTCCTCCAGCTTTCCATACTGTGCTCTCGTTAGGTACAATGCTTTTTGTTGTTGTTAGAGATTAGTAAAGCAATTGAAGGTAAAGTTAGTTTGCCTTTTTGTCTTTATTCTTTTTTTTTAGTTGTACATATTCTTCACTCTTTTGACTTGAAAATAAAAACTTACATATGCGGGTTAAGGACAACAGCCTTGACAAGACAAATGACAAGAGTAACACAAAATACAATATACTTGATCATGACTTTGTTTTTTTTTTAAAAAAAAAAGAAATGAAAAATATATAAAGAAGACAAAGAAGAGGAAGAAAAATGCAGGCAGGTAAGACTTTATATTCTAGAAACAAGATAAATCTCGGTTTATCATGTATTTTGGATCTCCAGGTTTCTTTTCTATCTCAAGCCTCTTCTTCTTCTTCTTTAATGTTTTCCATAAGAATATATGTATATATATATATATATATACGCACGATTGTATCTAATAATGGTGGCGTCAGAAGTTGTTTTAAATACCTCTGGTTCTGCAGGTAATTAACAAATATGAATGTTCGAGGTTTTTGTTGGTAAAGAATAACTTGGTAGATTTCCAAATACTCCTTTTAGATGATTTCTTCCTATATCTTTTTTTTTATATTTTAAAATACAGTACAAATCACAAATATATTCTAATGATTTAATAATTATTGATTCTTTCTCTTGATTAAGATCAATATTATCAATATTATGATATTTTAACCTTTGATAAATTAGCTACAAAGTCAACCCAAGCCAACCCAAGCCATTTCTTGATTTCTATTATTATAACATTTTATTTATCAGCCCACAATTGATACTACCGAATATCCACCACTCAAATGTATGTGTGTGTGCATATGTATATCTTTGATAAAATGATTTGTGCACATCTTGGCCTTAAATTTGCTAAGAATTTTATTCATTTTATCCCACTTTTATTTATCTGGTTTTTCACATTGGACTTGTACTGTAAACTAAAGAATGACAGAAACAGACTACTTCTAAAGAAACAAATATTGACTAGATGAAGGCTAATTAGTCTAAGAACTTTAAGCTCTAATTATATATATATATATATAAAACTAAACTATAAAAGAAAAGAAAAAAGGCTCAAAATTGCCTAAAGATTCTTATTATTATTTTCTGCTTTACAAGTGTCTGATACAGTCAATCGCTCGATCTTATTTGATATATCGTTTTTATTTTTATTTTATTTATTTTTTAGAAAAAATAAATAAATATATAGTAAAAACATCATGCCATATTTTTCTGGGTCTTTTTGCTTTTTTTTTTAGAAATATATATATAATAAGGTACTAATTAATCGATAGATGAAGATGGATATAAAAAGGTGGAAAGATAAATATTGTACCTTTTTTTTTTATTTCTCTATTTTGTTTTATTTATTTTTTCTTTCCTTTGATTTTCTCTTTCTTGGTCTATTTGAGATTAGTGGCTGGACCAATAAGATAAAGTAATAATAACAAGAGGAAGAAGAGAAAGAAGAAGTAAATTAACGTGAAAGGAAGGGAATTATATAGATATATAGGATATTGTGTATGTGTATAATGGTCGTGTCTGTATAATATATATATATATATATATATATGTGTGTGTGTAGCGAGTAAGTGTATAAGTATAAATATAAATATAATGGTAATGGTAATGGTAATGATAATGGTAATGATAATGGTAGTGGGAATGGTAATAGGAATTGTGCAGTAAAGAAAGAAAGAGCGAAGTTCCAGAGTGTAAATGTGGGGTTAGGGAAAAAGAGAAAGGAATATCTATATAAAACCTTTCTTTTTCTGTATTTATTTTATAAGCCGTACGATGATTTCTTGGAAACCGATGCACGACAATCGGCTGCCTTGGAACAATGTGCCTTGAACGAACAGTCAGCAATACTGCGGACCTGGCAACTTGAGATATCTATCTTTGCTGGTGGGCTAACAATCACAGGTGGTCGGTAGTTATTATTAACCTCATCTTCCTCACTGTTACTGTCTTTGTTGATGGCTTGGCGATTACGACGTTTGTTTTTTCCACCACAGCATTTGCCATTCACCTTCTCTTTACCACCACAACAGTCTTCACTATCTCCAAGGCAGATACAATCACTCTTCGTGGCTGTCAAGGGCACAACACTAGCAAGTGTCTCATCCAACCCTTGGTTACTGTGACGCATGGCTCCTTCTTTCTGAAGAATAGTCACCACCTTGACAAAATTGCCAAAATCACATACAAATCCAGATTTTGTCATCGGAACAATGTGTCGTACGGTTGAAAATGGGAGAATCTCGCTAGCCTCTCCATCATCCAAGCTATCCTCATCATCCTCATCATAATCATCATCATTACTATTCTTGTGGCTGTTTTTGTTGCTGTCTTCCGAATCGAAATTTTGTTTGCTGTCCTTTCGACGTCTACTAGAAATTCTTGTATTGCTGCCACTTCCATTGTTGCTGAGCTGCGGTCGTCTACGTTGTCTCCATGGGTGAGTGTTCTGTTGTTTCGATAACGAAGATTTCGGGCGACGATTGATAACACCAAATAATGACCCAATAATGGATCCAATCGAAAGATTGTTATTATTGTTATTACTAGGCGATACTGATACGGTAGCCTCGGCAATTACAGAATCATTCTGTTGGTCTAAATCAGTATCCAATACAAAGGTCTCCACAGGAATCATCATCATTGAGGTCTTTGTATGTCCCAGGCTATTCGAATCTCCAAAATCGTGGAAAACAGGAGGATCATGGTATTGAAGAGGTGCAAACCAGGCTTCCCATTGACCAGAGGTATCACCCCCAAAACCATCTCCCGAAGAAGAATAGGACTTATTGCTGCTGTTAGGGTTGTTTTGGCCTTTTGGAGTAACCGGTGTGGTTCTTTGGCGAACACCAGCCAGGATATTGTTATTGCAAAACACCAAGCCTCGCCCGGAAACCTGGTCAATCTTTCCCAAAAAGCGAGTTTCCAAATTGGCTTCGACATCTCCAGCCAGCTGTTCAATATCCAACAAAGGATCTCCTCTATCATCAGATGTTGCCCCTTGGTGTGCAGAAGACCGGCTGGGCCGAATATGGCGATGAACTCGGCGGACAGGCAAACTTTGAGATGTTGACGGCTTTCGGGGACGTCCCGCCGACACCGTAGTACCATGATTTGTTCCTGTATTTGTTAAGGTTGAGGTTGACATTGTCATTGATGTTGTTAATGAAGAAGATGGCGAAGGTATAGGCGAAATCCCTCCTCCCACTAAATCCTGGTCAGTTGTAGTGTTGCAAGTGCTGACTTTCCGAGTACGCTTGTATTGCTTCTTGTGGTAGTCCTTTGCACAGAGCGTACAGCTCACATTTGGACCACCCACACGCTCGAGTCGCCAAGCATGCACAGTTTCGTCGGCCGAGCAGGAAGCAACCATAAATCCGTTTCCAAAACAGGAAATACAACCTCTGCACTGTCCATGGCCATTTTCGACTTCGCAATAACGTGTAACAACCACGTGTGTAATTGGCCCACGATGGTCTCCAGGTTCATTGTTCTGGACTCGATGTTCAAGAGAGTGCAGAATACCCTTGACCTGGGGGTTTTCTTCAATTCCTCCATGAGAATAATTGTTGTTGTTGTTAATAGTAGTGGTAGTGGTGGTTGTGGCAGAAAAGTGAGTAGAGACAGTATTATAATTATTATTATTATTATAACTATTGTCATTATTGGTATTAGACGAGGTTGTTTTGCTGAATCGAAGAAGAGGTCCACCAATAGGATGATCCCGAGCATGTTGCTGGTTCTTCTTTTTAGTCTTGACACCTCCGGCCGAGAGTGTCCCGATCCATTCGCCCGTCTCGAAATTCCAGGCAATCACGGCTCCCTCGCTCGAGCCAGTCACCAAAAGTCCGATGCCACCGACAGGAAATTCGGTTGCAAGGCAGGTAACGATCTGGCCATGGTGGCCATCAATAGTATAGGCACAGGTCCAAGGTTCATCGTTTGTCCTGACATCACGTTGCCAGCACTTGACTACGCCTTCTTTGGACGCAGTAAAGAGCCAAGTGATGCCTGGTTTAGCAAGGTAAGCCGGCTCAGACTCCACACAGTGTAAGACCGTGATGTCTTTGAGATGGCCAGTGCAGGTTTGCTGGACACACTCGCCCAGAGTCACATCCCACTCGCGCAACATTCCACTCTTGTGAACTGACACAATCCGGTTCTGTGCCTCGCCTTTGTTCATCGTAGTAGTATTAGTAGTAGCAGTTGATCGTCCGACCCATTGGATTCCCAACACACGGTCTACAACGCGGCTATTAACACCGGTGTTTTTCTGACTTTCTACTGCTACTAATGTTGACGTTGACGTTGACGTTGATGTGGATGTGGATGTGGATGTTGATGCGGACATTGCTCCATGGCGTTTACGAATACCGTTGTCCATAGTCTCTACATGCTGACTTTCGGCCGAGAGTGAATGCATAAGTTGGCCGGTTAGTGCGTTCCAGATACGTACGACGCCATCCTCTGCTCCGGTTGCAATCCATTTGTTGGCACGGTCGATTTCTACAGAGCGAACAACTGCGCTGCTGATACCACCGCTGCTATTAAGATTTCTGTTGTTTGTTTGTGAGAATTTCGAGGAGGTCTGGGCTGTGGGTCGAGAAGG
Source organism: Phycomyces blakesleeanus NRRL 1555(-) (assembly GCF_001638985.1). Taxonomy (NCBI): domain Eukaryota; kingdom Fungi; phylum Mucoromycota; class Mucoromycetes; order Mucorales; family Phycomycetaceae; genus Phycomyces; species Phycomyces blakesleeanus. Next base: position 1,736,240 of record NW_017265138.1, on the reverse strand, counting down.
ATAGTAGAGAGAATTGAGACGAGATTTCTTGACAGGATCCAAACGTGCCATCCAATTCGCTTTGTTGGTATCCCAGAGAACAAGACGGCCATCTTGACCGCTAGAGACGAGCGTGTTGTGCTGATGATTGACAGCAATTCGGTGGACATCAGCCACGTGCTGGCCTGACAAAGTCTTGACTGAGACCCGGCCTACATGGTTTGTGCTGCTATCAAATTTAGCTTGGTTTGAGATTGCACCCTGGTGATTATGACGGTTGGTGCTGCCGTTGTTTCTATTGTTGTTTTTGTTTTGATTCTGATCGTGTTGGCGTTGCTGTTGCTGTTGCTGGTTTTGAAAATTCAGGGTTTGTGCGATGCTTTGGTTCAAAAAGGTGGTGATCCAGGGCAACATGTAAGTCAGGAACGACAAACTCCGCAGGGTGATGTGCACAAAGCTTGTCTCGAGAAAAGGTAAGAGCCAGCGGTCGCGTAATCGAGGCGTGATCCACATGATGATGGCCACCAAGACCATACAGAGCAAAAGTGACGGCAGGTTTACTTGTAGCACAGCCAACAAAACAGTTTCTGCCACACCATAGACCCACCCGCGCAGACGAGATGGCGGAGGACGCATGAGTTGCTGTTGCTTGTGGACGGTCTGGAGCGCAACGCTCTTAGCCTCGTAGTGAGATACGCAGCTGGCAAGTGTAGACCGGCCTTGGTCGGCGTCTTGGGCGTCTTTGGCGAGTACGATCAGATAGGGCGGCTTGGTGTTCAGCCATTGGGTCTCCTGGAGCGGGTTCACGACTTGCCAGAAGTGAGCTGATACTAGCTCCAAATGTCCGACCTCTTTCGACGGCAGAGAAACAGCGCTTAAACTGTTGGATACATTTGTGGCCCCCTTGGAACGAAACATTGCCAGGGCCAGGATAATCAAACATAACTAATTTGTTTAGCCACATCATAATGTGTATAAAGAAGTCAAAGGTATGAAAATAAGAAGAGGTTGGTTAGTTACAATTTCTTTAAAGTCAATTATGGTATTAACTTTATCATTATTACTATTACTATTACTATTACTATTCTTCTTCTTAAATAGGATATATATATGTGTGTGTGTGTGTTTGTTTATAGAAGAAAATGGGGTATAGATGTACAAACTTATATATATATATAATATAATATAATATCTTATTTACTTTATTGTAAAACAAAAATTATCCTACATACAACAATATTACTTACCAAAAGAGCATTAACGGCTCTGTGGGTTTTGAATTCCTTACACTCTGCGCACGACTTTGAGTCTTGTTCATCCGGCGTGTCTTGAACAGGGCAAAAGTCCGGCCCCTGTTCAATAGACGGATCAACATGCAAAAGTTCTCGCAATCGTTTGGACAATTGACTATCACCCAAGTCGGCCAGCTATAATATTCAAAGAAACACCCACAAACATACGGATACGCACAAACACACACAGAAAGACAGAGAAGAATAAAGAAGAAAAATGATAGAATGCATATATTCAGGCACAGACAAACACACAAAAACACACAGAAAAGATTAGTAATGTGTACCAAGAAAAAAACTTATTAGTCAATTTCTATTTTCTATATATATATTTATATATATATATGCTTGAGGGGTATGGCAGGGTAGGGCAGAGCAAAGCAAGAAGTGGAAGGGAAGGATGATATAATGAAAGGGTATTGTTTGATTTATTTTTTGTTTGCTTACCTCTACACGGCGAATGTCAATCGAAAGCATGGCAAGGAAAAAGGTAAACTGAAGGACATAGTCTACCAAGAGTACTATTTTGGTAAACAGACAAAACTCTTTTATGAGGGCGTGGTCCATGGCAGTTCCAATCGACAGGATCACCATTTCGGCCACCAGAGTCGTGGTCATGGGCACACCCACACTCTGGATTCCACGGCAGACCTTTTCTTTGACCTGCATATCGCAGCCCGCGCTCAGGACCGCGTTGGCCATCAAGAAGGCGTTCTCGAGAGTAGCAACATGTACAACAAGCCAACAAAGGTACCATGGGACGGCAACAAAGCGAATCTCGAAAAACCGGAAGATACCTACGGTGGTTGTGTGGCAGGCAATCGACATAAAGATGGTCGCGAGTCCGAACGTGTACTGGGATTTGATCAAGGTCGAGGTTGAAAAGGCGTTTGAGACTCCTAGGAAGAGACCAAGGTGGATAATGGCTAGGACATAGTAACGGTAAGGTAATTCGAAAGTAAATACTTTGAACTATAAAGTAGTGTAGGTTTTTATAAAAGAAAAATTATTTGTAAGAAATACAAGGGTTAGTTTTATATTATCCTTTATTTTCTTTTTTTTTATGTTTGTTGTAAGTGTTATAGTTACTATGATAGTATTATTATTATTATTATTATTATTATTATATAAAATAAAATAAAAATGAATAAAAACTTGCTTTGTAATAAAGGGTTTCTGTGGGTGCACTTATTTGAGTCCACCAACCGGTAGGTGCGTTTATAGGATTGGTTTCTAACCGAGCAAGATTCAATTGCTGGGTTGTGTGCTGCCACAGGGTATCCCAGATACGAGAGGCATAGTGAGGGTTAGGGTGTTTGAGCAGGACGGTCAGGACAATAGAGTCAGCATTGATCAAATAGCCGTTCTTGTCGAGTGTCGCATTGCCAAACATCGAAAAGGGGTGTAGTGAGAGTCCGGTCTGGTCTGAGACTCTGTGGCTCTGACGGTCTATGGTTGCCCTCCAGTCTGGGTCATCCTCAAGGCTAGCTCTGGTGGGCCAGTAGTCGACAGGCGAGTGAATTACACACAGACCTTGACGGCCGAGACATATGTTTGATAGAGAGGACGGTTGTCCGTCCAGGGTGACAAAACTTGTGGTGAGTAGATTGTGAATGTCGAGAGCATGGAGCAAGAGATCTTTAGTGATCTTCTTGTGTGCAAGTGAGATTCTGATCTGCTGTGTTGTAACTGCAGAAGTCGTTGTTGGGGCTGTAGTAGTTGTGGTGGTTGTGGTAGTGGTTATTTGTTGGGTGGTATTTGTGAATTGGACATGAGGTGAAAAGTGCCAGAATTGGGCATCGTGAGACTGGGTTGGAAGAGTGCTTTGGCGAGCGGAATCATAGACGTCAAGAAGGACTGGAAGTGAAAAGAAGGTGATAAGAGAAAACGAAAAGAAGAGGAGTAGTAAAGTTCGGGAGACAAAGAGGTTGCCATAGCGATAAAAGTAAACTGACAGACTCGAATTGAGTTTAGCTATGGCCAACAGGGGCATTTTTTTAAAAAAATAAAATATATATATATATATATATATATATATAAATGTCTATATATTTTTTTGTATATATATATATATATTTTATATATACTTTATATATATATATAAAAAATAGTAAAAAAAAAAGAAAGGAAAGAAAGAAAGGGAAAAAAAAAGGTCTGTGCATGTTTGCGCCAAATAAAAATACCTTGCAAAAAAAAAAAAAAAAAAAAAAAAAGAGAGAGAGGAAACAGGAAATCCCAATTGTAATCGTAACTCTTTCTGATTATTGTAATTTTAATTGAAATTCAACTGAAATTCAAATTTCCATAAAGTTTGTGCAAAAAATGCTTATAGAATATGGTATTCTCCAAATATGGAAATAAAGGTGAATTAAGTAAAAAATAAATAAATAAGAATAATTAAATAAAAAAAAGCATAAGGTTAAACCAAAGAGTACATATACATACACACTACATATAGAATGAGACCAAGATATTAAGATATTAAGATATTAAGATATTAAGATATTAAGATATTAAGATATATATATATATAAAAAAGTTACTACTTTTCTTTCTTTCCTTATTCTTATATATTTTATATATACTAGTTTAATTTCCCTCTTTCTTCCTCTTCTTCCTCTTCTTCTTCATATTCTTATTATCTTGATTCTGATTCTTCCTTCATTTTCTTACTTACTTTTATATATTTATTTATTAATAATTTATTATTTTTATTTCTATTCTTGTTTTACTTATTAAAATACTGCTATTATTACCATTGTCACTGTAAAATAATAAGAACAAGAAAATATGCCAGGTTCATTACACTCTCTTCATTTGTCTACCAATTCTGTACCAGCCTCACCGGAACGCACCAAGACCTTTGCGGCCGTCCACAACTTGCTGTCCTCGGCGTCCAACAAACGGTCAAAGACCATGGCCTTTTCTCCAAAGTCTCGTCCGTCCTGCCACCCAGATCGTCTAAAGGTGTTTGTCGGCACGTGGAATATGTACGGCCGTCTTCTTCCGATCGAACTCGACACTTTCCTGACACGGAATCCAGAAGATCCACACGAGAGCACCTTGCCACATCTGGATAGCAGTGCCACTCACCCTTACCATCTATTGGCTATCGGAACCCAAGAGTGCGAGCGGGACATTTCAGAATCCTTGTTCTATTCTTCAAAAGAAGTCTGGGAGGAACGCCTTTCGACTTTTCTTGGCAAACACTATGCCTTGATTGAAACAGAAACTTTGGCCGCCCTCCATCTGGCAGTATTTGTCTGGAAGCCTGTTAGGCACTACATTACAAATATCGAGAGTGAGCATATCAAGACCGGCTGGGCAAACATGGTTGGGTAAAGTATTAATGAGCTATTAATCATCACCATCGCTATCATAAAGATTATGATTATTTTCTCCTTGTTTATATATAGATATTGTTAGTGTGCTAATATGCGTGTGTATTTTTATATATCGGCACGATACATATATATACATATACTATTTATGCTCTTTATACTTATCTATCTATTACATTAAAACCATAGCAACAAAGGTGCAGTCGCTATATCATTTATGTTTGGTCCTAGATCTCTCTTGTTCATAAACTGCCATTTGACAGGTAAGACAAACTAATAGCACTTCTCATCCCTACCTCCTCTTCTCTGTCTCTAATCACATCACATTCAACATTTAATATATATAATTTATATATAAAAATTCAATTTCCATTTCCATTTCCATCTTGTGCTCCGTTCTTGTACTCACTTTATTTTACCTCTTCTTCTTCTTTTTTTTATATTAAAATAATAATAATAACAATAATGCTATTAAAGCCCATGCGTCTCATAACGATGAGAGAAATGCAAACGTCTCCAGGATCCTGCATGATCTCAAGATGCGTGACCCAAAGCTGTCCAAATCAAACAAGCACGAATCAAAAATAAAGGAGATTGAGCCAGAAAAACAACCACCAAGCCAAAAGCAGACAAAGACCGAAATACTCTCAAATAACCAACCATCCAAAACAAAACAAAACACAAAAACACAATCAGATTCATTATCACCACCAGTATTATCAGCATCATCAGCATCAGCATCAGCATCCTCGCCGTTGTCGGTACTGGCACAGGTGCCATTGGAATCAACGCCTAATAAATCTTCAAAGACTAAAGATCCAAAACAGCTCACTGAAAACAATTTAAAGGATCGTGGTATAAGGACATCTGTAAAGGAATATCATCACCACCCTCACAATCATGGTACGCATAATTACCAATCCTTTTATTTACTTAATTAGATTATTTTGAATATCTTGGTTGTAATGTCATTAATTCGATTAGTCAACCAATGATAATGATAATGATAATGATAGTGCTAGTACTAGTACTAGTACTAATACTAATTAATATTATTGATACATTTTTATTGAACATGTAGAAAATATTATTAAAAGATTCGACCACACCTTCATATTCGGTGACACAAATTACAGAGTTGATGCAGAACGGTCCTGGGTGCTAGAGACCCTTCAAAAAGGAGACTACAAGGTATACAAACTCAAACCACATATAATTTAAAAGCAAAAAAGCACCAACCGCTATATTTAATATTACTGGTATTATACTTATATTCATTATTATTTTTCTGAATATTCAATATAATTATATACATACATTATATTTCTTTCTTTAAACTTGAGATCGCCCTGGTCAATTACGCCCTATTTATTTATGTTACTCAACCTTCTTTCTCTCTTTCTTTTTTATCAAAAAATAATAACAATACTTTTAGGCTGTATTAAAGTATGACCAGCTCACAAATACCAGAAAACAACCCGACAATCCGTTTGAAGGTTTCCAGGAGCATCCGATAAATTTCCCACCTACCTTCAAATTTGATACCAAACACGCACATAGTATATCCGATACCTCTTCGTCCATTGAATCTGAACACTCTCCAGTAGCACCAGAACAGGACGAAGCATTAGAGCAAGCATTACAAACACAATCACAAGCACAAGCACAATCCAATCCACAATCAAAATCAAAATCAAAATCAAAATCACAAACAAAGTCAAGCTTAAAAGCAAAATTAAAATCAAAAACAAAATCAAAATCATCAGCCTCACCCTCACCCTCACCATCACCCTCACCATCACTATCAACCTCGAAACCAGAAGAAAAGGAACGAGAGCGGGTGGCTGCCGCACCTGGATTACCGCTTTCCCTGTGTTACGACAGCTCCCCTAAACAGCGAGTTCCGAGCTGGACTGATCGGATCCTGTGGCATGACGGCAAAAATATCAGCAGTACCAACAAGCGTACGAAGCGTAATGGGTCTGTTGTAGAACGAGGACCTCCAAACTGGTGGCAACTATTTGGGCAAAACAACAACAAACGTCAGCAAAGCACAGAGTGTTGGTCCTATGGTGCGGTTATGGACGACGAACTTGAGGGTGTGAGTGACCATTTACCTGTGATTGGTGTGTTTGGAATTCATTTCGATGCCTGGGTGGACGAATCAAATAAGTCCCAGAAAAGAATCAGAAAAAAATCAACTATATCCCAACAGCAAGACCAAAAGGCATCCAAAGGAAATGGAAAGGGAAAAGGAAAGGCTAAAAGACATTGGTGGAAGCGTGTGATAGGATTTTGGTAATAGTATTAATAATGAAATGATTGCAAGTATTATTATTGCTGTTGGCTTTATTACCATGAAGAAATAATAATTATATAGTAATAATTACTCTGGAAATAAATACAACAATTATAACCATAGTTACAATTACAATAAGTTACGGTTGTAATTATACTCAAAGTTACAGTGAAAATCACAGCTAGAATTACAATTATACTTTATACCCGAAAAAAAAATTAATAATTAGAATTATGTAATTCTTATATTTGCTTTACAATCCAAAAGAAGACCAAGTGTTGAATTAACGAAAAAAAAAAAGGCAAAAACAAAAAAAGGAGATATTTGGTGTAATTCACATAAAGTATATATATATATATATATTCATCTAAAAAAGAATATGCATTTTATCCACATTCAGAATAGAATACACATTATTGTAAAAACAATATACTGCTTAAATAATGGTATATACCCATTTTACAATCTTTGTTTTATACATATATTATTATTATTCTTTAAAGTTAAAGAGGACGATTTGAATACCCTCCTCTTCTTCTTCTATATTCTTATTGGTGTTTTTGCTGCTGTGGCTAATAATATGCTATAAGTTTTATTTGAATTTGAATAAAGAATTACATAATTTATCTCGAAATCAAATGCCATCTTGATTACTAAAAAAAATGGTAAAATAATGATCGAAACCAACACTTTGTGTTCTGTGTGTGTGTGTATTTTTTTTATCTTCCTTTTTCTTTCAGCTTATATTGGTTGGTTACTTTAGGAACAGAGAAAACAAAGGAATCTAAAATTACCTCGAGGAAGCCTTGTATTAACACTTTCTAAATAATAATATATATAACTACAGCTTTATAGCAACAAAATAAAATAAAAGAATAAGATGGCTTCTGTGTAGAAGGCAGATTCTGTACAACCTTCACTGACTTTGATACAATCTGTGTACAACTTACTGAACACAAATTTGTCATGAAAGGGACCACTTTCTTTTGTAAATTTTTTTTTCAGTGAAACACAAAGGTACAACATTTAGAATAATAGAGAATACAATAGAATCTTGTTATGCTCAATTCTCGCTAAAAATTCACATTTCTAGGCAACGAAAAAGGCAAAAAAAAAAGGAAAAAAAGAAAGAAAGAGGTAAATTGCTAGATTTCCACCTGTATCATTTCCACAATCACTTGATCTTTCTTTATTTAGTTGTGTATACAAACATACATACATACATATATTGGGAGGTTAAAGAAAGTTCTCGTTTATCAAAGTTCACTTGGCAAGATTTATTTTCATAAACAGTTTAAAAAGGATTATAACCAATACATGCACAGCTATTGTTATTTGTCAAAGTAAGTGTGAAAATCTTTTGAAGAAAAGAAAAAAAGAGTTCCCAGACAACCAACTTACTTTTCTCTTTTTCTTTTAGTCTTCTTGTTACAAATGATACTAAAGCGGCTGATTTCTTTTTAGCTTATGTGCTTATAGGTCTATCAGCCATCAGTCTATAACAAAAGCCACATACATTAAGGTTTCTAAGAAGCTTAATATTTTTAGAATAAGACTATACATGAAAGTACAATTCAATCCTTTCTATGCTGTTTGCTTGTGGTTGCTTTACACACCTTTTGTGTAGTTTAACAGGTTTGATTAAGAAGCAACTTTGACACACAAAACTACTAGCAAACGAATATTCTTTTGCTTTTCTGCAAATAAAAATAAAAACAATGGGGGTTTCATTATCTCTGCCCATTGCAGATCCATCTGGATATATAGCGGATATTAAAAGCTAAGATTCTTTGGCTCCGATAAATATACATCGAATTAAAATCTGCAAATGTAGATAGCGGATATTAAAAATAAAGAATGATTGGCTGAAAATTTTTAAAATTTAAAATCTGCAGATTAAATCTTCAGCTCAAAAGCTTGGAGATATGCTTGTTGTCCGCAGATTTTTTTTGTAGTAAAAAAAAAAAAAAATTAAAATTAAAATTAAAAAGGTGGACTCATTTATTTATTTTATTTTAGATTAACCTTAACTTGGCTAATAATTTAAATTATGTTGTCTGCATATCCACCTTCATATTTATTCTCATAATCACCTTCACCCTCATCTTCACCTGCAGATATAATGAAATCGCCTATCTATAAAATCAACTATACTTTTGAGAATTACCAAGCAATCGTAATCTTAAGTCTTAACCTTTGCAAGCAAGCAAAAAGAAGACAATCTAAATTTGACAAGTCAATTAGATTATTTATTTTTTATTAAAAAACGATCAATTATACTATTTTTATTGGATTGAAAAACCTTGGGTAATTTATATCATCCTTTAAATAAGTAAAGGCAAAGGCAAAGGCAAAGGCAAAGACAAGAACAAAAGCAGGAGGAATGGAAAATTATTTAATGCCATAGAATTCTTGAGGGAATTTCTTCTTATTAGAGAGAATATTATTAAAACCATGAATATCATTTAAAGCAAAATTAATGAATTTATTCATACATCGGTGTATACATACATAAATGTGTGCTTAAAAAACTATATAATTATATTGACACTAGATTTTACCGTTAGATTTATATATCCATATTCTAGAATTTTCTTCCATTCCTCTTCCCAACCCGATTTTCTGAGTTGTTTCACATAGCTTGTCATGGGCAAATTTGTCTTTTCATAAAGATTAATGAAGGCGCTTGCATCGAGGTAGCGATCCTCTTCAGCAGATAAAAAGTATTCTTCGATACTTCTTCCTTGACTCTTGCTCAATTCCTTGTTATATTCAGTAGATCCATAGCGTGACTCTTTAGGAAGGAAGAACCACTCTGTCTTGGTAGCAGAGCTGGTAGATAACTCGATATCAGGCTCATTGTCGTTGTCGTTGTCATAATTTATTTTATGTGATAAAGGATATGCTTGAGTCACAGATAAAAGACGTATTGTGCTTGATGAATAATGTCCCGTCCATTCGTCTTCAGGGATCGCTGCGTTGAAAAGCTTTAGATTTTTGATATTTGCCCAAGTCATGTCGATCTGGACAGAAGAAGTGTCAACTAAGCTTTCGTAAAGAAGTGTGGATCTTTCGAAAGAGAAATTTTTGCAATCAAGGCAATGTCTCCCAAGGTAAGCCAACGCGGACGAATCAAATGAACCTCCATCCAAGACCACTGAATCGAGTTGGAAGCTCGGATCTGTGTCTAGGTAATCGTCAGAAATGCAGATACGACAATCGAGCGACAAAGACTTTAGGTTTCTGCAGGTATTAAACAGGACATCCAGTTCAACTTTGAGAAACTTAGAAACGATAGTTAAACTCGACAAGGAATCATACAAGCCGAGCTGTTGTAAAGCTTGTTTATAGTCATTATTTAATGACTTCCAGTTCAGAGATATGCCTGTGATTGTTGACGGCAGTTGATCAAGAGTTTCGAGCAGTTCATTATTGGGTGGTACATAATGCAGTTTATTAATCTTCTCGATATGGAAACTGGTATACGGCACATCGAGCGTATTGAGAAGATTTAAGACCCGGAGTCTGGGAGCATAATCAGATTCGTCGCAGGTTAGGCCAAATTCTTCCAGTTGTTGGAATGGCTTTTCCTCCATACCCAAAAGTAATGACTGGGCTTCTTCAAAGTAATCTTCTTTTATGGAGAACAGCTCGGGTACTTCACGGTAATATTGCTCCAAGTCAGATCTCTCCCTATATTCCCAATCCAGGCTTTTCATTGTTGGGTACTTGCTTGCAAGGTAAGCCAGTGATCGGTAATCATCAGAAAGCAGCTGTATATTGACTTCTTCTAGCTGATACATCCGATCGTGTGTTTCTAGAAGCTCGATGTCTCTCTCAGATAAGTGGATGATCATGATATAGATGTTTAGGATCTTTAGCTGTGGTGCATTTGTGTGTATGATATCGAGATCTTCAAAATTGACTGGTATACTCCTCAGCTTGGCGTCATATGTCAGAACCTCTAGCTGGGGTAAATCCAGCAATCCTTTAAAGAAAGCATCCATACAGTCTCTACCGTAATCAAAGATGGCACTGAATCGCAGATTTGTTAAAGACGCCCAGCGGCTAAAAGCAACCTTTTCAATCGGCTCTCGTCTGAACAAGTTTTTGAAATGAGTATCGAGTTCCGTTATGTGAGGGAACTTTTGTTGAATAAGCAGGACCGCTTCGAGTACGCCAAGGGGGTGTGGAAGTTCGATCCTTTTTACATAGTCGTAGTCTTTTGCCTCTCCTGTAGGTGTTATGAGCAATTTACAGAGAGCGAGAAGTTTATCTTTTTCCGTAATTTTAAGGAATTTCCAAGTATCAGGGACAAAGATCGTGTTCCATTTTCTACATACACCAAAGCATGCCTTTATATCTCTTTGACCTAGTTCACTGAGAATTATGTTCAGAACGCCGTCAGGTAATCTTGCTGCCATTGTTGATAAGGCAGGGTGAGGAGAGGAGAGGATAATGGAATGGAATGGAAGAGAAGTGCCAAGTGTAAGCTTTGAACTGTTTTATATACATAATTAAGAAAATCAACACAAGCCACGCTCACGCTCACACTCAGCCTGGTTTAATGGTCTCAAGGTAGCACTATCTGATCCCTGTGATTTTTGTCTTTGGGAGAAGAGAACTTCTGCTCTTTACTGAATGTAATACGTGAGAAAGATGTATTATATTGTATGCAACTGTTGTGTCCAAGGATAAGTCCCGCTGCTATCTCCGCAAGCACAAGTTGCTCTGGCCGTTTCCATTGCTTCTATCTGTGTATCTGTTTGCTGTATATATCTTTCTCTCTCTTTATTATATGTTCTTTGTTTGTTAGCTGTCGTTATTGCTGCTACGATATAAGCAAGGCTAGATATGCAAACATACAAACATACATACACACATTCCTTGTATACGAGTATCTTCTCCTCTAGTATAAATTCTTCTATTCAATTACAATTAATAAACATCATCTGTATTAAGTTTTCTACATTTGTCTCTCTAGCATTTAGTTACCTAAACTAGTCTTTTCTCATCTTCACTATAGATAGCTATTGTACAACTTAGTAATATAAAAGGTTATGTGATATGGTAAAACCATTACTATTACTATACTATAATTAGGTTTATAATGTCACACTTTTGGTACAGACTCTTATTTCTATAGGTGCCTTACGGGGACAAATAGATTTAATGAGACTTAAGAATAACAGCAATAATAAGACACGCTTAAATAATATTTAGAAAAGTGCATAATTTAGGCGAAAGAAATATACCAAAATGAAATAAAATACACCTTGATAGTTCAAGCTATTGGTTAGGTAAAATTGTACAAAATCGATGAAAAGAAGGTGAAAAATTAAATAGATAAGTTTAATTATAATATGAATAAATTGAGTAGAAAATATAGAGGTATAATTCTATGTAACAATGTACAAGAGGTGATCACAGAAGGATGAATCAATCGCAAAAAATAGATCAATCGCCTATTTTAGAAATAGTATATAAATACAGGCTCGTATATAAATAATTACTTATACCAGCTTATAAGGCAAACAAGGGATCAAGAGAAAAATGAATAAGACAGAGCAATAGAATAAAGAAAGAATCTATATCTTTTATGGGGAAGTACTGATAGAAACCATGATTAAATACCATATGTTTTTCCCATTTGAAAGATTTTGTCCCTGTTTTTCTGCAAGGTCATCATTTATGGATTTCATAAATGAATAAACTTTTCTGGACTTGTAGGATTTCTAAATATGGTGAATTGGCTTTTTCTTTCATGTTGATCCATCAATCTTTAAGCACCTTACGTAAGTAAGTATGTATGTATGTATGTATGTATGTATGTATGTATGTATGTATGTATGTATGTATGTATGTATACATGTGTGCTCGTATAATATGGAGTTATATTTAGGGCAGAGTTTACCCTTAGCTCCATAAACACATCTCCAGGTGCTCTTTTTCTCAATTATTATATATATTCAATTACAAGATACTAATCGCATGGCTTGATTTTAAACCAATCGCTCACTTTTTTTTCAGGCGCAATGAATCTTATTTTACGATTAGACTAAAGTAACTTTGAAAGGTATAAGGAAGAAAGAAAGAAAGAAAGAAAGAAGAAGAAGATAGTTTTTGAGACTTCTAGCTTGACCTTCATTTAAATTTGTTCAAGTAATATCATTAGTTGTATGACATTCTCCTTTGGGAAAATAAAGCCCTTTTGTCTTGATAGTGCCTGTAGATAGTTTGAGGTCATCTCTTTTTGTTATGTTATGAAAGATGTATTTGAGCAGCGGATAAAATGAGAAGGGTCTTCTTTTAAAAGAGCATCAGGAACTTTAAGACTTTGCAATTTTCGAGTACGAGATCAAGATTTGATGTTAAGCCCTTTAACTCGCAGTTTTATCTAAATATCCTCCTTTCAAAACATTTGACGTTGAACATGTGTTTTTGCCCTCATGCTTGACATCATCTGGCTAGAGACTTTTATTCTACCAGCTACTGCAAATATTCCTTTCTCTCTTGAAAATTTCCTTGATAGAAAAAACCGCCAGCTCCAACAAATCCCACCATTTGCTCTTTCCTACAGAAACTTGCTTTCCTCGACCACTACACAAGTGTTGACACTTGCTCGGCGGAGGTGGTTTGGAATAGAGTATAATTCTAAATTATGGTCGTGATAACTGTTGGAAGAGTCCTTTGGTGGATAAGGTAAGCCTTATTGTGCTCACTTTCTCACAATAGTTCTGACTGTAATGCTATTTCATTTACTCTTTCTTTTCTTACCCTTCCAAAAAAAGGCGTGCATTAAATATAGCATGACTGTTTGACATTTGTCTGTGTGGAATGTGGCTGTTGGACACAACCAAACCCGACTTTTCAAGATATTCCGGATGGTCGTCACGCCCACATGCAAGATGGCGCTCTCAATGGGAATATGTCTTTGGCGATACTCATTTTCTTAATGTGTACTGGGTCAGCAAAAATATCTTGTATCTTGCTTTGTGGGGGGTTGGTGATTCCAATGGCAAATATTTCTCACTCTACTTTTTGCTTTTTGCTTTTATTTTTCGCTCCTCATCTATTTATCCCTCAAATTTATTATATATCAATGCATATATAATATATGGCTTCTTCTTTATATATATCTTAAATAGCCACACTACAGAATAATAAAAAAGATGATAAAGAGTACTAGTGAGAGACTAATAGTACCAAAAAAAACAGAATCATATGGTTGTGATAAACACTGTGCTTTAATTAAATTTCTTAATGATTTTAATACATTTGAAGCTTAATATTATCCTATTAATAGAATATTATTACTATTGAATGAAATCTTTGTATTTAAGCCTGGATACAACCAATAGTTAAAGAAAGGCCTTTTGATATTGATAATAATGAGGTTAGTTAGATGTTGTAATTGATATGCATATTACTCATTTTATATATCTTTAAAGATATACTGCTATTAACAAAGAAAACAAAAAAAAAGGCAATGGATAAGTGGATCATGATTGTTACTGCTCCCCTAAATTTTGAGGTCCTCTCTTGAAAAAGTCGGAGCTAGACATTCCTAGTTGAAATCCTGCAAGTTTCTTGTGCCTGACTGACTGACCTACCTAACCCACCGGACTGGTTGGCTGGCTGACTGGCTGATACACGTCACATTACCCCTTTGAACAAAGAAACGAAGATTCCATATTGAATTACACATTACTAAACATTATGCGTTATATACCAATTTTTATATCAGTGCTGTACTTTAGTACATACGTATTATGCATCCAAGACTACTGTAAAAGTGGATACAAATTAGAATCTAATGGAATCTGGGAACTGGATCTGTCCAGGTTGAATCGGTAATGATTACACTAGTAATATAATCTTGTTGCATGTAGCCCACGTTTTGTCATTCACTCATTTATTTATTTATTTATTTATTTTTGGTATCATGAATTGTATATAGTCCATTTGTTGTTGTGCATAATGAGACAACATATCCTACAATAACTTCTACTCAGACAGAGATCAATATATGTGACGCCTTGAATAGACCTAGTGATGTCGACGAAGAAGACTTTTGTAAAGATAGAACTGTGAGCATGTTTTTATCTTCATTTGTTGTTGATTGATATTGTAGACTTACAGTCTATCTTTTTCTCCCTTTCCTTCTTCTTTTATATATCTTAGTATATCTGTAGACGTGTAATTAATACAAAAAAAGGGAGCGATAGAGTTACTCATGTACAAGCTATTGCTGGTGAATTCGAAGGGTAGTAATGGTGTTCTTTATATACATGCTATAGAATGATGTTTAATAATTTTTCTTATTCTTCTACTGGATGCTTAAGATCCAAGCTAAATGCTACAGTTGAAGTACCGAATAATACAGAGCAGGATCTGTCACAAAGTAAGCCATGAAATAAAATAAAATAAAAGGTTGATGTATTGGTATTGATAACAATCATCACTAAAATTCTAATTAAATGATGATAGACGGTGCACAGCTATCTATTAGCCTTGGCGGTGAACATATTAATAACAAATCACTATCTGCCCTGATAACTCTCGAATGTGACACATCTCAGCCTACAAAAGTACAGTATGATAACAATACCCCAATGTCAGATCAAATATTTACTTATTAAACAGGAAGACCCAAATGAACCTACGATTGTGTCTTTTAAAAGCAATGTATTGGCTGTCCATTGGAAGACTGTATTTGCATGTGGGTGAGTACATGTGTGCTCTTTTGTCTACCAAAAAGCAGAAAAGCAAAAAAGCAAAAAACTACTGTCATTACTAACAGAAAAATCGACTGTCTTTGATTCGGTGTTTTCTTCTTATTCTTCTTTCTAGAGCTCAGCCAAAAGAAAAGATCCCTAAAGAAGATGAGCCAACAGAAGATGAGCCAACAGAAGATGAGCCATCAGAAGATGAGCCATCAAAAGATAAAGATGTACCACCAAAGGATATAAATGAAGGGATGTCTAGCATCGGTGTGTTCTTCACCTTGTAAGTCTTAAAGAAAAAGTCTCGATACAGTCGTCATACGGACACAAACCTAACCAGAGATATACTAGCGTCGGTTTATTGATAGGACTATATTTTGGAGGTTATGCTCTGTATAACTACAAGGTCTACAATGCCCGTGGTATTGATCTACTCCCTCACCGTGGTAAGTAAACTCAAGATTTAGTGATGGTATTTTGTTTACATGTAAATCTTGATAATCTGATAATCTATAAAAACACATTGTGCATTATACATTTTACTGCACACTGAACATTGCACTTTACAGACTTCTGGATTGAGCTTCCTTATTTAATCAAGGCAAGTTTATTACAGAATCAGAATCAAAGAAAGTATCTGTCAAACTAATGACTTTTCTTCTACTTTTAGGATTTAATTACCCATGTCATGGACTCTATGTCTTCCAATCGACGAGGTGGTGGATATGCCTCTGTATAGCACGTAGCTCTCAAATCTATAGATACCATATACTATCTTTACATTTACTTTTTTGCTTTGATGATAAAAAATTTAATGAATTATATATATATATATATATATACGGCTTATTTTATAATTATTACTATTGGCTCAGTGAAACTCTAAAGCTAGGTTAAAGAGGTCATTGAATCTGCACCTCAGCCATCTTGAAAAAAAACCGGTCTTCTTACCAAATCAGAACAAAAAAAAACACATACACAAATGTTCACGCTTTCTGTATAAGTCATCAGACAAAAGTTACCCAAGACAAAAAGAAATAAACTATACAAATATACATAAATTATATATATATATATTAGAGCCGCAAACTCTTGGCAAATCCCTTTTGTTTGTTTTTCTTTATATATATATTTTTGAAGCCATAATAATAATTATCATAATAACAGAGAAATAATAATTCCCATATCATACCCTTTTGCTTCTTGTTCCCTTCTTTTCTTCTTTTCTTCTTTAGTTTATCTTACCTCATTAAATAAGATTAAGAGTAAAATGCCAAAGTTTCGAGGTCTGAACTGGAACAAGGTTTTTACCCTTGTAGAATCCCAAAAGAATGACCAAGTCCGAGGATCCACAGATAGCGATCGTAATATACCAGACTGGGAAAAGGTCCCACAAACCACCGTATTGGAGAGATGGTCTTATTATCTATACTAGCAAGTATACCTATTCCTCATTTCAAATATAATATAATATAATAAAATAAATATATATATTATTTCATTTATATCGACTAATATAATAATCATTTAAATCATATACGACACACACAAAAAAAAACAGTAATGGAGCAAGTATTTCAAAACGACTAAAGAAATAATCAACCTCTCTGACCAAAAAAGCCTGTATACTTTTTTATAATACTTTATATATATATACACATCTCGATCTAACAGAACAATGGGGTAATTATCCACACGGGTGTCCAGATCAATCTCATCTAGAAATGTACTCACAATTCAATTCAATTCAATTCAATTCAATGTATCTATTTATTTATCTCTATAGATAAACAATTACACTTATCTACCAAACATGGTACAATACCTCATTGAACAGAAGGGCTGGAATCCTGCCGGACTAAAACAAAACTCAATTGATTCTCCTTGTGGAATGAACACTCAGTGTATGATCCAACTCGGCAACACGAATCTCAAGGTTGATAGCATCATCTTACTATTCAATGGTCTAAGTTCACTTGTTCAGACTCTTTTACTGACAACCATTGGTAAAAATCAACAGGCACTTGGGCTCAAATCAACAAGTGTTTTAATGATATTATTGTTTGTATTTCTATTTATCTTAAGGTTCTCTGGCCGATTATGGCAACAATGGACCTAACATTCTGTTGGCTATTACAGTTGTTTCATGTACATCTCAAATAGTTTTCTTGGTTTTCAATGAAACCTCAAGTAATAATATTCTGGATCAGATCCTGTTATACATTCAGTCATATCTATAAAGATCACTAACAACATTGGCTTTTATTGTAGGTGATTATTGGGGTTTAGCTATGCTAGTCTGTCTGATCTTCCAAGTGTCCTATGGAGCCTCGCTTACATTCTATTGGGCGTATTTCCCCATTCTGGCAGCCAATGACTCAAAGGTTCGGACTGCGCGCCATGAATTAGGGGTAGATAGCCCAGATTACCAAGTAATAGAATCTATGATGCGCAACCACATCTCAACTGTATCTACTGCATGGTCCAACATTGGCTTCTTTAGTATCTCAATCATACTCATCGGCACCGGGTTCGGTTTGGCTGCAGCTTATCACACCGACTGGCAAAGTTTACCAGCATATTCGAATTCGATCTTTAGTGCCATATGTGGAGGTTACTGGCTACTATTTTCGATTCCATGGTTTGTTTTCCAAAAACATAGACCTGGTCCTCCCTTACCAGACGAAGCAAACTACTTGACATTTGGCTGGAAAAGAGGCAATTACTTTTTTCTTTCATATATATTTACATGCACGTATTCTTACTGAATCATATTATCTAATATTATATTATATAGTTGGATCAGCTTTGAAAGAGTATAAAAGACTACCCCAGACATTTGCCTACTTGATTGGCTATTTTCTCTTAAATGATGCCATAAGTAGCACAAATACTCTCACACAGATAATTTCGAACCGAATCACCAATTTCGATGGTGTATTGCAAACCTATCTCAATCTTGTCCAATCAGTATGTTCAATCATCGGCTGTTTTGTATTCCTGTACGTCCAGAAGTATCTTGGCTGGTCAGCAAAAACAATGCTGCTGATCTCTATTGGTATGACACTTCTGATTCCGGTCTGGGGATGTATTGGCATCAAAAGCTCGGTTGTTGGATTTCGCCAGGTGGGTGAACTATGGGTCTATCAAGCCTGGTTTGGGCTTTTTACAGCTCCATTCTACGCTTACTCCCAAACGATGATGTAAGGTTTTCTTTTAAGAAAAATTAAGCTATCGAATAAAATCAAACCAAATCGAGTCGAATTGAATTGAATCAAAGAAACTAATAAAATGGGTTGCTATTATACATATACATACATACATATATATATAGGTCAGAGCTTATCCCAACAGGGCATGAAAACATGTTTTTTGGTTTGTTTGGTATAACCGGAAAATTATCCCAATTCTTCGGACCGCTCGTAGTCAGCAGTATCACAGAAACTACCAATGCTCGACAAGGGTTCATCGTTTGCGCAATCTGCCAATTCCTACCTTTGATTATCATTGGCTATATTGATATGCGCAGAGCCGAGATGCATATCAGGGTTTACGAAGAACAGGAACGACGAAAATCTTGCTCAGAAGAAAGAGAAGGAGGAATTCTGAGAAGTTCAACTAGTAGTAGCAGTAGTAATATCAGCGTGTATTATCATCCAAAAGACGACAATAATGAAGGAGTAGGACCAAGTACACCAACACATCTCACACTATATTGAAAACCAACCAACTTTCACAGCCTCTCTTTTTCTTTCTTAAACAACAACAACAGTAATAACAGTATAGTACATGTATATAATTATAATTATAAATATAATCCATAATATTTTGTAAAAAAAACAGACAATTGATTTTTATATAAAACTATAACAATAGTAATAATAATAAGTGGTAATAAAATATGAACGAAGGGAAAGAGGAATATTTTGATGGTATTCCAAAAAATACAATTAAAGAAAAAGAAGAGGAAAATAAGTAATACAAAAAGAAACAGGATAAAGAAAGAAAATAGACATATTTACAGTATGCGAGAAAAGGGTGGAAGAGTTTGAAGGAGTAGGGTGTAATGGGGGAGCAAGAAAAAAATAGAGATTTAAAAGCCAAGTGGTGTGTTTAAGAGCTGGTCAATGGTAAAGTAATCGGCTTTAATCTATATGTATCGCATACTGGAAGATATGTGCGGCACTGAGCATCCAATTGTGGGTATCTCACGATAACATAGTTAATTACAAATCGACAAAACTGCTTTTGGACCCATGAAAGTGGGCATTTTGATTGTCTTGTTTGTGGTGGTGTTGCGGTCGTATCAGCCTCGGCTGTAAGGCGGATAGTGTTGTAAGTAGTTGGCTTAGAGGATATTGCGTGCCATATACGTTGAATATCCTTTTCAGTTGGCTGTGTAGGACGAGGAAGAAGTCCTGAACCGAATTTCGGGGCAAACAACAGCTCGTCAGTAAAAGAAAAGAATAAGGGCGATTTGGTCGCTGGATTCTCGGTTATAGGTGAAGGTGGAGGTGGAGGTAACAATAGGCGAGAACTGGTCAGAAATTCTTCGGTGTTCATTCGCATCGTGTGTTCTAAAACAATTGACATCAAGGCGGGCGCTAGTAGTGGATAGCGAGTAAAGAGTTGACTGGGTGGCATGGTCGATAGAGTGGCACGGTCCTTTTCAGAAAGGATGGCGTTGAGATCAATTGATGGGAATGTGGCATGGGAAAGGTAAGTTGTATTTGTTGCAGGAAGGAAAAAGTCCCATTGATTAAGTGCATCGTCTGAAGAAGTCAAAGCGTCTTGTTGGATAAGGGTTCCATTGGATGAAGGTGAAGACAGTAGGGGTGCCTGTTGAAGTGGGATATTGGTGTTGTTCCATGGAGTACTAATATTATTTGTATTGCTGTTTGACTGGCCAGGATTATGATTCCCAGGCTGAATACCAGCTTGTAAGAGGATCAAATCGACTCTCAGACGATCATTCTCCTCTTGGATTCGTTTCATGGTTGTGCGCACCCATCGCACTTCAAGCTTAAGCTGACTATTTTCTGCCTTGTATTGCTCGACCTTGTTCTCAAGCGTAGTTATGTATTCTACAAATATAAATATATACAGTAGTTGAGCATAATTTTCATCAATTGAGCAACAAATTAATAATAATAATAAAAAAGAAAAGAGTCTACTCACCCTTGCGCCTGTTTCTGAAATTGCGTGCAGATATCTTATTGCGAACCTGTCGACGTTCCTTTGAAGTCATCATTTTCCATTGAGAAGGAGTGGGTTCATCTTCATCAGATGGGCTAGAGCTTCCTTTTGCCTCGTGTTCGCATGCCTTGATTGGCAGAGGTGTATATTGGTCCAAGGAGGCGGAGTCACACACAGGAATAGTGTATGAGCCTATAGTGTCTGGGATAGAGGTGTACGTCTGCTGTAGCTGTGGATTCTCGGTAAAATGGGTAGGAAAGTTGGGATCAGTTTGGTCATCAAGATAGGTAAACAAGTCCTCGGTGGATAGATCTGATGGGATGGTAAGGGAAGGAGGATTCTCAGACGGAATTATTATGGCAGAGTTTTGAAATGTTTGTGAGGATTGTTGGTTGGGTAATTGTGGATTGTCTTCGGGATCATCTTGAAGAATCCAATTAATATAACTGTCGTTGCTTGCCATTTAAATAAAACACAGTTGTGGTTATGACTATTTGTATTACTAATGTAGAAGCCAAAATATACAAGTATAAATAAATATAAATAAAAATTAAAAATAAAAAAGGGTATTCAAACAATTGTAGGCAATTCTTAATTGATGATCAACACCCCCCAGAATTATAGGAGAGTCACACTAATTAAAGTACCGACAGGAGAATATATGTTAGGATAATCAATGATGATAAAAGTTTAATGAAATTTTGAAACAAATAAACATGTACGTATATGTATGTATTAGTTATAAGGTATTCTTTTGTTATACCTTGAGAAGTATAGCTCTAAACTTGCACTTTTTATTGTTAGACTTTTAAATAACTGAATGAGCTTTATGAGGTAGAATGTTATAATAGGTAATGTTAAAAGTATGTATTTTTTTAAAGAAAAAAAAACATTACACATTTTTTTGAATATATAAATATTAGAAATAAGGTATGTATTTCTTTAAGTTTACAGTGCTTGTAATTAAGTAACAAGTAGGATAAATGGCTTATTACAATAATAAACTATTAAAATATTAACAAACTATAGGTATGTCAAATGGTTTTTGATATATAATGTGGGTTCATATAAACTTGCTATTTATCCGGGAATGTTCTGTAAAGAAATAAAGAAATAAAATACAGATGCTTTTTTATATAGAGAGAGATATATACAAAATATATCTTGGCTAAATAAATGAACAAAGAAAAAAGCCAACGAAACATGAGTAGGAAACAACTGTTAATCGAGTCATCAGAATAAGGAGGCATTCTATTGAATCGTTTGAAGAAAGGGTAAAGATACTTTAGATTGTGGTTTAAAGACATACCTCACTGATCAAGAAAATTCAAAGAGAAAACAATGACAAACAATTAAGTTTATTAATATGATCTGAGCCTTTTTCTTTCTCTTTCTCTTTTTTAAACTTTTTAAAATACTGCTATAATATATATATATAAATAAGTAAATTGAAACAGTAAATATATGAATTTGAGATTATTAATTAATATTTTATATATAAAATATTTATAGTGTGTGCTTGTGCTTGTACGTGCTTATTTTTTTTTAACAAACAAACAGGTAACACAGAATTAAATACACCATCTTGCTCAAGACTAACCCTTTTTCTGGACTTTATTTCATTAAAGTAAACTGGCCATAATCAATTAGTAAATTTGTATTATAGAATGATTAATATGATAGATTTAGCTTTTTGAAATCCCATACCTTAGTTAAGGGGATTGAACAAAAGCTCAAAAAAAAAAGAAAAGATATCAAACTAATCTGCTGATAAAATCAGAGCCAAAAAAGAGATGTCCAAAATGAAGAAAGTAAGAAAAGAATATAAGCCAATTTCAGAGCTTATAGTATGTAAGTATTACACCGATCATTAGATGATTGATAATAATGATAAAGACTTTCAAACTATTGGTATTCCACCGGGCAGGTTATAAATATTTCAAATTTTAGAATTAACTTGGTATTTTTGGGATATAAGGGGAGTAGAGCTTGGTTGGTATCCAATCACAATCCAATTAGATACATTATTAGAATAAAAAGTTAACCAGTTACTGCTTACTGTTTACAAAAAATATATCGGAAAATCAAATTAAGACCAATAAGCATGGATTGAAAAGGATATTTTATAAGACAGATTTACCTTGTCCTCTTCTTCTTGCTGTTTTCTATAGAAAAAATAAACCAAAATAATAATGTTACCATTTTTGATTTTATCAAAGATAAATACTAAAGTGACCATTATAGAAATACAAAAATTATGTAGATTGAATTGCGTTGGCTCAAAAAATAAAATAAAAAAAAATAATTGGATTGTATATTAGAGATCAGAAGTTACGCAGGTACAGGAAGTTACGGTATGACCAACATAGAAAAATCTTTGAATAAAATCTTCTTTCTTTTTTGTGCTTTTTTTTTAATATATATATATATATATATGTATAAAAAATAACAATAGTGTGCACTGAATAAGAGAGTACAGAGAAGTAAACGTTAAACAGGTAGATCAGTAGTCCCCGATCAGGAAATATAATGGAAAAGCAAAGACATGTGTGTCGGATAACGTCCTACTTTCTATTTTATCTCAAGTGGTAGGACCACAAAGGTCTGATTGGTGAACGAATCTTTAAAGAACTAGCAAGACCTTAAGGATCTGTTGTAATCGTTTCGGTCGGCGTCCTATTTAGAGAAGGTATAATGCATAAGATGTAATAGAGCAAGTCGATGGCGCAATAGTCGTACAAGAACACTGGTGTGATGCCTTTTTTTTGGTGTTTTTTTTTTGACATCGAGACACTATATAAGAAAACCGTAAAACTTTGATCTTTGTAATTATCTTTATACTTCATCTTTCTTCCTTTCTTCCTTTACAATGACTGCTGAAATTGTAATTGACTACGATGAAGAACCTTACAAATCTCAGGCTAAGAATTTCGTCAAGAAGATGCCGGGATATACGAAGAACTATTTTTTCAGCATGTTCCCTATTGTAACCTGGATTCACCGTTACAACTTCCAGTGGCTTGTTCGTGATCTGATTGCTGGTGCCACTGTTGGTGTTGTTATTGTACCTCAGAGTATGGGTTATGCAAAATTAGCCATGCTTTCCCCTCAATATGGTCTTTAGTAAGTTATCTCATTCTATTCGAAGCATTTTTAACTTACACATTTCAATAGTACTGCGTTTGTCGGTCTCTGTGTATACTGCTTGTTTGCTACATCTAAAGATATTAGTATTGGTCCAACTGGTGAGTGAAATATTAATGATAATAATCAATTTATCATTTACTAACCATCTTGATGTCTTGTAGCTGTAATGTCTCTACTCGTAGGACAGACTGTTACTCGCGTGACCACCGAATATCCTAGCATCACTGGGCCTCAAGTTGCTGTAGTTCTCTCTCTTATGACTGGTATTATTGCTATGTTTATTGGTCTTGTACGCCTTGGTATTCTTGTAGATTTCATTCCAGGTATGCATAACAAAGATATATAGATATTAGAGTTTTTCTCATACGTTTCATTTCTTTTATTAGCCCCTGCTATTGCTGGTTTCATGACAGGTTCAGCTATCACAATTACTATTGGACAGGTAAGATCTATTTACTATAATCTGTTTAATGATTGTGCTCATCCTTTGACCCCTTTTTTTAGTGTCCAAAACTTTTTGGTATCAAGGGTATCAACACACAGGACTCTGCCTATCTTATTTTCGGAAACTTCTTCAAAAACCTTCCAAATACACAAGTAGATGTTGCATTTGGTTTGACTGGTCTGCTTTGGTTGTACGGTATCCGTTTCGCTTGCCAGAAACTCACCACCCGTTATCCCAAATACGAAAAGCATCTCTTTTACTTCAGTATTATGCGCAACGGTATCCTCGTCATCTTCGGTACCCTCATTGCCTTTTTGATCAACATCGGCAAGACCACAAGTCCTATCAGTATTCTCAAGACTGTTCCAGCCGGTTTCCAAGCCATGCATGTTCCTGTCTTGACAACCGAACTCATCAGTGCTATCGCTAGCTCTCTTCCATCTGCTGTCATCATTCTTATTCTTGAGCATGTAGCAATTGCAAAATCATTCGGACGTATCAACGACTACCAGATCAACCCAGATCAGGAAATTATTGCTATTGGATTCACAAACATCTGGGCCGCTTTCTTTGGCGCCTATCCTTCTACTGGTTCTTTCTCTCGTACTGCTATCAAAGCTCGATCTGGTGTCAAGACTCCAATTGCTGGTATCTTCTCTGCTCTCGTAGTACTCCTGGCCTTGTATGCTCTCACTCCAGCTTTCTACTTCATTCCTGATGCCACTCTCTCAGCTGTTGTCATCCACGCCGTCGCTGATCTCGTGTCCGGTCCTGCTTACATCAAACGTCTTGCAAAAGTCAGCTTGTGGGAATTGTTTGTATTTGTCGCAGCTGTCCTGATTACGTTCTTTACCTCTGTCGAGTATGGTATCTACGTTTCACTTGGTCTCTCGATCGTCATTCTCCTTTTCCGTATCGCACGCCCCCGGTTCTGGGGTCTCGGTCGTGTTCCTTTGTCAACAAGCACCGGATCAAATACCAGCCAGAAGGTTCAGGAATCAGAAGAAATCCAAAAGTACCTTTATGTTCCCACCAACCACCCATCCCTTGGTCCCCTTGTTGAAGACTTACCTGCCGGTATTCTAATGTGCCGCATCGAAGAATCCGTGACATATCCCAATTCTAGTTTCATTTCCGACAAAATCATCACATATGCCAAACAGAATACCCGTCGCCATGGTGCTGTTATTTCTAAAGGTGACCGTGCATGGAACGATGATGCTGACCCTGTTAAAGAAGCTGCCCGCAGTCAATTGCCTATTCTACACGCCTTGATCATCGACTTTTCTAGTGTCAATCGTCTTGATTCTAGTGGTCTTCAATCCATCGCTGATGCCAAAAACACCTTGAACCGTTACAGTGGTCACGATGTCGAGTTCCATTTCACAAACCTTGTTCAACCTTCTATCCGCCGGTCCCTCATCGTTGCTGGCTTTGGAAACCAGATAAGACTCGATGGTAGCTCTAACGGCGAACATACTCAGAACGTTCACCAAGAGATCCTGCCAGTTGTTCCTGCATCCAAGGATGGACCCAGACAGAGACCCGCCGAAGACCGAAGAGCGAAGGCTGGTAACGGTAATGGTGATGTTGAGGATGTATTGGAAGTATATGAGAAGAACGGGGAGGACTTCAAGAGCTCGGTGGATACTCAGAGTATTTCTACCGGTCGGTCTATTCCAATTCCCAAGGATCGTTATCCTTTCTTCCACTGGAGCTCAGATGAAGCTGTCCTTGCTGCCACTCGAACACTTGCTTTCCGTAACGATACAAGTGAACCAGAATCTCCAAAACTTTAAATTTTCTCCATTATTAATACCATAACATAAACATACATACTATTACTCCTCTACTTTCCGTCCCTCTCTCATATATATTCCATAATACCTCCTAATACTTCTTTTATATTCTACTCTTCTTATTAATAGCATATTATATCATCTTTAAAAAATCTGTACCTATAAATCAAATAAAAATTATCCTCTCGATTGAGTTATATCTGTACTAGCACTGCTCTCTCATTATCAACACATATTTACTACTACTGCTACTATTACTATTACTATTATTGTAAGCTAAGTTAGGTAATATTTTAGTGTCCCAACATTCTGACATCCAATACTTTAAATATTCTTAATTTGTAACCTTGATAATAATGCAAGCTTAAATTTGATCCACAAAGAATAAAAAAAATGACAAACACATTACTATATAAAAAAAAGAAGTTTATTTAAAAAAAACTCTTAAAGACCAAGGTATTACAAACTCTTATAATTCTTAAATCACAAAAAAAACGTTTGATTTAAAGAGATCATGAAACGTTCAGAAACTAAAGAAAATAATTTCTTTTTAGGCCAAATTAATTACTGGTTTTTGCTGAAACAGCAAAAAGAAAAAGCAACTGCTTCATATCCCTTTCAGTTTTGTTCAAGTGATATATTATGTTTGTCTTTTTTTCTTCTTAGACTTCTTTAAATTGCCTTAAATAGACAGAGTTTGGAAAAAGGCTCTTTAGAAAACAAATATTTATATTCTATATATCATCAGTCTATTGTACCACAGAGAGCAAAGACCGTTAATGAAACCAAATCAAGGAGCTCACAAGAGTAGACACACGGGCAAGCACACGCACAAAGAAGAAATTAAGATAAAATAAGAAAAATTACCATAATATTTATATTAATAGAGAGGGTGTCGAGTTGTGATAATCTTAATATGGCTAAAAAATAATTATTGGTAAAACTCAATCAAAAATAGATAAAAACTCAAACACAGCTGCGAGGATTTATAAGTTGAAAACATTATATTAAGAAATCCAGGAGACATAGAGCTTAATAAACTTGGCTTTCCGAGGCCTATTCTATTAAGTAAGTATGAAGAAGAGACTCCTGGCTATCCTATGTTTTGTTTTGAAGTGGGGAAAATAAACTCACTAAATGACCTCCACCATGAAATTTGCGAGACAAATATTGGAATTTAATTTTGAAATGACCGATTTTATTTTCTTTTGCCCAACCTTGTTTCCTTAGCTGTAGCTGTAGCATAAATTTACGTATTATGGGAAAATAATGATAGATCATTAAACATTCAAGATTTTGTTATTGTGGTCAAACTACACAAAATGTATCCAGTAGAATCACCACAAATGGACCACGTTTGATAGATATCTTCTGGGGTAATAAGTCCCATGACTATGAGTTAATCTTATTTTAAAATTCAAGAGATTGAATCATGATAATTCAAGGAAGACCAAACAAAGTATATATATATTTTAGGTTACTCATAATTCAAACTAAAATGTATAATTTACTACGGTTAAAGTATAATGATTTGTTACAAAACATGCTAATAAAATAAGGAAAAATAAAATAAAAATAAAAGGTTTGGGAAGTTTTTCCCAAGAACAAAGCTCGTACAATGCCATCATAATCCCATTTGATATTATTATTTTTCTCTGAGAACTGTAGTATATTCCATGTTTTCTTTTATATCCTTTTTTTTTTAAAATAAATAAATAAAATAAAAAGAAGACACAGTTTATACCTTAAAGCACATTTGGACAAAGATCAATGTCAATTATAGTATAGTTTATACATAGTGTATCAAACATGTTGGTTACCCTCATAGCCTTGTTTCATACATCACATACTTTATAAGCTTTCTTCTGAATATCTTATAGAAAAACAGGATGTACTTTACAGCAATAGAACAAACGTTTAAACGATTGATTATAATTTTATGTGTACTTCGTTCTCTTGGTCATCTAACAGACTGAAACGTTAAGACTGTTAGGCTGATTGTGGAATAACTTCTTTTGTCCTTGAGGCTACACGTTTACCTTTTTGCTATTTCTCTATTATAATGTGCGTTATATAGTAGGAAATCATTAAATCCGATAAATTTCTTTGTTACAGGATTTCCACTGTAAAATTTGATCTCGCTATTTCTATAGTTTGAAAACGAAAACCAAACTTTTGAAGTGGAAATTTGGTATATACAAAATATCCGTAGCGAAATTGCCATTTGTGACATAAATTTGGACGCAACCGCAAAAACAAATGGCCACAAATTAAGAACATTTATTAAAGATTTTGTTTCATATCAATACATCTGCTGTAAGATGAGATGCTGTGACTCACACAGCCTTCACAATCCTGCTTGGGTACCTTACATTCTATCAATATTTCAATTGTATTAAGTCCTAATTATTATTTTTAAAAAATAATATAACCATCTTCCAGTACTGTATCCTAATTTGCTTCCTTGGCTATTCGGATAGTGTATCCTTGCCAATTTGTTTTTGAGATTACTTCCAAATTCATGTCACAAATGGCAATGTCGATACGAATATTCTGTACCTTTAACTATCATAACCTCATTTCAATAAAAGTCAACCTTGAATTCAAAATCCCGTCACATATTGTGTTGAGATCCAGATAATATGCTTATATACTTTTTGCTTTCTTTTTTTACATTTTACATATTGCTTAATATGGTTTTGAAATATACATGAATGTATTCCCTAGTAATTATTTGGTCTATTTTGTATCTACTTGTACAAGCAAAAGACATATACTTTCTTTTGTGCTCTTGAACAAACAAAAAAGCGCACATACCACTTTAGAGTAACCTACAAATTGCCGTTATAGAAACTCGTACTCCACTTTGTGAGTTATTGCTAGGGTGCACCTTTTTTATAATCGACAATTTTTATATGTAAAATTAGAAAACCATAAGGCTTTATGGGATCTTACTTTTTTGAATTTTGTTACCGCTGAGTTGCTCGTTTTACTATTTACAAGCTCTCTGCGGTGAGACTTCTTCTACTTCTCTGCAAAAAAAAAACTTTAAACAAGATGAAGTTTGGACATTTAAGCAGGGAGGTTTAAAAAATGTCCTTATTTTCCAGCCAATAATAATGCTTACTAGGTTTAAACTTGAAGTGTGTAACGTATAGTTGGTGTGGACAGACTAAAAGTTCAAAATTAGCTCAAAATACATATTAAATAAAATTGGGCATATATTCCCGTCTCTGTCATTAAGTGAGAACCTTTTATTGCGAGTTTTTCTAGACCTCTCATTATATGGCACATATTCCCCATAAAAAAATGCTTCTCTTCTCAATCCTAGTGACAATGGAAGAAAACTAGCTAATTAGAGCCGATTAAGAATTTTGCCCCTTTTTTTTGCCCTTTTTTGAACTTTTAGTCTGTCCACACCAATTGTTTATATCTGTTACCATTTAAATCCCTGTAGTGTAATGGTTGGTTTACACTGTATGAGTGTGCAGTGTACGTGTGTCTGGTGTGTAACAGTTCCGGAGATTTTTAACTTGCCAGGTTCATTAACAAGAAGGAACCAGTGTTTGGCTGTTGCTTTTTATTTCACTTAATTGTAGTGTTTATACTACAAAACCTATTAATGATTACACCACATTATACAGAAACTTCAATTTATATTTATATGGTTTAAATTAACCGAACTACCAATGGGGAAATCCACACAGTATTAACAATACATCCCTCCAAAAAAGAGCAAATCGTTGAAAAGAATGATACTATAGTAGCTTTACTTGCGTAACCGTCCATAACATTACCAGGTTTCTAAAGCTTAGCTATTTCCTCCCCGTCTTTTCCCTGCTAAATTATTACTATAACGAGTACTGACTCTACTTATCTCTATTGCTAACTACCTTTGATCCTTTGGTAATGATCAACCACAAAAAAAAGCTCAACACATCTAGCCAAACTATATGCCTTCTTCTTCTCTCTCATACATCTCCCTTCTAATGGCTTACTGTAAAATCATCATCGTTATATCAGCTTGTTAAGTTCACTTTTTTCTTGTGCTTCATTGGTCATTTGTGGACTCATTACTATGGAGTATAATCCAATAACTGAGCAAGTCATTTTCATTATTATTGTAAAATACGATACGGACCATATAAATAATAATAATAATAATAATAAGATATATTGTCAATGTACGTACACCTCTCGTCAGTTTTCTTTTCTTATCATTCAGACAACATCATCATTAAGTACCAAATTGTGAATCTTGTGTCATTTCTCTAAATTATGTTTTTTTTATTTATTTCATCTACTCAATTGACTTGAGTCTCAGTCCCATCGTAACGATTGTTGTTACCATCTTTTAGTCGAAGATAGTTTGAGAGCTGTAATACTCAAACCTACTACCGAATTACTTGAAAGAGAAAACAAGATGTTCAATTACTATTTGCCTTACAAACGATAATATTCTTTAATGCTAATCTCAGATGATTGTCGGATGTACATGGTTTCTTTTGTATAATCATCACAACATGTCTCTGGGCTTCGGGCACCCTCAGACTTTTTTAGGGGTTTTTTACTTTCGCAATAATGATAGTAATCATAATGATAAAAAAAAACGAGCAATATAATATAACAACATTTCCAGCATTCGCTTTTATTTCGACTTTTATCCCGCATTTAGACCTTTAGCTAAAAGCGATGCTCCCAGCAGCTCATTTTATTTTATCTAATTAGAAAAACAGGATGAAGTTAGAGATCATGTCATACAGCTTATAACTTTCGTCACGTATTCTTTAACTTACTTGTTTTTCATTAAAATAAAATATAAGGCCTATACTACTTGGTAATTGTGTACGACACACAATTAACAGTAGGAAAAAGTCATATAGAACTTTATAGGCCAATGGCCCCTCCCCCCGAGGGGAGGGGGGAGCAAAGCTCCTAGTCTAATGAGAAAAACAGGATGAAGTTAGAGATCATGTCATACAACTTATAACTTTTGTCACGTATTCTCTAACTTACTTGTTTCTTAATAAAATAAAATATAAGGCCTATACTACTTGGTAATTGTGTGCCGTACACAATTAACAGTAGGAAAATTCATATAGAACTTTATAGGCCAATGGCCCCTCCCCCCGAGGGGAGGGGGGAGCAAAGCTCCTAATATATATAATAACACATTTTGGTTAAAATATATAAGAGTTGATTTTTTTTGGCTATGCTTATAACTAATTATAACTCTAGCTATGACTCTGATCCGGATTTTGCTAGTAAAGTTAGTTGTTAGTAATTTTAGTTGTTCATAATGTTAGTTGTTCAAAAAGTTAATTGTTTGTAGTTAGTTGTGAGTAAGGTTAGTTCCCGTTGCTTGTTAGTTCCCGTTGCTTGTTAGTGTCTGTTGCTTGTTAGTATGTTAGTATGTTGCTTCTGTTGCTTCCTGTTGCCAACTCTTCGCCTTATTCTTCATAATCATCTTCATATTCTTCATCTTCACTATATTCTTCTTCTTCATCTTCTTCTTCATAATCATCATCATCATCATCATCATATTCTTCGTCTTCATCTTCTTCTTCATCTTCTTCATAATCACCGTCATCCTCGTCTTCTTCTTCTTCTTTTTCTTCTTCATTATCTTCTTCTTCGTCATCATCACCATCTTCTTCTTCTTCATCATCATCATCTTCTTCTTCTTCATCATCATCATCTTCTTCTTCTTCATCATCATCATCTTCTTCTTCTTCTTCATCATCTTCTTCTTCTTCATCATCATCATCATCTTCATCATCATCATCATCTTCTTCTTCTTCTTCTTCATATTCTTCTCCGTCATCATCACCATCTTCACTTTCTTCTTCTTCATCTTCATCTTCTTCTTCATCATCATCACCATCTTCACTTTCTTCTTCTTCATCTTCATCTTCTTCTTCATCATCATCATCTTCTTCTTCTTCATCATCATCTTCTTCATCATCTTCTTCTTCTTCTTCTTCTTCACTTTCTTCTTCTTCATCATCACTTTCTTCTTCTTCATCACTTTCTTCTTCATAATCATCATCTTCTTCATCTCTTCTTCTTTCTATCTCTCTTCTTCTTTCTTCTTCTCTTCTTCTTTCTTCTTCTCTTCTTCTTTCTTCGTCTCTTCTTTCTGCTTCTCTTCTTCTTCTTTCTGCTTCTCTTCTTCTTACTGCTTCTACATATCTTCTTTCTGCTTTTCTTCTTCTTTCTGCTTCTCTTGGGTCTATATCCCTTCTTCTTCGTACTTCTTCTTCTATTCTCATTTTCTTTTGCTTGATAAAATGAGCTGTAGCTTTGTGCTCCAGCTCATTTTCTTTCTCCAATCGTCGCTTAAGCCCCTTGGGCAGGTCTGGTGCTATAGGTATATTATTGATTAATATTATATTGTTTATCTACTATTATATAGAGACATTACTTACCAATCATTTTCACTTTTTTGATCTTTCGATCAAAAACTTTGGCTAGATTAGTTTTGGCTAATCTAACCAGAAATGTGTGTCTCAACAGCTTTGGGACATGCTTGTGAATGGCCTTTGGGCCAAACACAAACAAGCCGTTGAAGGACACTTTTTTTCGGGTGCTGATGCTGCTGATGCTGCTGATGCTGCTGCTGCTGCTGGTGTTGCTGTACATTGGAGTAAACTAATGAAAAAGCGCAAAGAAGAAAAATAATACCGTGAGTGTTTCTTTTTTTTAAAACGCGTTATAATCTTTGGGCCACACATTTTGAGACGCGTTCTTTTTTTAAGGCGCAAGTTATGGCCTTTGGGCCACACACTGTAACGCCATCCTTTTTTTTTTTTATTTTGACATGAGCCAATCATTTGCAATTTTGAATACACGTGTCTGCAACAGAGTACTTGAGTGGGGGCAAAGTGACTAGTAAAAGACTTTATTATTAGGAAAAGCTTTCAAGCTGTATAGTGTCTAGAGTCGAGTTGCTGGCTTCTTTACTGCCAACTACTATTTACTTTTTTATTTTTCTCCCTCATTCTACAAGTTTCAATCTCCTAATGTCGCTGCTTTTCTCTTCCAAATGGCGATGGTCACCAAATACACCCGCCGTCTCAAGTTCCCAAGATCAAGATAAAGGGAAAAAAATTGTGATTACTTGAATACTCCCCTTGAAGAAATTCATTTAGGTTCAAGGTTAAAGTACATAGACAAACCCCATTTGTACAAATTCTTATTTCAATCAGGCAAACTGGTTAAGGATTTTAAATCTTGGTATATAAAGGGTGTATAGCTAAGATTCATTAAGACTCTAATAATAATAATAATAAGGAGATATATCATTTCTTAAAAGCACCATTGATACTTTTTTTTTTTTCTTTTTTGTCGGTATTATTTATTTATTGGACCGCCGCGCCTTACTAGACGGCTATTTAAAATACATTATGCAGTTTGTGGTATACATGCCCTGAGGTATTCGGGATTGTTTATGAAAAAGTATCTCAATATTAGAAAAAGTAGATACTGTAAGAGTGTGTTGATTATTAAAGAGAGTCAAAAAAAATAGTTTTTATATATATTACAATTTAAATCACTGCTGTTTAATGATCGATTGGCTGGCTTACACTGTATAAGTGTGTGTGTATGTTTATTGCGCAACGTACACTACATACTCAAAATTCCCGCCTTACCAGCACTTCCCTAAAGTCATAATAAGTTTTCAAGCAAGAGCAAATTGGCCAATCTTTCATTTTAAAGTATGAAGTATCATGATCATGCCACCGTTTTTGTAAATAATTTTTAAACATATTTTTTTTCTCAGAAAAAAAGCTTGCTCCATTAAAGAGCTTAAACGACGGAAGCATTGTATCGCTGTTAATAATCTCATACCTTACCTTACTCTGGTTTCCACCGAAATTTTACTTTTTGCGTTGACGAAAAATAAAGAGAGAAAAAAAAAGGTCTAAAAAATTATATGATTCACCATTAGAGACTTTGGTAAACTATTGCTTGTTTAACTTAAAGATACCAAAGTCAATTTCACGAATTTTTCTTCTTTTTTAGTTGTTACCTTTTTCCAAAATGTGAAGCGTTGCAAAATCGTTTTATTGCATACTAAATCAAAGAACTTGATATCCCCCACCAAGTTCCCATAAGCCATTTTATCTTCATTTATAATTTTTATTTTATTATTTTTCAGAGGATTATTCAAGCTTTCTTTAAACCATCATACTTAATTCATTGGCATACAAAAAACCAAAGTCTCAACTCTATAAAATATACTAACGAAGTATTTATTTTACAAAAATTCTATAAAACACAGTAAAGTTAGTCATTTCCGACATCTTTATCGGGGGGAAGTTGTATTATATATATATGTATGTTAATTGGTGCCCAGTTATTTATTTCACATTTTACGTTATATATATGTATGTATGTATGTATGTATGT
Organism: Phycomyces blakesleeanus NRRL 1555(-); assembly: GCF_001638985.1. Lineage (NCBI taxonomy): Eukaryota > Fungi > Mucoromycota > Mucoromycetes > Mucorales > Phycomycetaceae > Phycomyces > Phycomyces blakesleeanus. The sequence goes on along the minus strand of NW_017265138.1, from coordinate 1,701,604 downwards.
ATGTATTTATGCCAAGCTCTGCTTATTCATTTAATACACAGATATAATTTCTGTATAATCCGTTTCTTATTTATACATACATACATATATGTATATATCACATTCGGGCATTATTACACTAAACAAATATAATTTACACTATAGCTCTGCTTGCGGGTACAGGTACAGGCACAGGCACAGGCACAGGCACAGGCGCAGGCACAGGCACATGAACAGGCACATGAGCAGGCACATATACATGTACATACTTACATGCATGCATCGAATCCGCAATAACAAACAAAAAGTAGAAATTAAACCTAATTTATCCTTCACTGCAATTTGGACCAGAAGATGGCATCTCCAGTTTAGAGGGATCTCCATCTTCCATTGTTTTGATGTCGGGTTTGTCTTGAGAGGATTGCTGGGTGTTTTCAGGTATTTGTATTGAAGCAGGAGCTAAGTGAAACACAATAAGTTACCAAACACACACATTTTGTATATATAATAAGTATCAAGATATATTACCATATGTATCTATGAGATCATCCAAATTAACATAGTCCAGTTCATCCCCCGGGTAATGTGTCGGATCAAACCCAAGATGTTGTGCAAGAGATTCGATGTTTGTTCCTAGGGCATCGATACCTTGGCTGATTGCATCTGCAGCTTTGGTGAGAGTGGCTATGTTGTCGTGCACAGCAGGTGTGGTTTGGTTGGGCGGTGTATTGTTGATCGTCCCGAGAGCGGGTGATGGAGTGGAGAATGTTTCTGAAGGGGATAATCTTGTGGTTGTCATTGTGGTTGAAGTAGTAGTAGAAGGAGTAGAAGGCGTAGAAGGCGTAGAAGGCGTAGAATGAGTAGAATGAGTAGGGGGTATAGGATGGGTGGGATGAGTAGGATGAGTCGAATAATTGCTGAATGGCATGCTATTTTCAATAAATGGCATGTAGTCTGGAGATGGAAACGGTACTTCTCCGGTTAACTGGCTTAAGAAAGCAGGGTTTGATTGTGCAAGGGCAATCAAGCTTGATAAGCTCTGTAGTCCTTGAAGTTGCTGTGTTGTTACCAAGCTGGTGTGATCTTGTGGAGGTTGTGGTGGAGGGGGAGGTGGGGTATTGACAGCTACAAAATCAAGCAATGAAGAAGAGTTAGAATAATAATAAGAATAATAATAATATATATAAGAAATGCGTCGTTTCATGATGGTTCAAAGATATTACTATATATATATATATATATATACCTTGCTTTGATTTATCATTCAGAGCAATAGCATCAGCAAGCTCACTAGAAGGATTTGATGAAGGGTGAGGACTAAACGGTTCAGAAGACTGTGAAAGGGTAGCTGGAAGAGTGGCCAGAGAGTTGTCGTGAATGGACAGATCAGTGTGGCTGTCAACATAATCGCCAAGGTTGAATTTTGGTGATCCAAGTCGAGCAATTTTTCTGCTTCTCTCGATCTCTTCATCTTCCTCATATTCATCTTCATTTTCGTCTTCGTCTTCATTTTCAAAACGGCTTTTGTTGCTACTGCCTCTATTGCCATTATTGTTGGTATTACTGGTATTACTACTACTGTTGGTATTGGTGGTATTGTAGCTTGTATCAATATCACCTAAAAGATAACGTCTTTTTCTTGGTATAGACACCGATTTTTTCTCGCTCGAAAATACAGAAGCCAAAAAACGTAAGATCTTGTCAATGGTTTCCTGGTGACGTTGGTGACGTTCTCGTGCAGATATGGTCTCCTGCCACAAGAATTGGTTGTCTCTTTGTATACTATTGAGCTGGGTGCTGATATCCATCTGGTGTTTTTTGATCGCTGATATCTCTTCCATTATGTGGTGGAGATCAATCGTGGATGTTTCTTTATCCTCTGGATCACGACCTTTCTTGCGTGTAACGAGAAGCAGTAGGTCGGGTTGGTTGCGTTGGAAGTGAGGATTGCTGAATTCCCATCGTTCTGATTCTGAATCGGCCTGGAGTACACCTTGCTGCAGATGAGGAACCTTGTGGAATCCGTACATGTTCAACTGTCTAACGAACGAAGAAAAGTTGCTGTGCTTAAAGAAACGAGGCAAGACTCGTTTTGCAAAGTCTTCGTGGCGAATGACAATAAATGACTGTCCATCGTCAGACCATCGAATAAGTTCATCCGAGCCTGGATCGTTAACCATACTTAATAAATAAATATAAAATAAAAGTTTTTTTTTAGAATGAATTCATTTGTGTTAAATATATTTATTTATTTATAAAACTTACTTGTATAGCTTATTCAAGAACGCTGGTACATTCCTCTGAAGCATTGGCCTTTGTTGGGTATGAGATGTGTTTGTGATGGCATTGGATACGAGAGAAGGGTCTAGGGGTTGGGCTGCGATGGCAGGAAGATGAGAGGTCGGCTGTATTTCGGGACGTGCCTGAATGGATGCAACACTTCGGATGGGTAATGATGTTAAAAAAGGGTTTGGTAGTGGAGCAATTGTTGCAGGAGGTTTACTCATTGTAGCTCTTTATTCACTTTATAGATATAAGTATAAGTATAAATATATGTATATGTATGTGTGTATGTGTATTAATTGTCGACAAGGTTTGTACGTGTCAAGACAAAGGTCAAATTGGAATTTATTATTATTATTTTGGGTTAATTTTTTTTTGTTTTTTTTTTTTTTTTATATTTTCATTTTTTTTTTTTAAAAAAGGTTCAATATTTATAGTGGTCATTATTTTTATTATTTGTTTTTATATTTCCTTTTCTCTCTTTTTTTTTGATTCTGTTATTTTGGATATTTTATTTTGACTATTGGATACACAGATTTATATATTTGGTTACCTTTTTGAGCCATCGCATCAAAGAAGCCTCTCCTTTATTATCACTTTTTTTTTTGGTTCTTTCTTGTTTCAATTTTTATAGCGAGAATTTAATTCGATTCCAATTTCACGATTAAAATTAAAATTAAAATCGATAAAGAAATTTGACTATTTTTACCCCTCTTTTAACATTTGACCAGAGAACAAATAATTATAAATAAAAGATCATTAAACCCTGAAAATAAGACCAATTTTTTTTTGTTAGGTATGAATTCCATGAAAATTTTTTTGGTACAAATCTTTCTTATTCAATACCGTATTTCTTTGTGTATGGTGTATTTTTCTTATACACTGGAAAAATAATTGGACTCCGATCGTTTTTTTTCAAGACCTAAAAAGTGTTGTCAGAAAATGTGAAAACTGAATATGTTTTACATTTACTTTGTTAAAAAACAGTTTCTCTACAAAGTAAATGTAAAACATATTCAGTTTTCACATTTCCGGCAACACTTTTTAGGTCTTGAAAAAACGCGGTGTTCGAATTTAATAGCAGAGAAAGAGAAATATTGGCCCTAGATTATTCATTTCTTATGGCAGACTACGAGAATCGATCCCCTAATATAGTAATACTATGTATTATGCGGTGTTTAAACAATCTTTTGTCGTGAATATATGAATTTGTGACTGCATAAAGTTCAATATTGGGATTTTTTTAAAGCTGGCGGACATTTAATGTCATTTTCATATATCGGTATTTTAAATTAAAAAATTGGCCCAAAATCCAAAATTTCTGATTTAAAAGAAAATACACCATAGCCTAGAAAATAAAAGTACGGAATGACAAAGAGCCTTGCCAAAATCAGACCCGCTTAGCCTTTTCTTTATAAAATATACAAATATATATATATATATCTTTATTAACGGAAAAAATTATTTGTATATGTAAATATGATTAATATTTCTATATTTCTATATATGTGTGTCTATTTCTCTGTCTTTTCTGTGTGTGTGTGTGTGTGTGTGTGTGTTTGTGCGTTTGTGCGTTTATGTGTCTTGTCAGACCAAATATATTTTATCTGCTTCTTCTTTTTTTTTCTACTTTTTTTCCCTCTTCTTCTTCTTCTTCTATTTATTAATATTTACTCTTTTCTTACCAGCAGTCCACGAAGACGACAAGTTGACCCATGTTTCTTGACTGGATAGCTCAGCTCAGACTGTTGCAGCATGACCCTCGTATGTCTTTATATATTTATATATTATATTATTATTATTATTATTTCTTTAATTAATCGTCTCTACAACATTTGATCGTTTCCTTATTTCAAATTACGAATGAATAGAAACCAACATTCTTGGCCCTTTACCATTGGGCATCAAAAGAACACTTATTTCTGAAATCACCTCTTTCATTTATCCCGCATCCGGAAAGCATATACCCGATCCTTCCATCTTTGTTTCTCCAGCCCATGTCAAATGGGTTATGGAAGTCATTGGCCAGGGATTCAATCTTCCCTTGGAAGACATGCACATAACCAATGACGACGTGAGCATATATGCACAATGGCTATTCGAGCCCTCCATGAGACCCGCGGCTGTTGTCAATGAAGGACTCGAACAAGAGCTCTATCAGATCATCTTTCACCAATTCTCGCTCCTCTTTCAGCCCCGGATCCCTCGATCGCCTTCAGCCCAAAATAATCATTACACCAACAATTCATCATCTGTAGGCAGGCCTAACAGTTTCAACATCAACATGATCCCCGCCAATATTCACACAAATGTCACGTCTGCCAGCATGCCAATGCCAGCTACGATTGCAAACACAACCATCAACACAGCTCAGCCGACAGGAGCCAACGCCACCCCAAACGTTCTCAAGGACACAATAAGCCAGCTCGTCCAAAGACATGTCGAACTCTGTAAACGGACCCTGACAGTGTTTGCCACCGCAGGAAGATCGCTCGAGCTCAGTCCAGAGACCTGGACGGTCTTACTCAAGGTGATGCTTGGTATTACAGACTCGTTACTAAGAGAACCAATGGGCGACACATCCATTCCGGGTGTGGTTAATATGGGTGATCAACTGTGTGACCATCTGCTGAGAGTAAGCTGAATAATACAGAAATGTTGCATACATGTATGATAAACAAGACTCTTTTGCTTTTTGGTGTGTATTTGTAGGTTCTATGTGAATTATGGTTACGGTCGGAAACAAAGGAAGTTGAAATGTGGGACATTTTCAAGGTAAGAAAAAAAAGGAGAAGGGAAACCATAATAAAGAAAGAAAGAAAGAGAGAAAGAGAAATATGAGATGAGATGATATAATATGATACAAGATGAGGAAAAGAAAGCGTTCTTGACATGTATGACTTGTCCAGGATTGCTTTATGAGATGGACCCATCGTCCCAAGGTTATTCAGCAATGGAGTGCAACAAGTTTGGCCTTGTCAAGATGTGTTTCTGGCCATCTCTCTGAAATTGAAGAGTGCTATGTGGTCATCATGTCAGTCAGTGGCGTGCAAGTAAAATTAGACCTTCCGAAGCCATTTGTATACTATGCCTGGCATAGATTTATCTACCTCATTCCACATCCACTCCAACTAGCTCCTCACAACTTCAATTTAGCGATGATTGGAATCGGTCAACTTGTCAGTGCTCTCAACCAGAAACATAGTCGTGTGTCAAATACCAAAGAGATAAACATGCCACCCGATGGAAACACTCTCTTACACATGTTTGGCACCTGGCTGTTTGACGTTTGCTCAAAGACATCTCAAAACGATCCAGAGTCACACAGGGGATTTGCGGAAGCATTTGCGACATTGTGCAAAATATTTTGCCGCCCACAGCCGCGCCAACCATTTTTACGCACCTACACCGAAAGATTCTATGCTGCCCTTTGCCTTGGCCTCAAAGTAGATGCCTGCATTCCTACAATCCTGATGAATTGCACTGAGCTATTTGCAATTGATCTCGAGGGAGTCCGTATGTTGGTGCCTGATTTTATTTCGGCCATCAAGATGGTTCTTCCCAAACTTAATATCCAATGCAAGTGCTTTGTGTCTGTGGATGATCTCCGTTTGGCTGCCATCAAGGTGATCAGTACCGTGATGTGTTTGCCAAACCACTTTGAAAAAGTAGAGCTCAAGCCAGGGTGGGATTCCGATCTTCATTGTGCGTCTGACAATGCTTCTTTAATCGGAGAACAAGAGCAGCTGGTTACTCAATTGGTAAAGAAAAGGCACAAGAACACACAAACATATATATATACATACAAACCTATACGCACCTATGTGTATATATATGTATCTGCTTATATAATCAAAGCAAATGGGTTATTAAATAAGTTTCTTTTTGATCTTCGGTTTGGTTTGGTTTGGTTTGGTTTGGTTTGGTTTGGTTTGGTTTGGTTTGGTTTGGTTTGGTTTGGTTTGGTTTGGTTTGGTTTGGATTGGTTTGATTTGATTTGGTTTGATTTGATTTAATTTGATTTGGTTTCTTTTTCTTTATCCAGATACGTGTATTGTATGCCGACAAGGGTGATGTTGATGTAGAAAGACCATTTACTTGTGTAAGGTATTCTGTCTACCTTGAGCTGTCTATACTCATCTACTTTCCCCTGTCAATTTTGCTTTCTTTTCTTTCAAATCAAAAAAGCTCAAGTTCTATATTCTTGAATTGCTTCTCATGTCTCTACGAACAGAGACCTCTTCTTACAATATGCGTTATATTCTTCACCTTATCAACGTTTATGTTGTTGAAGATGTTCCATTCTGCCCTGGTCTTGTTGGTACAGTTGTCAAGTTGATTCAAGACAAGGTAAGTTCGCCAGTCTTTTTGAGGTTTTTTTTGTACTTTACAAAGAATTCTAAATTCTAAATTCTAAACAATAAAATAAAAAAAAAATATCATTTTTTGCGTGTGTATGTTGTTTGTTTGTTTTCTTTCTTTCTTAGATATTGACCATGAAACTCCCACCCGATGTCACCCTAGTGGCTTTTGATGTCCTGATGGACTTTGTTGATTTGTATGACTATGTAAAAAGAGACAGTAAGGTCAGACAAAACGAAGCGATTACGGCGGGGATGACAAGGACGTTGAATACCATTTTGTCCCCAAAAAAGAATGTAGCACGAGAACTTGTTTTAGCATTGAGTCGATATGTAGACACGCTGATAAATGCTGGCAAGTTGGTGAGTTACAATGTTAATAGTAATAATAGTAATAGTAATAGTAAAGGTATATATCATAAAGTAACATACTTAAAATACATGTTTGTGATGTACACATCTCTCTTTGTTTTTGCTTTTTTTATTGTTTTTTTTTTGGTGCTGGTTTTTTTTTTCTGTTGCTATATATTTTTATTTTCTTTATTCTCGTATTAGTTGCATACCTATCCTCTTATTGTCCAAGCATATGATTGCATGATGAAATGGGTTCTTGTCAGCCAATGGATTATTGATGATCGTGACTGTTACCAAGCTGTCATTGCTACCCTTAGTCGAGGTATCACCTTATTTGACCGTGATACAGATTCAGTTCATGTTGAAGTCAGTTCAGAAAAGAAAAAGCGTCGAGACACGACATTTCCTCCTGCCAAGCAACTCTTCTTACTCCCACCGCGGGTTAACAAGAACAACAATAACAACAACAGCAACAATAGCAATAGCAATAGTAGTAACAACAACAACAATAGCCACAGCCATAGTAATAGTAATAGCAATAGTAATAACAATAGTAACAGCAATAATAACAGTAATAGTAATAACAGCAACAATGGTAACAATAGCAACACCAATTCGAATACCAGCGCCAATGCCAACACCAACAATAACAATAGCAATTCTGCAAATACAACAGATCAGCAATCTGCTCCTTCGTTACCCCCGAGCCGGTCCGGTTCAGTTAACCACAAGAAAGAAGAGATAGCAGTCCGCATGGCAGCGGAATACTGCATGTCTCAATTTGTCAATCAGCTCGGCAAGTTCCAATCGTTGCACGACCACTCGCTTGTCCGTTTCCGATCAACTCAACGAGACGATCTGTGCTACCTTCGAGAATACCGCGCCGCTAAGCAGGACACGGATGTGCGTACCGCGATCAATCCGTACGACACAGTTCGCTATTTTTTGGTCGACAAACGGATGATACTGGCTGTCATTGACTTAACAAATGCTCCCCACAAAAGCACAGAAGAGCCCAAAGGGAAACCCTCAGTGCTGCTCATCATTAGAGATACCACAGGAAGCTACATGTGGGAGATGGACGCGGTTTATAAAGACCCCGATGCATCGACACCCTTTAAGGTTTCTATATCACCTCCGGCCACTTCTGACCGACGCAAATCAGATCCACACAACCAACCTTCTCTGCTGTACCATACTTATGGAAGCGATGATGACTATGATGACGACGCGTTTGTGGTTCCGACTGCTACTTCTGTGAATGAGAGCGAACTACCGAGACTTGATAAACTGCTTAAAGATGATTCCGAGGATTTGTACCAGTGGGATGGCATCAGGACGTTTATTGAACAGCAGAAGAATGTCATTTTACAGAAAAGTTTCAAGGAGTCCATGGATAAGCACACAGTTTATCCAGCCCCTCCTAATATTAATAATGACAGGTAAAAAAGAAATGGTATGGTTTTTTTTAATGAACGTCTCTCTAATATATATATATTTGGCTGTTTTCTAATAGCCCTAGAGGATTTCGACTGCTCTTATCTCAAATTGGATTCCTCTTACCTCAAAACAGAGAGCAAATCACACCTATCCAAATAACAGATTCGGCGATTTCAGAGCTTGAGACTCTCGATATGTTGAACGAGTAAGTAAATAGTGTTATTGTTAAGAGTATTAGTATATTTACATTAAAACTTTGAATAGACGTGATTGTATATCAGTGTCTGTTTATTATGCTTTGTCTGGAAATACAACTTGGACAGAACTAGTCGAATCGCCTCCTCCATTGAGCCCGTTGTACTTACAATTCCTTCATTGTCTTGGATGGCCAGTAAGTGCGTTGAAAGACAACAAGTAGTTTAAACAAAAAATAAAATAAAACAGTAGACAAGAAAATAACTTTTATCGGTCTTATTGTACGTACAAAAAGGTAGATCTTGCGAATCACAATGGTTTCAAAGGCAATCTTGATCCCTCGATTTGCGAAAAGGCACCTTATTACTCTGACAGGTCTGCTGAGTTTGTGGTCAATGTACCTTACATGCTTCACCAGTCACCTTGCAGGAATGATGAGACCATTGGCCAGATACACCAACGAGTCTCGGTTGATGATCATGTTTGCATTGTGTGGATCGAAGACTTGGTCAATTACGATGAACTTTCCAAAAAGATAAAAAATTCAAGTCTTCCATCCTCCAAAATTATGGTCTACATGTTTATTCATCCACTCAAGAAGAGTGCTGATGGACTGTACCGGATACGTATACACATTCCATCATATACTAGTCTTTCTGGTACTATGGCAGCAAGTCAACGCCTCAATGAAAATGCTTTGGTAAGTTTTTATATTTCTATTATTGGTTATTCTGGATAAAGAAGAAGAGGTATATTAGATGAACTAACAAATGTATATAGTTGTTTGGCCCATTGGTTGATGGTATCGTTGTGAGCAGACACGCATTAGGTGCAATGGTTAGAAATACAGCCATTTCAGCTCACCAGGCCTGCCGAGTGGTTACAGATACCTACACAAGACCTTATGTGATCCGTAAACAGTTTATCGAAGAAATGGGACATCGTCACAGAGTTAAGATGCCACTGTCAGAGTAAGTATTTCTGTGGTAGCTTTAGTTATTATACATAAGAAATTTTGTGACTAATATTGATTCTATTACCAATAGATTTTATTCAGACATATTTTCAGAAAACAGAATCTAATTCTGAACAGGATAGGCTTCTTTATTAAATTATATTCTTTTATTTTATTTTATTTTAATTATTTTCTATTTTATTTAATTCATAAAAGGAAGAAAGAAATGGGGACAAAAAGAAGGGCTATGTAACCATGTTTCTTACTTTATTTCATTGTATGATTTGGTATATTCTAATTTTCTTGGTCTGTTTTAATAAACATTTACACTACTTGAATGTAATTCAACTTCAAGAGTAATCTAATATATATATATATAAGAAGGTCCAAATGTTATATAAAAATAGCTATGGTCTATGTAATTAAAGCCTTGTTAAAGTGATCCGTTGTGCCATTGACATAATAAAGAATGAAATAAACGATTCAAAAGATTGATTTCAAATGCTAAGCTCTAATTGACAATCTGAAGAACTATAATATCAAGGGGAGATGTATTGATCTTTGAGTAAACGGTGTAAAGGTCCTATTTGTACCCAATGAACATGTCTATGATTATAAATATTACTGTTTGCAAGGCAACCAGTATATGAAAAAACAATCATATACGCGCAGACTCTGGAAGGATAATGATAATAGCAAATGTTTTTGTCAAAAAATAAATATACTTTATATGACACCCAAACTGAATAGTACAGCATTGAATCCAAATAAAAACACAGGGTGCTGTAAATGTGAGCTTTGGATACAAAATTCAATCTAAAGTACATACTACAAATGACAAGTCTCTTTTGATAGTAGCATGTTCATTTTAATTATGTAACTATATAATAAATATAACACATATACATACATATATATTTCATAATTTTATATATTAAATATATACATATTTTACTTCTTTAATATCCGCCAGAGAAAAAACTATATGGCCAACTCAGCAACCAAAACCCATCATTTATATCTCCTTTTTATTTATTTATTTTTTATTTATTTATTTATTTATTTATTTATTTTCTACTTCTTTACCTTTCTCTCTCTCTCTCTTACGCACTTCTTTTACAGTACGTCAAATAAAGCACATTTTATTGTTTTTGTCCTTATGCGTCAATTGCATGGAAAATAAAGGGGATTACTTTCTCCCTCCCTCTCTGTCCTTATTTTAATTAATTTATATGTATTTATTTATTTATACGTCAAAATTTATGTACTGTTTGTTTTATTCAGATACTTACTTTATTTGTTTTTTATTTTAATATATAATTTATATAAATACATTAAAGAATCTTGATCATGGCAGAGAAGGAATTGAACCAAAACACATGTTTCAACTTTTCATTCTTCAAAGGTAAGAAAACAACAACAATTCAATAAACAATATAGTACTAGATATCACCAAACAACAATAAGAATACTAAGGACAACTCCTTTAATTTCTATATATATATATTACATTAGACATGATGAAGGAATTGCGTCGTGTGGACGACAACATTGTTCCTCGTCTCAACTCAACCGATACTCATTCAGAGGCTGCTTGTGCTGATTTCTTTAAGCAGCTTTCTTCAGCCTATGCCAAACGCGAGAATGCGATCAACTATTGTCTCAAGGTTAGTATAACATAAGATATTATGATTATTTGAATTAGCTACAAAGTATTTCATTCAATACACAATTGATGAATAAATAAATAAATAAATAAACTTTAATAAAATATTTATGTTATGTTATTTACTTTATTTATTTTATATATATATATTCTGTCCCCCATGTACAACATTTTTGTTTATTTTATAAAAAAAATATGTATATATAAAGACAATGGATAATGTTATCGAAACAAAGTACAAGAAGCTCCAAGAAGATCCTGATGATTATGATACCCAGTCCAGTCTTTACTCTGATGAATCAAAGGTACAAGAAAAAAGAAGCTTTAAATTGATAATTAATTAATTAATTAATTAATTTTTCTATTTAAAAAAATAATAGCGTCGTATGGTTGCCAACGAATTGATGGTAGAGGATATTGTTCGCGAACGGACACTCCAGGTCTTCAAGAGCAAGTGCAGAATCTTTGACACTTCTTCTCTCACAATCAAGTCATAGTTTATACAACAACATATATATATATACATGTTATAAATACTCACTAATAAAACATCAAAAAACACAAGAAATATATATATACTACTCTTCTATATCTACATTATTTTACACATTTAATCCACAATGCTTATATTATTTTAATTATAATATATATATATATATATACAGTAACAATGTCTTATCATATCTATCTTCTTTTTGAGGGGTTCAATTAAGTAACGTTTATTTGAAAGTTTTCAAATGTACTTGGGTTTTGTCAAATTCTGTAACTGTAACTGTAACTGTAAATTCACAATTTCTATAACTTTTTTTATTTTATTCAGTTTGAATAAAATATATTGTATATATATATATATATATAAATTTGAATTTATTTATTTATTTATTTATATGTATTTATTTATTTTAATTTACAAGAAAGTCTTGACGTGGGTCTCGCAGATGTTGCGGAGCTTGGCATCCAACTCCTTGGAGATGACACCCTTGGTGCGGATCTCATCGAGCTCGGCCTGGTGCTGGGTCTTGACGTAGCTGACAAAGTCCTTCTCCCAGTCGACAACCTTACCGACGGGCAACTTATCGAGGAAACCGTTGACACCAGCAAAGACGATGGGGACCTGGACCTCAATGGAGAGAGGAGTGTACTGGGGCTGCTTGAGGAGCTCGGTAAGACGGGCACCACGGTTAAGCAAGAACTGGGTGGAGGCATCGAGATCGGAACCGAACTGGGCGAAGGCGGCAACTTCACGGTACTGGGCCAAGAAAAGCTTGAGAGAACCAGCAACCTGCTTCATGGCCTTGGTCTGGGCAGCGGAACCGACACGGGAGACGGAAAGACCGACGTTAATGGCGGGACGGACACCCTTGAAGAAGAGCTCGGCTTCCAAGAAAATCTGACCATCAGTGATGGAAATGACGTTGGTAGGAATGTAGGCAGACACATCACCACCCTGGGTCTCAATGATGGGAAGGGCGGTCATGGAACCGTAACCGAAAGCCTTGTTCATCTTGGCGGCACGTTCCAAAAGACGGGAGTGGAGGTAGAAGACATCACCGGGGTAGGCCTCACGACCGGGGGGACGACGAAGCAAAAGGGACATCTGACGGTAGGCAACAGCCTGCTTGGACAAATCATCGTAGATGATAAGGGAGTGGCGACCGTTGTCACGGAACCATTCACCAAAGGCAGCACCAGAGAAGGGAGCGAGGTACTGGAGAGGGGCGGCCTCAGAGGCAGTGGCAGCAACGACGATGGTGTACTTCATGGCGTCGTTCTCCTCGAGAGTACGGACCAACTGGGCAACAGTGGAACGCTTCTGACCGACGGCAACGTAGATGCAGTAAAGCTTCTTGGACTCATCGGAACCGTTATTCCAGTTCTTCTGGTTAAGAATGGTGTCAAGAGCGACAGCAGTCTTACCGGTCTGACGATCACCAATGATCAACTCACGCTGACCACGACCGATGGGAACCATGGAATCAACAGACTTGATACCAGTCTGCATGGGCTCGTTGACGGAGTGACGGGGCAAAATACCGGGAGCCTTGACCTGGACACGGGAACGGCCAACGGTCTCAAGAGGACCCTTACCATCAATGGGGTTACCGAGGGCATCGACAACACGACCTAAGATACCAGGACCGACGGGAACGTCGACAATAGCACCGGTACGCTTGACGGTGTCACCTTCCTTGATCAAACGATCGTTACCGAAGACGACAATACCGACGTTGTCAGCTTCCAAGTTGAGGGCCATACCCTATACACAAATACACAATTACAAAAAAGACACAAAAAAATAATTAATTTACAAATACAAAACATGTTTAAATTTCCATATCATAATAGTATTTTAATCGTATTCTCTCTATCTCTCTTCTAAACTATAGACTCCAATAATAATGCACAATATCAAGTAAGCATTTATATAATATTTACCTTGAGACCGCTGGAGAACTCGACCATCTCCTCAGCCTGAACGTTCTTCAAACCGTAGACACGGGCAATACCGTCACCAATGGAGAGGACGCGACCAGTCTCCTGGAGATCGGCCTCAGCAGAGGCACCGAGAATGCGCTGTTCGAGGATAGAAGAGACCTCGGCAGTGGAGGGCTTGGAAGAGGCAAAGCGGGCAGCAACGGTGGCAGCACCGACATTGACACGAAGCTACAAATAAAAATTCGCATGAATACACATATACACAAAAGGAAATATAAATAATGATAATACAGGTATTGAATTCTTAGGGTTGGAATAGTAATAACAGTAGACAATATAGCGGCTGTATTAAATTGTGTCGAATAAGCATCATACAAACACGCATACAGACACATACCCACGTACACATCATACAAATAAATCTATGTAAAGTGCGTGTGTCTATGTGCCTGTACATATATCCCGTGTGTATGTGTCTGTGTGGAGTGTATGCAGTAACGTATTTTTTCTTCTTTTTGTTCTTCTTTCATCGTCTTATCTTTATTTTTTGCTGTTGTCGTTTCTCTTATTATTTCTGTTGATATTCTCCTTCGTATTCTTCATTGTTCTTTCATTTTGGACGCGTGTGATGTTGTATTGTGTTGTGTTGTATTGGAATGACGACATGATATTATCTTTTCCTTTTTAATAATAAAAAAGAAGAAGTAATAATACTCACAGCCGGGGTGGACTTGGCGAAAGCAGCCAAGGCAGGACGAGCGACACGAGCAGCGTTTCTCAACATTATAAAAATTGTCACAGGGGACAGATGAGAGGGGTGGGTATTTTTTTTTGGAGGGAAAAAAAAATAAAGTAAGGGTAAAAGGGCTGGGGATGATGTTTACCACTGTGACTGCTACTCCGGCCCCCGGCTAAGAGTCTAGTTATTATTATTGTGTTTAATCTTATTATAAAACATAATAAAAACATATATATATATATATTTATATTTGTTGTATATTTTGACGAATCATATTCATTCAATGAATATTACTTTCACATAAAAATATCGCTCATTATTAAATACATATCAGACCTTGTCAACCAAGAAAACCATAATGGTGTCAGATCATTATTTTATTGTATTTTATTTTAATTGCTCTTTTGAATAAAACTAGCTCTAAAGGCTTTGACTATCAATTAAGAAACTATAAGATAAAACAAAACATTGTTTGCGCGATTATAGAAAGATGCATATTAACCCTCTCCTAATCTTCCTTACAAATCTCCGCTTCACGTTCTTCTATATAAATATATAAATGTATACATTAATTTCCTTATCCTAAAGGGGCAGGCACAGGTACAAGCCCATGAGCAGGAAATGGTGTTCTTTTGGAAAGAATCTAAGGGCGCAATTTTTACGGGAACCTGTTCCAAATAATGGGTTTTAATTCAATATGCAAAAGCAGTATCTTAAGTTCTTTACTCCTGCAATTTCCAACTGTACACAAGTAATTTATATTCATCATAATCATAATACAAAACGCTTTAATATAATAGACTCCAACTTTATACTTCAAAAATCCGTGATTTCCTTTGGATTGCTGATATCTCTCCACTTAAATTGGTGGCATTCTTTAATCGCATTACTACATCTTCTTCTCTCTATACTTTGGCTACTATATGAACTATAGACAACATTCAAGAACCATAAATCAACAAGGCACATTTTAATAGTCCCTTCCTTTCTTATTTTAACTTTAAGAAAGAAACCCATTTTTTTTTTAAAAAAAAATAATCTTTGGTTACCTAGTATGCGTTATGCATTTTGAGAACAGCCAAGAGTTAATTTTGAGCCAAGTATTAGAAACCGCTCCACAAAAAGATGTAAGTACTCGTCAAGAACAGGAGTCAAAGCAACTGCCAAACTTTTGGAGCTGGATCCCCCTGCCAACGAATGCAAGTTTGTGCAAGGTATCATTTGATTAGTCCTAAAAATTCCCTGAGCTGCTATTGCAGATTATAGCAATTAATGCGAGCTTGATACATGATACATTGATTCTTTCCTTAGTAGACTATTTGACGACCCTAACCAAAATATCTTTTCCCGCTGGACCAACAAAATCACATTAGAGACAAAGAGAAATGAAAATTTCGACACAAAGCTCTTTGAGATCTGTATTACCAGTCTGCATGAAGTCTAATGGAAGACAAACCATGAATTTGGTAAAGTCAAGCCTTCCATTCAAATTGGAAAGAGCAGCTCTCTGGTGTGTGAATATCTGGTCAGGGTAAGAGTGATTTTTTTGTAGAAATGCATAATTTCGCCTAAAAATGAATGGTGCTGTCACGTGTGTGATAGATTTGGTCGGTCGTCGGCCAAAAAATCCCATTCCTTTTTATACTCACATTTCCATATAGGTTTATGTTTTACGATCACACACCCCATTTTTAGTAGTTGAAAAAAAGTTCCACTCAATTCAATAAAGACATCCTTTTACTCTTGTTTGATTTTTTTATCTTGCTTCATTCCTAAAGTCTGTTGGTCTCTTTGAGATTATGAGGAAGTATATTTTATTCAATTGCTTATTCGGTTCGTTACACTATAACCCGTATCGCAACACTTGCCAGTATCAATCCTGTTTTAATACCAATTTTTTGTTTCTTTTTTTCACTTTTTTTCTCGTCACGTGCTTTATCAAAGAAAAATGTTTTCCTTTTCTCTTTGACCGATTTCTTTATTTTTTTCTTAAACCATTATTGTCTGGTAGTCTTTATCCACCTTTAGCAGACACTTTTTCATATCATTTTATGTGTTTTTCTTATTGTTTTATAATAAAGTCTTTCTTCAACCGTATCAATCCCTATAAACATTTATACTGAGAGGATTATTTGTCCCTATTTTTTTCTTTTTTTACTGAGTTTACATTTTACTTTTTTTTTTTTGAAAAAAAAGGCCAAGTTGAAAAAGCAAGTCACGATTTTCCTTGATGGTAGAATTTATTTCTCTCTTTTTTTTTATTAGTTTTAGTTCATCTATAAATCAATCCAGTAATCTAATTTTACTTACATTGAAATGGCCACCCCACAAAAGAGAAGATCTGCCAGAGCCGGTACCAAGCTTACCAGACGTACCGCTAACAAGCACTCGAAGCGTGTTGTTATTAGAGTAAGAAGAATAAAAATGAAAGGAATCTTACAATTATGTTTATAATTCCAAGTAATTAAAACATTTGCATTTATTTATTATTCTATTTACTAAAAAAAAAAACTTTAAATAATTATTTGTTTAGGGCAACCAAATCATCAAAGCCAACTGGAACAAAGAACAAACTCTTCGTCAAAAGTAAGCCAAATCGACAACCTTGTTATTCTTTTTTAATTTTATTTTATTTTTGCCATATAAACGTGTGTATTTTACCAAATAATAATAATAATAATAATTAGCTATGCTCGCCTTGGTCTTTTGACTTCCCTCAACGGTTCTTCCGGTGGACGTGAAATCCTCAACCCTCCCACCAACCCCGAACAATTAGGCGAGAACGGTGGCCAGGGAGTCAACGGAGAGCAAGAAGAGCTCAAGGAACTCACCGAGGCTGACATCGAGCGCCTCAAGAAGACCTTGAAGCCCGGGGAGGGTTTGATCCAGCGTGACGACGACGGAAATGTGCTTCGAGTCATTGTTGGCGAAAAAAAGACTCACGACGAGATTCTGGAGGAAGAGTTTGAGCCTGTGGAGGCCAAGACTGATGTGGTCCGTGCCTTGGAACAACAGGCAGCCAATGTCCTGAAGCGCGACAGACACCAGACCGAGCTTGAGAAGGATTGGGTTGGTCAGCTGATCGACAAGCATGGCGATGACTATGAAGCCATGTTCTGGGATAAGAAACTCAACATATACCAGCAGACAACCAGCCACTTGAGAAAGAAGTGCCAAAAGTACATTAAGGAACATCCCCAATAAGAGAAACAGAAGAAGTAAAAGAAGAAGATAAAATATGTGAATTTTCTACATATCTATCTAACCTTTCTTTTGTTCTCTTTATCATTATTATTATTTTGTGTTTA
Source organism: Phycomyces blakesleeanus NRRL 1555(-) (assembly GCF_001638985.1). Classification (NCBI taxonomy): domain Eukaryota; kingdom Fungi; phylum Mucoromycota; class Mucoromycetes; order Mucorales; family Phycomycetaceae; genus Phycomyces; species Phycomyces blakesleeanus. The sequence goes on along the minus strand of NW_017265138.1, from coordinate 1,683,888 downwards.
TTATTATTTTAGTTTTCCATTATCCTTTTCTTTTCTTTATATTATTATTATTATTTTCTATTTAACCTGCATTGAACAACAGTAACAGTAACAACACTTAGCAATTAGCGACAATCAAAATAGAGTTTCCTTTACACATCTGTATTATATGTTTCTCTCTCTCTTTCTTTCTTTCTTTCCGTTTATTTCACTCTACACATTTTCCTTCTTTTATCTCATATATAAAGACGCCATTAACATCAACAAAAATCTCTATAAATTATGTAAAGAAGTAAAAGTGGAAGGATTAGAAGTAGAGCTAATATAGTATTAAAGATATATTATTTATTTTACTGTTTTTACTTGTAATAAAGTATGTACACATTTGTAAAATGCTAATAATAATAATTGGCTTGGTTTTTATGACATTACTATTGAAATAAATATTTACAACAAACTCTTTTTTTTTTATATATATATAATATATAATATATATATATCTGTGTGATTAAATATTTGTGAAAAAAAATAGAGGTGAAAAGAAAGAAACAAAAGTGATATATAATGGTTTGGAATACAACAAAATTTCAAAGAAGCAAAAGCGCACTACTAAACATTACATATATATATGTAAAGAGGGGAAAAGCTAAAGACAAAGACAAAGTAATAGTAATAGTAATAGTAATAGTAATAGTAGTAGTAGTAGTAGCAGTAGTAGTAATAGTAGTGGTAGTGGTAGTAGTAATGGTAGTTAAAGTAGTAATAGTAAAATGGTAATAATTATCATTATCATTATTCTGTATATCTTTTTTTTTTGTATATATTTTTTTGTTTTTTTTGTTTTTTTCTTTTTTTACTTTTTCTTACAATACATAAAATGTAGAAGGTGGGGTAGATGGTAATGTGACAGAGTTGACAGGGGAATGAATTGCAGTTGCATTTGTAGGTGATACTGATGGTTGCTGTTGCTGAGATGACAGTTTCTTTCCTTTAAGCATGTTTTTAAGTGCACGCTGAGCAAATACTGTCAAGCCAACAATGCCTGCCCAGTCCTCATCATGAAGATCTCTCAAATCTCCTACAGTCATGATATCCTGATTCTGAAGCTTTGCAATCCATTCACAAGCCTTGTCAGAGGTACGGTGAGCAGCCAAAGCACAGTCTTGTACGAATTCTTCTACAGGGGTATCATCCGAATACTCTAATTACACATATGCATTATTGTTAATAAAAAAATCATGTTAATGTTTTCAAGAGAGAAAGAGAGAAAAACTTACCTTCAAGTATCCGAGACACAAGTAACTCACGAGAAGCAGGATTTTCATCCGATCTACGCAAAGGTTCTAAATCACTTGCACTGTTGAGAGTCATTTCTGGTGAGATAGGAAAATGACCTCCTCTTTCGGAAACTTCTCTTGAAAATGAAGCACCAGGGCTAAGCTCAACTGTAGACCTTTCTCCGCCCAGCAATTCCTTTTGGTGAGCATTTGATTCTTCAATCAAACGATTCTCTTCTTCTTGCTGCTGCTGTTGTTGTTGATGATGCTGTTGCTGTTGATATTGAAGTTGTTGCTGTTGTTGAAGCTGTTGTTGTTGTTGCTGTTGTTGAATTTGCTGTTGCTGTTGCTGGTGGAGTTGAATTTCACGCAGATTATGTGCAGCTTCACGGTATCGTGCTTCAGTTGCACGTGCACGGTTCTCAAAAGTATCGCACCTGGATTCAATTTCGATTACCCGGTCTGTGGCTCGCTTCAATTCAAGACGGGTTCGTTCTAATTCCGAACGAATGTCACTTTCTCTTCTCCAGACCGAACGGCGTGCCTGTTCAGCTTGTTCTGATTCACTTGGCTTATCAATATCTCTCAAGATACGATTGATTTCCTTTGTTATGTGGTGCTGATAACGTTCAGGAAGTACCTGTTCCTCAATCTGATTATATATATATATATTGGTTGTTTAGTATATTTAGTGTACCTTTTATATATAATTTGATATAAGAAAAAAAAATATTACCATTTCTCTAACAACCTCTTCAGCTGTGTCTGTTTCCTATAAAAATTGTCATTTATTCATTTATGTGTATATTTAGTAACGATAATATATGTAATATGCATATATTTTGTAAATTTAAAATCAAACAAAATAAAATAAACAACTTACAACATTGAAATCAAATTTGACTGATAATTTGTCCATGCCCTTAAAAACAACCTGCAAGGTGAGATGAACATGGTTTGGATCTGCAGCTAGCAGGACGACATCCGGTTCTACTGCGAGAAAAGAATGCTCCAGAATTTCCTGGGAAGTCATTCTAAAGAATAGCAATATTAATAATAGCAATAACAATATTTATAATACTTGCCTTTCTTCCTCTGGCCCAAGACATGAAGTGATTACTGGCAATACTTCTTGATTTTGAACTTTCTGAAGGCATGCTGGTTTTACACCCTTAAATTTTTTTTTAAAAAAATAAATAAAATAAAAAAAAAATATTGAAAAAAAAACAATATTAATTTCAAGTTCAAGTCATTCATTCATTTATTCAGTCATTTAGTCAGTAGGTAAGTCAGTTAGTCATTCGCTCGTCCATTGATTTAGTCAGCCAGATAGGCAGGCAGGTAATCCAAATGATCAATTACAGACACACACATTCAAATTGTAGGTATATTTATATATAAATAATAAAAAAAGTATGATACTCACGGCTGATACTTTTTTGTAAATCTGGGCTGCATTCGTGCACTCTCCATATGGATATTCGCCCGTGGCCATCTCGAGCAAGCACATACCAAAGGCATAAATGTCGACCTTTTCGTTGTAACCTTGTTCTTCGTACATTTCTGGAGCCATGAATTCGGGCGTACCAATGATCGTGTATTTTTTACCGAGTTTCATCTCGGCCGTACCCATGTCCCCGATCTTGACCTCACCGTGGGCGCCATTGATAAATATATTGTCGCACTTGATATCTCGATGGATGATGGGTGGGTTGCGGCCGTGCAAATAGGCCAGACCTTTGAGGATCTGCCGGGACCAGCGTTTGATGATCTTGATGTTTGGCAACGGAGCCAGCTTCCGTATGTACTCCCGCAGTGTACCAGAAGTCATCAGCTCCGTCACAAACACAAATTCGTTTTCGCCGTACCAGGCATCATGAAATGCAATGATATTCGGGTGACGGACTGACTTTAGGATCTGGATCTCATGTTCCAAATCCTTGTTATTAGGTGATTGAGTTGCCTGTTTTTTTTTTGAGTTTGTTGTTGTTGTTGTTATTTTTTTTTCGGTCGCAGTTATATATATATATATATACAAACGTATATATTTGATACAAAGGATAAAGTCGTGTACAATCAATTAAGATACACACATCCCCACACACAGACAGTACATATATATGTAATAGAGAGAAAAATATTAATTGATAGGTTAACAAAGGTGAACAAGTTGTCTTTAAGCAAAGTAAAACAAAATAAAAAAAATATTCTTGTTTCCTTTATCCTCTCTTCCCCCCCCCCTTTTTTTTTTACCTGCATTGTATTCCATGCTACTTCGTATCCCTCTTCTCGATCGATAGCCTTGTAAACTACCTTGTACGCACCTTTTCCGAGCAGTGTGTTGAGTCTTACATAACGTTCGTTTGGTGATTCCTCTACGACCTTTTCTGCATTGTGTGACGTGGACTGATCAATGATCTCGCTAGAATGAAGAGTAGTCAAACCTCCATATGAGTCTGTCCGTTGGGGTTGTTGGAATGGGCTAATGGCATTTGGAATTGCAACAACAGTAGAATTAGAAGTAGATGCAGTAGCAGAAGTAGAAGCGGTGGCGGTAGTAGTAGCAGTGGCATTAGAGGTAGAAATAGAACCATTATTATTATTGTTGTTGTTGTTGCTGTTACTTTGTGCATAATTTGTATAGTGAGTAATAAGATTGTTATTATTGTTCGATGATTGATTGTATTCGGTTGGTTCGGGTGTAGGATAAGCATCTAATGGTGCGCGTGTTCGATGAAGTTCAGGATTAAATGTTTGCGAAAGAGGCGCGTAGTAATTTGAAAAGATGATGGGTTCGTCATCATAGCCATATGTTTTTGGAGGAGTTGGAGTGATGAAACTGACATGCTGTTGTGATTGTTGCTGTAGTTGTGGTTGTGGTTGTGGTTGTGGTTGCTGCTGCTGCTGTGATTGCAATTGCGGTAAAGGTTGTCTTGTAGAGTCCGCCATCTTTTATTGTTTTGACTTGCTTTGACTTGCTTTGATTTTTTTTTAAGTGTATAATAGAGAGTGATAAAGGAGAGAGCGATAGAGAAGTATATTTATGTATGTATGTATATATGTATTTATGTATACATGTATATATATATACACACAGATATATATAAATATATATATATATATCTTTCTTGTGTGCCTGTGAGTGCTTGAGTGTGAGTGTAAATATAGATATAGTTGGAGGGGTCAAGATATTAATATATCAAGAAGGAAGAAGAAGAATAAGAAGGGAGTAATATAAATGTCTTGTGTGTATATATAGAAATAAGCCAGAAAGGCAAAATAGTAGACAGTCAAATAATAATAATTATAATAATAAAAGATAAAGTGAGTTGAGGGGGAGGTTGAAAGCCTGTACAATGCGTTGTCCGCTAGACTGTGTGTAGCTGTAACAAAATAGAAGAAGAGAAAAAGAAAGAGAGGAAATCTAACCACTGGACTACAAAGTCACCCTCTTTATTGTTAATATACTACACTAATTATTAATCATAAAAGTCATTATTTGTACCATTTCTTTCTTAGAAGATATACCTACTATTTATATTTATGTAAGTAATTTGCATAGGCTGTGTAAAGTGTGTAAATAGATCTTTATATTTAGACTTGCTTATGAGGGGTGAGAGAATAAGTCTTGCTGATTTGTTATAGCTATTATTATTTTTTCCTAATTTTTTATTATTATTAATATTGGTGTTTTTCTATTGGCTCAACGACAGATGTGAGTGGCTGAGACTAACTTTCTAACCAGATGGCATAATTTGAACAACTCAGTTTAAAGAACCTACAAATACTTTACTTTATTTATTTTATATTAGGGGAGCTCAACGGTTTCTTTTTTAAGGCTTTCTTTTTAAGAGCTTATATTTATATATATATAAGGGTTAATGTTTGTGCAGGCTGCTGATAGATTAAAAAGAAAAATATATATATACATATAGACTTCTTTAAGCCGTATGGCTTTTATAAATCTTTTTCTTCTTCTTTTTCTTCTTCTTATAGCCATTTAGTGTCAACAGATCGAAATTATATATATAAAAAAAAAGCGGTAAAATTAGCCCATCCAATCAAATGAATTCTTGTTTGTCCATACTTTCTGTTTTTTTGTTTTTTTTTTAAATTTTTTTTTTACTATCTTGATCTGTCCACACCTAAAAGAGAAAAAAAAATACTTGAAAGAAAGGGGGTTTCATCATTTCTATAGCTATGTACCCTATAGAAAAAAAATAGGCGATTTTAGTGAATTGTTGCAAGTTTTCCGGGGTTTAAAGTGTCTTGTACTTGAGTTTTAATTATGCACCAATTTCTCTCACTCTCTTTTATATTCTACTTTTTTTTTTTACCCCACCATGTTTTTTGCAGTCAAAGCAAAACATCTTTTTCTTAGCTTTTTCAACCCATTACAAAACTAAATACCAAGTTATTCAAATCTAATGGGTTACCAGCGGTAGCTTGGGTGGGTCCTAGGCGGTAACCAGGACAAAAAAATTTATCTTCTTTGAACTCTAGTCAGTCTTTGTCTCAAACGACGACCCTCCTGGAGATCTTCTTCTGCTTGTCTTCTGATACATCCAATCCGAATAACGCGGGTGAACCTTACAGGTATAATCCCATCATATCTCAGGTTGTTAAGTATATGTCGGAAGTTCAGGACAGCAGCAAGATCCCGATTCCACAAACGATGCATAACCTCTGACCCGTCCATGTTCTCCAAACAATTTAGATCGGTACATCTAAAGGACTTGTTTCTATTTTTTTTTCACAAGGTCTAAATTATTAAAGGTCTCTAAAAAGAACACACTTAATAACTATGAAGGCTAGTATTAATAAAATACGAATCAGCAAAGTTGACAAAAGAAAGTAACTTGAGAAGAATTGACAGAAATATCTGCATCAAGTACAATTTGGTTGTCAAGATTCCTCGCATGCTCATTAGAGCTCTCGGTAGATTTCGAGAATCGCAGGGAATCTGTCTTCTGTTTTTTTAAAAGTAGGAATCAGGCATAACAATGTTAGCACAAAGCAGGTTTATACTCTTTGATTAAAAGAATCAATTAAGAAATATACATGCCTTCATCAATATCATAGTACTTAGAAAATAGCTTTTTTTTAGACAAACAATGTAAAAAGTATCACATAAAAATAGATATATGTATATTATTTAATGAATGTATAGCTTAAGCTGTTACTAAATATCATAAAAATTAGTACTTCTTCTTCGCATACTTATTTATGTTTAACTTGTATTATTTTGATCAATAAAAACCAAAAAAAATTCAATATAAAACATCATGCATTTGTTGAACCAATCATAAAGAGAATGTAAATACCTAAAAAGGTATAGCTCTGCCATATTTAGAATATTTTATTGGCTTAGATACAAAATAATAAAAAATCCCATAAATCGTATTTGACAAAAAGTAAAACTAATAGGCTAAAACAGGCATGCTATTGGCTATAAAAGTTACGAGTTCGTAACTCGTTACGAGGTCGGTATTTTAAAGACTGACTTTTAAATAGCAGAAGTTACGAGTACGTAACTCGGTACGAGGTCGGAGGTATATATCTTGCCATTTCCTACAGTGTAACTAGCAAAATTAAAAGCCAATAGAAACTGAGAAATAAAAAAGAATAATAAAAGGGGAGAGAGGGTTTAATTTTTTCTATGTAGATTCTGATTGGATAAAAATACATACACTCCGCTTTCTTTATCTGTATTTTCACATATACAGAAATCATGAAACCCCCTATTAAAAAAATTATTTGAACTTCTTGGTAGTGAACAATTGTAATATTTCACATATATCTATATATACACTTCTTTATAAGAAAAAAATTAAAGAAAAATAGTTAATGATGAACTGATTATATTCAAAACAATCTTTTTTTCTTATTCTGTGTGTTGATGTGGGTGTGTGCACACGCGTTTTAATAAAAAGCCACTTTACACAATTTTCTTTCGTTATTTCTCTCTTTTGGATTACTAATTCTTGAAGTATTTGATGTTGTAACGCAAATGTTGGGCGCACTTAGCCGAATTCCGGCGGTCCAAGTGCCTGTATAATTAAATACGGCGGCTTTTCTTTGACAAGATCGATCCTTGTAAATGGTAGTGATCTTGGCAGTTTTAGAGATTAATTAAGAGCATCTTCAGCAGTCAGCTAAGTTTTATTTTATCTGGGATCAAAAATTGTCACTTTTACATAAAATAAAGCCACTCTACCCAGCAGTTTAATTTTTCTCTTTTAAATAAATTTTGAGTGCTTTCAGCTAGAACTTTTAGAGCATCTTCAGCAGTCCACTTTATCTCCATTTAATGTAAAAGTGGAGTTATTTAAAGAAAAAGATAAATCGAACTGCCGGGAAAATTGACCTTTTCTTTAGCTAAAGTAGCAGTGTTTGAATTTAGATAAATTAAAAGTTATCTCACTGCTGAAGATGCTCTTAAATCCCTGTCAGGTATAGCAGCTAGATAAAATTTAGGACCGTAATTTTTTCATAAAATAAAATAAAAGGAACTGCTGGGAAAATAACTTTTATCTAAAAGTCCAAATGCGGTATAAAAGTCGGGGTAAAAGCTACTGCTGAAGATGCTCTAAAATCTTATTTTCTCTTCATTTTACTAATCAAACCCATAATGGAAACCTCATCTTCATCAAAAATCAAGCATGATTATTATTATAAAGCTGATGACCTAAAATATGATGGCATCATCTACTTACATTTGACTGAAATCGGCTCAATCAATATTTTAGGCATAGTCCAGATGAAGCTCTCAACTGTGAAGATCATTAAGAGATTCCTGAAGACAGGCTTACCTTTGTCTGGAATAGTCCTGACCTGCCTAAAATAGTTAACGAGAGGACAGAAAGGGACTTTGTGCAGATTGTTCCTAAGGACTCATTCGTTAACTATATCAGATGAGATAAGCATCGAGAGAGATGGAGATATTTGTCTGCAGAGCTACATTATTCATCTCCTTCAGAAATCGTGGCTTCGGGTCGTATATTACAGCTCATAAGCCAGCTTTGACAGAGAGACACATGAAGACACGGCTGCAATGGGCGAAGAATCACGTCAATTGGACATATGACCAATGGAGTAGCATAGTTTGGTCTGATGAGTCTAGATTCACAGTTGAGGATAACGATGGAGGAGCCAGAGTGATTAGAAAAGTTAATGAAAGGTATTCAGATCATATTATCCAAGTAACGAAGTGGGGTAAAGGTAGCGTCATGATCTGGAGCTGTTTCTGGTCTGGTGGTTTTGGGCTCTTGGGGTTACTTGAAGGCAATGTAAAACAAGAAGTATATGTCGAGACTCTGTCTCAGAAATTTGTACCCTGGGTTAAAAATCTGTCAGAGCAATATCAGAAGGACTTCAAGCTCCAAGAAGATGGTGCTAGCTGTCATACTGGGGCCTATGCGAAGTGGTGGAAAGAGACCCTTGAAATTAAGGGCTTTGAGTACTGGCCTGCTCAAAGTCCAGATATAAACCCAATAGAGCATGTTTGGTGGGCTCTTGAAGTCAAATTGAGTAAAGTACGAGCCAGTATACAAAACGCCAGTGAGTTGAAGCCTGTAATTTAACGAGAGTGGGAGAACATAAACCTCAAACTCGCTTCACAATTGGTGGGAAGTATGTCCTCCTGATTCCAGGCAGTAATTGACACCAAAGATGGTCATACTCACTATTAAACCTCTAATTTGTTTTTACAATTCAATAATAAACATGTATATATTCTCATATTCGAAGTTTGAAGCTCTTAGCTATAACCATTGTCAAGTAGTTGTATGTTGAATATAGGTCATGTTTTTTTGGCATGAGAAATCTATTTGCGGAGGTCCAAACATTCTTTTGTGGGAGTGTATAACATTCGTCCTTTGACAGACTTTTGCCCAACACATTTGGAGAACCGTTTGCCGAAGTCTTTGTCTTTGATAATTTTTCCAAACTTTGACACAGTTATAACCTTGGGTAGTCGTGGCATTTTCTTTGTGATGTTGTTGTAGATGTCCGTTGTGGTATAAAAGCCATAGTCGAACAGGTCTTTGTTTTTAACATTCTTAAAAAACATTGACTTGGTGGTCGATAGTAGACTTCGGGTGTTGTAGTCAATTGAATCATCGGTACTTGAGTCGCTATCGTCGCCATTGTTTTTGTTACTGTTGTTGATTAAATCGCTGATCCTATCACTGGTCACAGTATTGCTTGGATTTAAAGTTGGGCTGGTAGGCGGCGTCTTAAGATAAGTCTTGTATTTAAACGGATTCTTCTCGATAATTGACTTCCCCATGGCAAAAGGATGCAGTGGGCCTTGATCTTCGGTATACGTAACATTAAACACATTGCTGTCTACTATCTCGTTTGCTTTTCGTCGGTTGTCAACAGTGGGCACCATATCAAGTACAAGGCACATGGCTTGACCGCGTGTTAATAAGTTACTTGTAGATACTGACATGAATTTGATAGTAAATCGATAAAAAACTAGGTAGAAAGAGAGAGAGAGAGAGAGGGATTGTGCGTGTTTTGTTTTTGTTTTTTGTTTTTGTCAAGTGACCAAATAAAAAAAATGATTTTTTTACGGCTACCAGGTTATGAACCAGGGTGTCTAATTATAAGACTTTTTTTTTTGTCTGATTTTCACTTACCGTTTTCCCTGATTGCATATTCGTTTGGGTCATTACATAGGTTGTCTGTTTCGACATTTACCCCAACACTGGTAAGGGTGCGAGACGAATCCTTTGAAAGGACTTTGCTTCACATTGTTACAGGCTCCTGTAATCTTCTTGGACAAAGTGTCTTCCTGCAAAATCCTATGACGCTTAACCTTACTCTTTTCCACTGCCCATAATTGTTCAATTAGATCAAGCTCAGGAGAGTAAGTAGGAAGATACACACATCTATATCCTCGATACTCAATATACGTCGATATGTTTATCATGTGTGTGAATGGGTGCATTATTCATATCAATACAGTGGCCTTTCATATGTGGGTGTTTGTCCATTTTATCAAGAGTCGTTTTTAAGAAACTGATATAGTGGTCTGGTAACAATGGCTCGCGTGCCTTTTTTGGACCAAGTCCTAGAGCGTTTCATATTGATATTAAATGCAGACTCGTCAAGAAACGCGCAATTCGTCAGAAAGTTCATGTCTGTATTTTCCTACTTACAAGCCCAATTGTACTGCTCCTCAATCTTGGCTGGACTGTTTCTCTCAATAGAATGAAAGTCTACTTTTTTTCAACGAAAGGTTGCATGCACGTCTTATAAACATATTAACAGTGCTACGTGACATTTTAAGATCATGGAATTGCTTCATAAAATGCTCGGTCACTTCAAAGACAGTAGCAGAGGGATTAGCATCAATGAAGTTGATCACAGTCGTTTAATGTTCTTCAGTTAAGATGCACTTGGGGCCTGCTTTTTTACAGATCTCAAAGAATACTGTCAGGACACGCATTATATTGGCTAACCCATATATAAGCTTTTCAAGGGTGAATGCCCAACAGCTTTGCTGCAGTTGCTGCAGTCATACGCTTTTCAATCTTCAGATCGAAAAACCTAAATTTATTCTGGACTGTATAACCTACACATTCTCGTTTTAGTTTTGCCTCTTTCATATGAATATCTTCATTTTTTTTTGCTTTTCTAACCATTGGCCAAGTCAGAAAAGATTCACTGGAGACTGTATTTCCCAAGTACTCTGTAGGAGTAGCAATAGCCTCAGCAATAAATTCATTCTGATCAACAATGTAGTTTATGGGCTCAGGACCACCATTCTCATCAATAAAATTGACACGCACATCTTCATATAGAAATATTAGAGCTGTTTAAATTTGAGATGTATCCCTTCATCTGATGCAATCCCCTTTTTTTTCTTTCTTTTTTTGAATTAATTTATGCAAAACCATCTGAAACATCTGTTTTTAGTAAGTCGAATATCTTGGGGGCACTCAGCCAGATTGATCAATCAAATCTTAAATTTAGAAAGCAATATTATTGGGTTAAAATTGTAAAAGCGACGATCAAAATTTGAACGTCTTTTTTGAAAGATCAAATTTCGATCAAAAAATGTACGGGTCTCTGATTATTAATAACAGTAACAAAAACAATGGCGACGATAGCGACTCAAGCACCGATGATTCAATTGTCTACAGCCTCAAAAGTCTACTATCGACCACCAAGTCAATGTTTTTTTAAGAATGTCAAAAACAAAGATCTACAGCAACATCACCAAGAAAATGCCACGACTACCCAAGGTTATAACTGTGTCAGAGTTTGGCAGAATTATTAAAGATAAAGATTTCGGTGAACGGGTCTCCAGACGTGTTGAAGGAAAGAATGTCAAAGGAAGACTAACTATTTAAGCTCAAAGATAATGCGATCGGAAACTTGGTGGAATCAGCATCTGCCTTCCGCACAGAAATAAGTAATGATGGTAGCAATACAATAAATGTTGGATATATCAGAAAATCTCCAGGCTTTGAAAGCGTAGAGACACGGCAAAGACTCCTCGAGACAATGATAATGAAGTAAAGGAACGGCTGTCTCTGTCAGTATACATTCGCCTCTACCAGTTCAACAACATCTAGGCAGCCAGCTTGGCTTATTGCGACGGGGACACTCAAGGAATGATCAGATATTCTCTTCTGCATGGAGACAAGAGAAAACTTGAGTTGTTCAAATCAATATCTGGCTGTGTGAGACGGGCAGCATAGTTCCTCTCATTCCCCTCTCCTTTTCTATTTGTTTCCTTTACCGCTTAGCATAAACTAATTAAAAAAAAAGAGCATTGCTTATCTTTGTTTATTACTTTTTCTGCTTTAACTGTAAATTGAAGCTTTGGCTAAGTGAATGAGACAGAAAGAATTAATAAATATACTGTGATACTGGAGGGATATAGAGGGAGGGGTGGAATAAGTAGTGTCATAGGGATAAATAAAATAAACTAATTAATCACCATGTTGCATAATGCGCTTGTCTTGTTCCTTTCTAGTTTCTTCAATTTCCAGAAATAGCTATTGTAGAGTAGGAGGAAAATATACATCGTGGTGTAGACTACACAATTCAAGGTGTATTCTATAAAAGTTCTAAATTTGTTCTTTTTTCCTTTGTAGAATGAAGGTTGTCGAATGTTCAGATCACTAAAACCCAAGCATTTTTCATACCAAATCACAAGATTCCCAAAAACAATTAAAATATGTATATAAATAAAATTGAATATTTTACCAGGAATATCTATCATATATTTTTTTTTCTTTTGACAGCTGCCAAGAAAAACTTGGCTAAGAAATCTCTAAAACTGCCAAGATCACTACCATTTACAAGGATCGATCTTGTCAAAGAAAAGCCGCCGTATTTAATTATACAGGCACTTGGACCGCCGGAATTCGGCTACGTGCGCCCAACATTTGCGTTACAACATCAAATACTTCAAGAATTAGTAATCCAAAAGAGAGAAATAACGAAAGAAAATTGTGTAAAGTAGTTTTTTTTTGTGATTAATACGTGTGCACACACACCCACATCCACACACAAAATAAGAAGGAAAAGACTGTTTTAAATACAGCTCGCTATCAACCTGTTCCTGTTAATTTTTTCTTAAAAGAAGTACAAACACACATACACAGATATATATATATGTTCTTTCTTTTCTAAATAATTTTAACTATCTATTATTATTATAAGACCTATATAGTTACTATAGTTTCATAAATATCATGGCTATTACATCCTTTGATATCGTACCTGATAATGACTATATCTTACTACACGCCAATGATGTACCTGGTAGAGACATGCTTATCATAAGAGGATATGTAACTCTGTGTGTATCGAAACCGATCTCCTTGCGCCAGATCAGAGTTCAATTGAAAGGAGTCCTTAAAAGTGTAGTTAACACTGAATTTACCGACAAAGTCACTGGTAAATAAAATAAAATAAAATATTACATACATAGATACATAGCTATATAGACTGGTAATTCAATATATGTAGAAGTTATACATTTAGGCTTTGATTATTTTATTTATTTATTTTTCTGCTTGTATTAATAATATCCACAAACACCAAAAACAAATAAATCCCAGGTCTTTCCAAATCTGTTCAGGTTCTAGTCCGTGAACAAAAAGAAATTCTGGGATCAGTTGCTCGATTAGAACCAGGTGTTTCTCAGCGCTGGCCGTTTGAAATCATTATTCCGGATAGCGATAGACTGCCAGGTTCACTCACCATCCCTAATCACTCTATTGTCTATGATCTCAGTGCCAAGTTGATCCTAGCATCGGTTACTGAGCTGTTCAAGTTTGGATTCTGGGCCGCCAAAGAACGAGTTTCATCATCTTCATCAGTACCATCTCCTCCTTCCTCTTCTTCTTCCTCTTCTATCACAGTATTACCACCACCGCCACAAAGTAACAGTAAGAATGAGAATAATAGTAGTATAAGATCATGGCAATACTAATATTCATAATGATCTAACAACACCAAAATAGTTTTGTCCCCATTATTGGATCGAGAGAGGAGCAACGACAAGAATAAAAAGAAAGATCATCAAACTCGCCCTTGGTTACGGGCCAGACACAGCCTTGAAATCCAGAAACATACTTTTGGCTATCTGGACATCCCGTTGTTACTCGACGTGTTTCAAAAGAGATACCAAGGTACACGACAGGGTCATTTGTCGTACACAGTAATCTGTCCTTCGCTTATTGTCCGAACTCAGGACTCTATTGGTTTCCAGTGCACTCTGACCCCACTGAAGGAAGATACCCAGGTTGTTCAGATAATCGCTGAACTTGAGCAATCAGAACGATACCCGTAAGAAATTTACAGAATATTAGAATAAAATATACATATACCTTATATATACTTAAAGAAATTCGTTCTTCTTGTCCTTCTTTCTTATTCTTATCATCCTTTTTTTTTATTCTATGCTATGTTTTATTATGTAGTATTCAACCAGGAGAATATAAATCTGACCAGACATTTGAAGGCAACATGATGCGGACTCGTATTCGAAAGATAGTCCGTAAGTTCATAAAATGTACATCTTTATATAAAATATACCATTAATTTGTATTTGTATTTGTATTTTTATTTTAGATATGGAAAGAACTATCCTGCCTAGTGAGTCACTTGAAAATTTGTGTAAGTTATATAAATTATATAACAACAACAAGAAATATATATATATACAATTCTCACACATACAAATATATGTATATAAAAATATTATAAAAATGATAATAATTTTTGACCCCAATATATTTTTACTTTTATATGTGTATCACACATGTATTTATATATATTTGTACTTTTATGTATATATTATTAGCATTTTCTTTGGATCTCGATTGGTCAAAGATTTCTCGCCAGCTCTCGTTTCCAGGGTTGGAAATCAACCACCAACTGCGTCTCCAGATACACTTTTCCAGGACAGAGATGGCCAAGCCCATGTCACTTAGTTTCCCAATCCGGGTGGGAAGTATACCCAGTAGTGATCAAAGCCACGAAACGGCACCAATCAGTCAGATGACCGATGCTGCGGATATGAGCCAGTCTAATTATTATAATTATAATACAGAAGATGAAAGCGATAGTGAAGACAATAGTGAAGGCGAAGGCGAAGGTCATGAATATACATATGAATACGAAGAAGGAGAAGGAGAGGAGATTGGCGAGCAGAGGGAGGATAGTGTAAATAGAACCCGAAGAAGAAGAATAAGAAGAAGAAAGCTTGTATTGCATACTAGAGATGAAAGCCTTCCAAGTTATGATCAGGTCTTATTGGAAGCTTCTCCACCATCTCACACAATCGAGACGCACGTTCCCTCGGTACGAATTCCGATCCCAGTGCACGTTGAGCCATTAATGGGAGCTTTTAATAATAATAACTAGCTTGTTATTTCTATTTAATATATATTTAAGTCAATTGGTTGTCTTGATCAGCCATAGTATATCTTTATTACAAAACAATACCCAAAAAGCATCGTCTTTTTCTTTGCTGTAATAATAATAATAATAATAGTAAACCTCATCCAAAATATATGTATATTTTGTGTGTACATCAAATTAAATAAAAAAAAGAAAAAAGAGAAAAAAAAGAAATAAAGGCGGACATTTAAATGAAAATAATCTCAAGCTAAAATAGAAAAAAGTATATCTTTGTTTAATACACACGTTTTTTTATATATATATATTTATTTTACTGTTGTCATGGTTATTCTTTCCTTCCTTCTATTATTTTATTTTACTTTTCTTTTCTTTTTTTTTATATCTTTTGCCTCTTCTTCTTCTCTTTATATTAATCACCATGGGAACTGTTCAATCCAAACGTAAACACAAATATCCCAAAAGCACCGACACTCAGGTCGACAGTAGTGGAGTCACGAATTCGTCGAATATCCAATCTCACCTATCATCCTCACCGAACGAACCAATTTCTTTATCTGCCTACCAACAAGAGCTTATCAAACAAGGATACATACCACCACAACCGCAATCACAACAACCACAACCACAACCACAACCACAACCACAACCACAACCACAATCACAATCACAATCACAAATGCATCAAAGTTTAATACCAGGAGGAAGTGGAAAAGGAGGATCTTATCCGAATTCATTAGACAATATTTCACCTCCAACATATCCAAAACATCCAAGCTGGAAATTACATAACAACCAAGTATCCTCACCACAACAACCAGGAGTAGATTTTTCTGGATTACATTCAAACAGTCTATTTCTTCCAAAAAACTGGGAAAACCAAGACGGTCAATTTGCGGTAAGAGTAAAAAAAAAAAAAGTAAAAATAATAATCAGAGTTTATATATATAAATTGGAAAGTGTTGTGACGAACAGGCCACTTTATTTGATTTTAAATCAGATACTGTTAATAAATTAATAGCTAAATATTATATATATATATACATTAATTTTATAATACAAATACCAATAATTAACTACCATCATTTCTACTCATTACTGTTAATTTCCAAAACAAGAAGAAGGATGAGGAGGAAGAGAAATGAAAATAATATATTATGGAATATGAAACTAATTACTTCTTTATATTAAATACTTGTAGAAACATTTTGCATTAAAACACTTGTTTGAAGAGTAAGTCTAGAATACAAATATTATTTACCACTTTACGGTAACAGTAACCAAAAAAAAAAGATAAAGAGAGAACAAGAAGAGCCTGATAATATTATCCATCGACTATAAATACTAATGATAATAAGTATAGTATCGTTCTTCCGGCTGTAGCATCTGGTTTGTGTGGACAGCCTTTTGCACGAGTAGCTGATTTTGGGAGTGGAACTAGTGCATGGATTACGGTAAGAATCACAAGATTATTATTATTTCTTTATTTCACAATACCTGTATAATTACACCACCTTTCTCTATCAGCCAATCAAACAATCAATTGGTTGATTGATATATACTCCTACACTTCTTTAAAGAGCTTATATATATATATATATTACTTAATTAAATTATTCTTACTGGTAAACAATATTTCTAATTCAATGATTGAAATATATTTAGGATATGGCTTCTCAATATGATGAATGGGAGTTCATCGGCATCCCAGTAACTGGATTACTGAGTGATTCTCAAGATATCAATGTCACACCAGACACTTTGGTACTGCCCAATGTTAAAATGGATCCAAGCCTGGAGAACGATGTCCAATCATCATTAGAAGACTCGAGTGTCGATCTAGTTAATATCTGGGCTCCGGGTCTGGCATTCGGGAACAGTCAGTGGACACATGTATTACAAGAAGCCTACAGGGTTCTTAAGCCTGGTGGATATATACAAATAGTTGAGTTGCACAACGTGGTAAGTTTTCTTTATATTTTATATATTTTATATATATATATATATATCTATTTTTTGGATTGAAACTCACAAATGAATATATATTTCTTTTATATATATATATATATATTCTTTGTGTACAATTTTATATTACTATATATATTTTTCAAAATAAAACAAAATTAAAATAAAATACATAATGATAATATAAAGCCTGTTGGGTCAATCTTGATAGAATCGTTCATCGATACAGGTAAATCCATTACTCCTATTACTACCATGCTAGTCATAATTTATAGTAAAATATTATCACATTTATTTATATTGTTAATGTAGCAATAATAATCAGATGTGGTTTCTCTTTTTCTTTCTTTCTTTCTTTATTAAATTCACCTGTTAATTATTGTTATTTTTTTGCTCATTTTTGCTCATTTTTGCTCTTTTTTTTTTTTTTTTACTTAATTAGTACGGAATATTCTAAAGGGATTAGACAAGGATTATGATGATGCGGCTCGGCTCAAGTCCCTTTTACCAACAGTTGGTTTCCAGCTATTCCAATATATAAAAAGACATGTGAAATTA
Organism: Phycomyces blakesleeanus NRRL 1555(-); assembly: GCF_001638985.1. Taxonomy (NCBI): domain Eukaryota; kingdom Fungi; phylum Mucoromycota; class Mucoromycetes; order Mucorales; family Phycomycetaceae; genus Phycomyces; species Phycomyces blakesleeanus. The sequence continues at coordinate 1,666,219 of NW_017265138.1, read as the reverse complement.
GGTAAGATTTTTATTGATCTTATTTTATATCTATACTTACTTATATTCTATTGTTAGGTGGAGAGAGTAATCTTGGCCAAGAGTTCACTGCGGTTAACCTACGGACATTTCAATCAGCCCAGAAATTACTGGCACCACTAATGGGAATGAGCCGTGAGGATTATCAGCACAGAGTAGAGATGGTGTGCGCTCAGTGTGTACAGTATAATGCTCATATGGATTGGCTAGGTTATGTGGCCAGAAAGCCACTCCAAAGCCAATAGACAAACCAAATCCATATGAGCAAAAAACAAAATGATTTTGGATATTATCTTGTTTCTTTTATTATTATTATTATTTACTTTACCCACTTTATACTAAAACTACAACTACACCTACACCTACACCTACACTTACACACATATATTTTATAAACAATTATTACAGAAATTTAGAACCTCTTTCTTTCTCTTTTTTTTTATTACACCTATTATGTATGTATAGACCAAGTAATGAAAGAAACAAAAAAAATAGTATTGTTATTATTGTACTTGTGCTATAGGGTATATTGTCCATTGATGGCAGCTGTTATCTTACAAGCTTTTCTATCTCTTGTTAATATTGTCATTCAATAATTTTATTTTATTTGATGTTTTTTATATCTAATATTATATTGTATTTAGGATTTATATAGAAAGGATAATATGTTCATTAGCCCATTCAATATATACATATAATAATAATAATAAAACCACGCGAGATATTCCTCTAAAGAAAGTAATTTCTTACATGTTTTTTTTAGGTAAATTTTTTGAGTTTTTGTACACTTTTGAATCATAATAAAATAGATGCTTATCACAAATTTGTTAATTGTGCTCTGTCTGTTAATATCACCCGACAATCCCCCCCCCCCACTTCTTCTTTGATTTTTAGTCAACTATAGTCAATCTACACACACAAACACACTTTTTTTTTATTATTTTATTTATTGCTTGCTTACTTGCCTTTTTGTATATACGTCTTAAATCTCAATACACCATAATATAACCCCCTGTTTTTTTTTGTATTTTATTTTATTTTATTTTTGCTTGATTCTTTGTGTATAAATAACCTCTAATCATTTCCTTTTTCCTCACTCTTTTCTCTCCCTCTCTCTTTAAAAAGTTATTTACACCACCTCCACCAACAACAACGATATCGTCATCATCTTCCTCTTGTATTCTCAACAACCATAATGTCTTATTACGGCGCAACGCCAAACAAACTCTATCGAAGTCTCTCTAAAGCAGAGCGAGACTTGCTACAGGCAGATCGCCCTGGATATGGCTCCTGTAGTATCTTTGAAGTGTCTTTCAACCTAGTTAATGCAACCGTCGGTGCTGGTATCATCGGCCTACCATTCGCAATAGCCCATGCAGGATTCTTTGCTGGTATCCTGCTGTCTATCTTTGTTGCCATTCTGTCCCAAGTCGGCCTTTACATGTTGATTGTTGCCGGTCAACGTGTGGGGGTTTACAAATTTGCCCAACTAGTCGAATATGTACTGGGTAGATTTGGATATCATTTCCTCAACTGCGTAATTCTCATCCAGACAGGCGGTGCATGTTTAAGTTACTTTATCTGTAAGGGACCTTTTTATTTTTATCTCTAAATTATTTTTTTTTACATATATGTACATCTTTATCTATCTCTTTATCTAAATGTGATTCTAACCTTTATCTTTAAATTTCTCCCTTCTTTTCCCTCCCCTCCTTTTATATGTAAATAAAAATCTATTTTAGTGCTCGGTGATACGCTCACCGTCCTTGCCGACCGCTATGTGCCTCAAGTGCCACTATTGGCCGATCGGGTATTTGTGGTTAGCATGGTGTCTCTTGTACTTGTAAGTAGCACTTTATTTTATATTACTTTATATTATAAATGAAACGATTAGTTTCACAGAGATTGTATATACATGTTGTTTCTATGGCGTTTCTTGTTTCCTTTTTTATGCAATTAGCAACCAATCCAATCAAACGATTATTAACATCATCATCATTATCATCATTATTTTTAAAAAAAATTAAGATTCTTCCCCTCAACATGTCACGTTCTATTGGTGCTCTTGCCAAATGGTCCATCGTGGCTGTGTGCTGTCTACCTGTCATTCTTGTCACAATCATCACTCGCGCACCTGCCTATGCTCCCAAAGAAAAGATCCCCTTGACTTTCCTGGGTGACGACATGTTTAGTTCACTTGGAATCATGGCCTTTGCCTTCACCTGTTCCCAGGTGGCATTTAACAACTATCTCACGCTTGAACACCAAACTCCGCGTTCCTGGGGAATCACAACTTCCATTTCGACATTTACCAGTTGGGCAATTTCTATATTTTTTGCAGTCATTGGTTATCTCTGTTTTGGCCCCAATGTACAACCCAACCTGTTCATGAATTTCGCGGCTGACGATCTTGTTATCAATATCGGACGTCTTGCCTTGGCAGGAGACATGATCCTAACACTACCGTAAGTATTTCTTTAGAATCATTATTGATATATATAAAGATAAGAAATCAAGGCAGATTTGATTTGACAATTTTATTTATTTATCTATATGTTTTTTTTTTCCTTTTCTTTTCAGAATGGCCTTCTTTCCTTTTAGAGATGCTATTCAAAAGCTATTGGGCTTGGAAAGATCCGGTCGTCAACCAACAGATTTTGAACACAACTCAATCACAGTCATCTTTTTCGGTCTCTTGTTGGTCGGTGGTGTGACAATTCACTCGCTCGGCAAAGTGTACGCTTTGGTTGGCGGTGTGGCTGCCACAACTCTGGCTTATATCTTGCCAGCAATTGCCTATCTCTGTACCCGCTCAGCCGCCAACCAGATCTCGTCGTCTGCGAACAGTGGAAGCAATGGGTGCTGCGATTATCCTACCAACACAAACCTCTACACAACCAACACTCTGTTCCCCACCCTCTCTGTATCCACTGCCGTCTCGGCTTATGAAGACTACGACAAGAACCTCCAGGTCACAACTCCCTTATTTTCTGATTCGGCCTCGCTCGCCTCTTCCTCGACCAGACTGCCTTACTTTGACGAGGAGGATGTGTCGACCGTCGGAGGCGATGATGTGGGTAACTTGGATGAGCTCGATTCAGGAAGTCTTCAGTCCTGTTGGTGGCTAAATGCAACAGCTGGTCTGCTTATCGTCTGGGGATGCCTTGTCATGTTCTTTTCTACATCTGCCGTCCTTTCTCAACCATAGAATAAAGTAGTACACACACATATATTTGTTTTTTTTCTTATTACCGTCATCACTCTTATTACTATCATTATTAATAATCTTTATATATTTCTTTTATATATATATATATATAACTTCTTTTTTCTTTAATTGTAGATAGATAGTCGTTTTTCTTGTATTACAGCTTTTATTATCCTTTTCTCTCTCTTGCTCTCTCTACAATCCACGTTTCTTTTCTTTCTTTGCTATCATTTATATCATACTCACCCAGTATTCTCCTAACCTGTCAACCTTTCCCCTTTTCTTTATCTCTTTATTTTCATTCCATATACTTTAATATACAATTTTCAAATAAACAATACAATATACATTGATTTTTTGGTCTTATTTTTAATATCAAATCAAAAAGCTTCCTTATTTTTGTATTGATTCTTTCATACATACAAAATAAAACATGCATTAATAAATGAATGAATGAATGAATGAATGAAATTATCATCAATTCTTGTTTGTCCAAATATCCAATATATCACAGTTTCATTTTAACCGGTTGGGTTCAGGCGCTACAGAAACGAAGAGAGAGAAAAATACGCACACATACATACATACACAATGCATAAATAAATCAACCGATCTTATAGATAGATATATATTCTATTCTATTCTAATCACACAATAATTTATCTCTCTCTCTCTCTTTGATTATTTAAAATATTATATATAATTATATAGTAGAATGAAATAAAAATAAGGGTAGTGATTATAGTTGAAATCACAAGCCAAATAACAAGACTTATTGTAAATCTGTACTTTGTCTTTTCTTTACTTTTATCATCCTCTATCATATTCTATCCTAGCTTATCGCATCGAATCGAATCGAATCAAATCAAATTGAATCGCTTCGTATCGCTTCGTATCGTATCGCATTGTTACCATCTAATCTTTTCTTTCTTACACACTATTTTCCCACTACCATTTACCAATCTTCCGATTAAACTACTTTTTTTTTTGGCTTGTGTGATATACAAATATACAAATTTGTTTGACTTACCCTTCCTTTCTTTCCTCCAACGACTGTTTTTGTTGTATTCTTGACTCCACGGCTATGAACAAGGTTGTGCTTATCAATCAGGTCATTGAGGGTATTCATTCCCTTTGTAATTGTAGCCAGATAGGTAACCAAAAGGATATCATTGTATTCCTTTTTTTTAAAAAAAAAAAAAAAAGAAAAAAGAAAATAATAATAATTAATTTTAATTTTATTATTAGATTTTTAAATAGACTTACTGTAGAATACTGATCTTCAAATGCTATTTGATCAATGACAGGAGATCTTCTGCAGACACTGGCGATCTGGCGCATGATATCATGATCCACAGGCACCAACCCGGCCTTTGTGTCTCTAAGATAGCTTTGAAGAAACTGGATTCTTGCGTACAGCATTCCAATAGCGTTTCTCTGAGTAGTCAAATGAGCAATAACTAAATAAATTCATATTAATATTAATATAATATAATATAATATAATATAATATAATATAATATAATATATATATTAATAGTGATGGTAATACTTGCGTGCACTTCCTAGTCCAACTTCATTTTCAGATGTACTTGGCTTGGCTACTTGATCAATCGCAATTCGTTCGGCTTCGTTGGTCTCAACTCGATAGGGAGCCTTTACGAATCCAAGGCGGGTCTGGCCATCAATGATATCGAATACGGATTCATAGATACTGACCGGGAATTCCTTTGCTCCTCCTTCTAGAGCAGTTGGGTTCATTTGTAGAAACAAGCACGATTCGTTCATAGGAAGAAACTTGAATAACAAAACGACAACAAAACAAACACGCACATACACACACACAAAGAAAATATTATATATATTAAATTATATTCTTACTTGAGGAAACAAAACGCTACTACTACTACTACTACTATTAATTTAAAGAAGAAGACTTACTTGTTCATGGATCTTTAGGTCAGAATCAGTCGGTGCGACTCCAAGAGAGTACCATCCCATAAAATCAAATTGTGGAAAGACAAGTTTGACTACAAGTAAATAAAATAAAATAAAATCCATTAATTAATTTATTTATATATATATATTTATCTTTGCTTATCGATTCTACTTCTTTAATTTTATTTTACGTTGTTCTTGTTTGGTGGTCAGGTAGGCGCAGTCTACTTTGACTTGTCCAGTTTCTTGGGTATTTGCAGGCAATTCAAATGAATTCATCAATTCAATGTCACGCCCCGACTGCTTGGCCAACAATGCACCGTACACGCGTCCTTAAATATAGTTTATAATCATTATTATAATCATCATTTTAAATATAACAAAAGGGAATTATAGACCTACACACACATATATATATATTTATTTTCTTCTTTTTCTATTACTATTATTGTCATTATTATTATTATTATTATTATTATTATTGGCCTCTTACGCTGTACCCTTTTCAAATGCTGATGGATTCTGAAGCTTGATTCGTGTATAGTGATCCGAGATGTTGAGAAGAACAAGAGGATGTCTTTTGTTTTATTGAAATTACAAATATCAATATAAATATCTTTGGTTTAATTTTTTTTCAAGTATATATATATATTCATGTCAAGATAATGCTTACACTGAGATGGAAAGCCCTGAATGACTTTGTGCCATTGATAAAACAGCATCTTGATCTTCCTTTACATTCATCGGAGGTTCTGAATCACTAATGTCCATTGCACTCATTATATTTATCTCTCTCTGTTTTTACTTTCAAAAAGAGAAAATCAAAAGAAGAAGAAAAGGCAAAGGAAAGAAAATATATAAAGTCTAATTAGAGCAGAGTAGTGTATAAAGGAAGAGGGTTTGACCGGTCGCTTTTTTTCTTTCTGTAAAAAAAAAAAAAGAGAGAGAGGAGCGAGTTGAGTGACGTATAGATTTTTACACACATATATATATATATTTGGACATTTTTGTGTATGTGTATGTGTATATATATATTTATGTATGCATTTTCAAAAAAAAAAAGTCTTATAAAACAACAACAATAACAACAACAACAAAAACAGCATCTTCAAAGGCATCATTTTTTTTTGAAGCTTTTGGTCCGCAGAATTTTCAACTCATTCCGTTTCTTATTCTTTTTTTTTTCTTTTTTTTTATACAAAATGCGAACCATCAAAAAAAAATACAATGCAAGCAAGACATTCGCCTCGTTAATCTTTATAACACGTATAAATAAATAAATAAATGAATAAATATATTACTGGAATTCACAAAAAAAATGGATTCTCGATTGCTAACATTCCAATGCAAAAAAATAGATTTCGAATATATATATATATTATATGAATATGTATAAAATAAAACTTGACTGTGTGATAAATAATAGAAATTTCTTAAGCATAGAAAAGATCATAATTTTGCATAAGCTTATAAACAGCCAAAAAAAAAAAAAAAGACAAAGGATGGTTCTGACTTTATAAAGGACGTTCCTGTGTCTGTGTTATAAAAGACTGTGCAAAAAAAAAGGCAAGAAAAAAGACGCCCCTGTCTGTGTTAAAAAAGACTGCAAAAAAAAACTTGAGAAATTATAGTTTCTGAATTTATAAATTTTGCTCAGCTTATGTAATTCTTAAAACTTGTCCTATTCTGAGTTATAAATCCCCGAAAAATGCGAGGGTATTTTTGACTGACTTTTAAAAGACTGCCCTATCTGAAATTCAAAAGACTACCCTTTTCCTGAGGAAAGTAATAGAAAAACGTATATATAAGTTTTTGTCCAATAATATTACGTTCTGGACTTTAAAATCTAAAGAATGTTCGGTTGAGTACCCCCTTTTATAAAAAAAAATTAAATAAAACACGATAAAAAAAAAGTAAGCAGAAGAAATTGAAAAAATAATAAAGAATAATAGAGTAATAAAATTAATTTATATATATATATATTAATTTTAACCAAGTATATTTAGAATTTAATTTTATACTTTTTTTTTTCTTTCTTTTATAAAGTCTTGCCCTGAAGATAACAACTTCTTTATCTTGTAAAACAAATTGGTTCCTTTTTTTTTGTTGGTTATTTTAGATCTCAGTTGTTTATTTATATTTTTCTTGTTCTTGTTCTTTTGCTTGTTTTTTTTTTTTTTTTTTTTTTGGTGTCTTGTTTTCTTTAAAGAAAAAAATAGAGAAATAGAAAGAGAAAAATGTATGATTTTATGGAGTATTGTCTACGACGATACTATCGATCGTCAGGCTGGAATGAAGAAAACCAATACTCCAACCTCTGTTCTTGGTCGCGCGCTCTTTTAGACTTTTATACACCATGTGGATTGTCACTTCATCTCTCGAAATTACCGACACCTTTATTCAAACCATCCTACACAATGAACGCCATTCCATCCCTAAATGGCAACATTGGATACCTTTATACCTCTAGACCTCTTGAAATTGGAACCAGTGCAACAGTAGATTTCAAAGACCTGGTCGATCGTTTCCGGGTTGTCCAGGCAGCACCAACATGGAACTCACAAGGTAAATTATATCATTATAATTATAATTATACATATATATATATGCATTTAAACATTGAAGTAAATGAGAGTAAATAAAATGGATATTTTTTAGTAGCATTATTTTTTAAAAAAGAATTGTTTACCAATAAAAATGAAAATTATATACACAAAAAAAACGCACACACACACACACACATATATATATACATATATACATCATATACAAATATATACAAATATAAATGTATATAGACAATGACTATTTGGTCTATGGGCGAATGTTTTTTCCTGGCGCAAGATTGGAAGCCATGGCTGTACGTCGTCTAACCCAAAACTTGCAGTATCTCATCACAGCTGTCAATCGTCCAAAATCGCATGGTCTTCCTCAAGTAAATCCTAATATATATATATATATCACACGCATATTTGTGTTTGTTTTTTCTACAAAAAAAATTAGATATTGATAATTTACTCTTACTATTATCTATATTATTATCATTCTATTTTATGTCTGTGTACATGTATATAAGATTGCTATGCAACTGCAATACGATGTTGGAAGATGGTGCTCCGAATGTTCTTATACCACCGATGATGGTCTACTTGGTATCCGTGCGCTGTACAACTTTGGGCAGCCTGTTTTGAATGATGTAAAATCCAATCATGTTTATTCTGGCCAATGGTCCATTGGAACCGAAATATATTATGGAACTTTGGACAAGAGTGGAGGATGTAAGTAAAAAAAAAAAAAAAACTAAAAAACTAAAGTAAAATAAAATGAAAAAAAGCTAAATATATATATATGTGTGTGTGTGTGTAAAGTATCTACGGGACTACGTTATCGAACCCACCCTTGTTCTTCATCTCCTCCCATAAGTGTAACCTACACTCTAAATCCAATTGTAGGACACATGTCAACTGCTTATGTTGCCCAGGTTTCAGAAGAGTTGGCTTTGTGTTCCCGGTTTGATTTCAGCATATATTCTTACGAGAGTGACCTTGCACTTGGGTTCGAGTATCGAACAAAAAAGAAGAATGTGCCACGTGCAGTCAAGAAAGAGAGCAACGGGATCATTACTGTCACTGCAGCAGACAAGACAGAAAAATTAGAAGGATTGATGAAAGCCCGCCTAGGATTCTCAGAGGTGACATTTAATATCTCAACAAAATTATATGTTTATTTATCTAATCGAAAAAATAATAATAATAGGGATTGGCATTAATGTGGGAAGGTCGATTCAAAAACACCTTGTTCAGTGTCGGACTCACGGCTGATCTGACCAACCGAACAAATCCTATCCGTACTATTGGAATAGAAGTACAATACTTCTCCTAAATTTACAAGATGACTTTCTTAACTATAATCACTACAATCGTTATAATCATTATAAAGAAGGAAGGAAAAAAAAAACAAAAACCCACAGTACACAATACACAATACACACACAATGGGAATTTTTATTTATTTATTAATGTATTTATTGTTTTCTCTCTTTTTTTTTGGTTCTTCTCTCTCACACACTCGCTCTTTCTAGAAAATTTTTTTGTTGTTGCTGTTGCTGTTGTTGTTGTTTTGTTTGTTGTTGCTGGTTTATTCTTTTTTTATCATAATCTTCTTTTTGTTGTTGCTTTAGTGACCATGGCCATCATCAGGGTTACCTCTCTGCTCTGGTGCAACTATTGACAATAAGAGAAAAGAAATAATTAATTTAATCAATTGATATATGTATAGCACAACCTATCTTTTGTTCAAAAAAAAATGTTCATTCTAACTTACCCTTGATAAAATCATCGATTCTCAAAATAGCAATGGCAGCCTCGGTAGCACTCTTAAGAGACTTGATCTTGGACATAGCAGGCTCCAAAACACCAGCCTTGAGGTTGTCACGGACTTCACCGTTAATAAGCTCCAAACCATAGTATTTCAGTGCACGCTTGCTGGGATCAGCACCCTGACCAAGGGCAGTGTTGTGATAAGCACGGAGCTTGGAGACCAATTCAGTGGAATCTAGATAACAAATATAAAAGTAAATAACCTTTTTTCTTTCTTTCATTTCAATTCTATTCTTTAGTACTTACCCTTTGCGGCATTGACAGCCAAGGTCTTGGGAATAACCAAAAGAGCATTGGCAAATTCTGCAACTGCCAATTGTTCACGAGAGCTCTGTTGTAATCCAATGAGTAAACCAATACTTGTAAAGAGAAAAGAAGAAGAGAAAGAAACTAAAATACACTACACTATACTGAACCACATAAAGGGGTCCTCTTTATCTCTCTTTCTTCTGTTTTTCTTCTCTTTTACTTACCATGCTTGTAGCGAAATCCTCGAGGTGAATGCTGAGAGCAGACTCTACAGCTCCACCACCGGGAACAACACTGTTGCTTTCCAGAGTGCGCTTAACAACGCAGAGGGAATCGTGGAGCGAACGCTCCATTTCGTCGAGCATGTAATCGTTTGCGCCACGGAGAATGATGGAGGCAGAGTTCTGGATCTTGGTACCCTTGATCAAGAGGCACTCGTCGTCAGAGATACGGTCCTGGACGACTTCCTCGGCTTCACCCAAATAAGAAGCCTCAAAGGTCTCCTCTCCATCCAAGTTGGCCAAAGAAGAAATAAAGGTTGCACCGGTGGCCTTGGCAATACGCTTCAAGTCCTCTTTTTTGCAACGGCGGACAGCCATGGCACCAGCCTCGACAAACAACTTGAGACACATGTCATCAATACCCTTTGTGGTCAAGATAACGTTTGCGCCAGTAGCCAGAATCTTTTGGATACGTTCGGTGGTAATGCCAATTTCTCTATTAATAACAAAAAAAAACAGCAAGAAATGTTTAGTTATCATCATTTTCTCCGTCTCTCCTTTTCATATCTTTATTTACCTCTTGCGGATATCTTCCAACTTGTCGGGATCATCGACAACAATGTTAACACCAAGGTGCATGCGTGCCTTTTGGAGGTTCATGTCCAAAACAGCAATCTTTGCGTTTGTGATGCGGGTCTTCATAGCCTGGGATGCTACGGTACAGTTGAGTGCATAACCACGGACAAAGACAGACTCGCGGCCGGACTTTCCGTGGGCCTTGAGGATGTTGACAGCCTTGACAGGGTATTTTGTCTCACCACGTCCATTGCTAGACTTCACGGCTGTGATGGCATTAACGGCCAACTCAGCAAAGAAGTCTGAATCACTATATAAGTATATATATATATGAGTTAAGAAAATGATAATGATGATGATGAAGAAGAAAAAAAGACTTACGATCCAATGATCTTGGAGCTCATCGAGGTCTTTGCAGCATTAATAAGACATTCGCGACCGAGGGTATCAACTTTTACTGACATCTCTCCTGCAATAAACTTGCATGCCTCCTTTGATGCAAGACGGTATCCAGTAATGATGGTGGTGGGATGAATCTTATTCTTGACAAGTTCATTGGCACGCTTCAAAAGTTCGGCAGCAATGATTACGACTGAAGTTGTACCATCGCCAACTTCACGATCCTGCTGCTGAGCAAGTTCAAGAAGAACCTTTCCTGCAGGGTGTTCGATTTCGAGAAGTTGAAGGATTGTTGCACCATCGTTACTAATAGTGACATCCTAATAGTTTTTTTTTTTTTTTTGGTTTTATTAAAATAAAATAAAATAAAAATGAAGACTACGCGTTAGATGACTTTATATATATATATACATATTCTTTCTCTTTTCATACATAAACACACACACATTTAATAGCTATAATTTAATCACTTCATCTATTATTTTCTTCTTCTTCTTCTTCTTCTTCTTTTTGTTATTAAAATATGTATATATAATTAAATAATTAAATAATACTTGCTCCAATTTCATCAACCATCATCTTGTCAAGACCAACAGGTCCGAGAGAACTCTTGACGATGTTGGCAATAGATGCAGCAGCAAGAACTGTAGGTGAAAATATATTATTAAAGATGATCTATCAATTGTCATCATCATCTAATAGAAAATAAACTTGCCATTGCTGGCACGAACATCTTGTCCAGTGGTACGTTCACCACCCAAAAACAGCGATGAGTTTTGGTCACGCTGGAACATATCAAATATATATATATATAGAAAAGAAAGGAAGAAGAAATTAAAAAAAAAGAAAAAAAATGGAGGGGGGTAGAGGTCGAGAGGTGTGGAGAGTGAAAGTACTAAGAAAAGTTAGAGGAGGCCCAAAAAAAAAAGAAAAAAAAAAGGGTAAGTGACGGTGGTTAGTGCTGATTTAGCGCTGGTTAACCAGTTCTGGTACTAAGGTAGGTGGTATGTATGTCTGTGGAGGAGGAAATAGTGAAAGTTTATTCCGCTTTTATTCAATAGACGCGTATTGCTCGTGTTGTTTTTTTTGCAAGGGCGCCCTTTTTTCTTTTTTTTTTCTTGTATATATATATAAACTTCAAGAGTCACATCCCGACAACCTCTTGCCATTGAAGTCTATAAAAGGCAACTGTCTGGCATATTCCTACTTCAAATGCATGCCAGAAAAAAAAAAAATCAAAAAATCAAAAATCAAAAATTCAGATTCATTTATCCACCCTTTTAACCAGCCGGACAGCCCATACAGCAAAGTAGGGTCGAGATAATCAGGTAGATAAAAATTAAAATGGCAGAATTGAGGTGTATTAGTATATTAGAACAAAATCCTTTCAACTACTTTACAGACCCACAATACCAATAAAGATTATCTTAATTTTAGTGGAGCTTTAATTAACTACATGTCTGTAAAATAAAGTAAAGAAAAGAATTAACATACTATATCCCCTCCCCATCTCTAAGAGATGGGAATAATGTAAATTTAATGGTATTCAATATAAAGAAAGATGCAGAAAAATTAAAGAATTAAACTAAAAAATGTACTTTTATGGAGGTTTCATAATGGGAGGTTTGGAGGGGTCGTGAGTCCTAGGGTGGAAGAGCAGTAGGATCCTTCAAAGACAATCGAAAAGAATAAGCAAAGTGATTCTAGATTAGAGAGTTATTTATTTCAAACTAGCTCTCGTATAGTATGACTACTATTACTGCATTTTGTGCTCTATTTTCTTAAAGATCATTCGATAAATTGATCGTCAGTCTACCAAAAGATTATTTCATTTGATCTTTTGTTTATCTGATTATACGCTTCCGAGTCCAATATACTTTGGACATTCATCTGTCATTTACTTAAAGACTATTTCTCTCTCTCTCTCTAGAATATATATTTTCTGCTTTAGTAGCTTATATTTAATCCAGAAATATATGTATGTATCTTGTGTATATTTAGGATGATTTGTAATTTAACCTTCAATGACAAATTAAAAAAAAAATAGGTAGAATATTCATGTTCCTTGCCTTTTGCTGCTTTTTTTTTAATCAAATTAAAAAGCATCTTTCTTCTGGTCATTTTTTTGATCCAATTTCTGATGTGCATACATGTTTATATGTTTCCATGAGTACAATATCTTTATCTACACACTTTATTATATACTTGGCTTGTCTCCTTTTACCTATATATTGGTCTACCGAGATTTAATTCAAATCAATTCAATAATGGTATTTGTATTGATTTTATTGGTTTCAAAAGGATAGCCTCTTTTGTTCTCAACTCACAACAATTGAAATTGAAATTGCACAATATACCATTATTTTTTAGATTTTTGATATTAAGTACCAATTGTCTGTTTATTTCTTTTTAAAAGAAAAGAGTGCCTACAAAATCTGCTTGAAACACATTTCAGTAATTTCACTACATAAATATATAAATAATACTAAAGCAAAAAAATTAGAGACGAATTTTTTTTTTACATGCATGAAAACCATACCCCCTTTTTTTGACTGTATGTTTATTCCTAGCTCCTGTAGAGTCCCCTGCATATATGTATCTATTGTAACTAACCCTAACCAGATAATAAAATAGTTTTTTTATTGGAAAGTAACCTGCTGTATGGTAAGTTTTATATCTTTCTTCTTCATTTTTACGCCAATTACCCCTCTTCCTTTTTATATAATATATATATATCACCACCTGTCAATTCTTCCTTTTTTACTTCCAAAATTCTTTGTTTGCTTGTTCCCCAACTTCTGTTCCCTTCATATTTTAATGGCCTATAGATCCTATCTATACATGTATTTGTTTGTTTGTTTATTCGTTTATATGCTTATCTGTTTGCTTTATGTCACAACTTTGAGCATGTCTTTGAAATAATGCAGACAATTTTGGGTTGGCAGTATTCCACTTTATTTTGTAAATGCAGGTTATCACAACAAGAAATTTTTTTTGCAAAGATCTTATTGTGAGATTATTGTTTTCTCTTTTTTCTTTTCTTTGGGAAGACTATCTATATATATAATAGTAATAGTAATGTTAAGCAAGGAAAAAGCTTCTTTACTGCAGTATGTTACCAATAATAATGAATGATAAGGGGATCTTCTTTTTACATTTTTATTTCTGGGTAGGAATTCAATACTTATGGCCTGGTTAGATTATTATCCTGGTACCTGAAACACTAGTATAGTCAACGCAGATAAAGATAAATATTCTTAGTTTATCTTGGAAATATAACCAGAAATACTTCTTTGTATTGTAAATTGAGTAATACAATTAATACAAAAATATGTAGGCATTCAATCTAATTATCTGTACTTCTCATAAGAATAAACACATCTTTTTATCATACAGACAATTACTAACGAGTTGATTTTATGTATATAAATATTGACGTCCTTATACATATAATTCTTTGTTTATTTATTTGTTTATTTGTACATTTTTTTGATTCACTAAAAGTTTCCACACTGATTCACATTCAATTTCCAAAGGACTTGGTGCTTTTGTTAATTCATGCTGACCAAAAGACCCTGAACTCCCCAGGATTGTCACACTCTTGACAACCCTGTCAGACTTCCACACTGGCTGCCCAACACACAGCTCATCAATCTCTACCCGCGAGAGAACAACGCCTGGTAGTTTGATTTTTAGGTTTTGGTGTGGTGCTGTACAGTGACGAAGGACAAGGTGTTTTAGACAGGTGCCCCTGATCTCCACAATCCCATCACATGGTAGGCTAATTCTCTCCAATACCAGTGATTCCAAGTTACTACCGCCAGTAAAGCTGTCGCCATCAATAATATTACTATTGTTGTTATTATATGTAGGGCAATCCGACCCTGTCAAAAGAATGCTGTCCTGTAAGGTAAGATGTGTAAGGTTTGGCAAGACTCCTAATATGGTCTCTAGATGAACAGTGTCCCACTGGCCGAGGTTGAGGTGCCGCAGGTGGGTAGAAAAGTTCGAGAGTGATCTGACAGGTTCATTGCAGTCTCTGTATCGCGGGTGTCCTTGGGCAGAAAGCAAAGTCAGGGACGGAAAGACATTGAATAAGGTGTCGCAGAAATCACGTGGGAAGCCAAACTTTGTCTGCAGAACAAGCGATGCAAGAGGCACGTGGTAGGAATGAAGCAGGTCGATAAGAATCTTGTGCCGAATGGTGTGAATGAGTTCAAGCTGACGTAGATGTTTGGCTTGGGAAGCAAACCGATGATATGCCGATGGGATCAGTAGAGGTGCAAAGTCGACAGACTCGGAGTACTGAGCGGGTGCTTCGAGACTGAGATGACTCAGGCGAGGATAGGTGTGTGAAATGTAAACAAGCCAGGCTTCATCGCACTGGATGCCCTTTCGGAAGTGTAGTGAGAGTGACTGGAGGGTAGAAGATGTCAAACCTTGTTGGGGTTCATTTATCCGATCTAGTCCGTCGAGTGCCAGAATTTTTAGAAGCGGACATTGAGCGTGGATGGTCTGGAGTGTGGCTGGAGATATTCCTTGGTTGAGCCACCCCAGACTCAGATGCTGTAGATTGGAGAGCTGTGGTAAGATGTCAAGATCGATCCGCCGGTAAAAGTTGAGCGAAAGAGAATTGAGCCGATTGGATGTGACAAAGGTGTGCAAGAGTGCCTTGGTTGTCCTTTCCAAAGCACCATCATTGACACAGACTATCGAATTGACGCGGGATGCCCATTTCTGTGTAACCTTTAAGGCGGTAATGTGAGGGCAGAGAACTGGTAGTTGACCAATTCCTGCCTGTATGGCTCTTCCGTCCAGAATGTCCAGATTACGGACGTAGTTTCCAAAAGGTGTATTTGTGGTGGATGATTTTGCGAGAATGGAGTACAGACGATGGAATTGGCGAGGATCACTCAGAGAAATATTTCTATAGATGCTTGGAGAGAAGCTGTAGTTCCACGCACGACAGACCAGCACAACTGATACCAAGTCTTGGGTAGAAAGAAACCCACTGATTGAATCGATAATTTCTGCTGGGAATGTAAAGCAAAACGACATTTCTTCTTCTTTTGTGTGTATGCGATTGAGTGAAAGGAACAGTGATTTTTTTTTGAATAAATAGATAGATAAATACTTCTTTTAGAAAAGATCTCAAGATATGTATATAAAAGAAGATAAAAATATGAGTGAATGATTGAATTTTTATTTTTGTTTTTATTTTTGATTTTATCTTATTTTTTATTTTATTTTTATTTTTAGATTATGAAATCTTACCCCTTTTATTCTTATTCTTGGCTGACTGCGTAAATTTTTTAATCAAATTATGTAAATACACACACACACACACACACACACACACTCATACAAATACATATATATACATATATATATATATATATATAAATGTATATCAGTAATGCTCTCATAATAAGCCTCTTTAGAAATAAGAAAAGAAGAATATAAAAAATTATAGAATCACATGTATAGTTTTGTTTTTATATATACATCTATATGTAAACCGGGAGTGCGCGTGTGTGTGTGCGGGGTAGTAGTGGGTATATGGAAGTTTGGACTCGTATAAATTGGATAAACTCTGTCCTAAATGAGGAGATGGAGGGGACACTGATTTGTCAGGGTGGTCTTTATCAATCCTAGTGTATATGATATAGATATTTGGGCGTTTTCAAAGATAAATATACAGCTATTATTTGGTTTTTTGCTTGAAAATTTTCTTAGCATATATTTTTGTCACTAATGATTTCCCACACGATAATTAAAAATTAAAGCAAAAATTTATGTACCAAGACTTAAATAAAAAAAAAAAACAATATAAATATATACAAAAGAAAGAAGGGAAACCTTAATTTTATTTTTTAGGTGGGTAAGGGTGTACAAAGGACTACAGCTCATTTATGGTATTCACCGAGTACAACTTTTTCAGTGAAGGAATGAATAAAACAAAAACCGCTATACTGGTAGCGAAATAGGTTCCACAATGAGGAATATTGTAAAACGACAAAATATACGTAGTATTACATAATAATCATAGGACTATGTTGTAACAAACACTATACTCCAAGGGTTATATTCCAGGTTAAAAAAGTAAATAAAAGGCTGTCTTTTTCTTGAATTTCATTTTTAATAATATACAAAGCATATTACTATTACTGCTCTCAACTAAACAGCAACATCCCTCCTGTCACGTTGGGATGACAACGGTACTGGCACCCAAAATCTATGAGGGTCTAGAAAGTAGGAAAAAATAATACATTAATGCAGCAAAGAAAAATAAAACGGGTCTCACCAACACTATAGGCAGTAATCAAAATCAAGTATATTTGATTCTTACCACATCACAGGGATATAATTTGCAGGGTTCAATAGGGGAACTCAACCAGATTATACTAGAAATTTCACGTATAAAAACATACGTCGCTTTGAGATCTAGTTTCTTATGTTATATGCAAATAATAATCTTTTCCTAAACAAAGTTCTGTTTGTAAAATTTTACAGGTTCTTATTCATTATTCATCATTTACATTTATTATATGACTTAAGATGTTAGTACATTAATGCTATATATATATAATCTACTAAATTTATACTTGCATTTTTGGTGCATTCAACCAAGAAATAATATAATTAGCTAATTGCCGAATTTGAATTCTTACATAGAATTTGTTTAAGCACCTCTCTTTCTTCTTAGCCTTTCCTTCGTATATTTAAGAGGTTTTCTTTCTTTTATTTTTGTCGCAATTTTATTCCAGTCCTCAATGGGTTGACTAAATGAATACGTGTGCTAGGCTTCGAATAACTCACAAATATATGTATATTACCTGCGAACCCTTTTAGACTTGGAATGATTCTAAAAATATATACATATACAAATAGGAAATAGTGTATTTTTTTTTGTTATCTAGGGCATTCTTTTTCTGTCTTTCTTTTTACACTTTAAAAGTTGTACTCTGTGAGGATTATAAAACTAAACAAAATAGGCTTTTGATGAGTAATAATGTAAGGCATAATTCTAAAATTCGACACACACTCTAGCCGCAAAAAGATAAATTTTAAAAAAAAATTAAAAAAAGGGGGACTCAGCTACTTTTCTCTTTAAATTTTTTTTGATTCTCTGAGGGGGCACTCAGTCAAGTTGTTCAAGCAATCTTTACATTCAGAAAACAATATTATTGGACTAAAATTGTAATAGCGACGACCAAATCTCGAACAAACTTGACCAAAAAAAACGTACGGCTCTGGCTCTCTGACCGGCTGAATTGTTACTTTTTTATATGCGACATGCTACTGTTTTTATTTTTCTTCTTAATAGATTAATATAACACTTCTTTCTCTCCATATTACATGCCAAAATAAAGTACAAGGCAACAAACAATTGATGCCTTAAAGAAATAGCATAAAATCAGTGAATTTATCGTGAAGAAAAAAAAACACTGATAGAGTATTGATCAGCAAGTACATACGAGCTTATCAAAGCTATTCTAGAAGTCATTGAAGAGGAATTTAATGTAGATTTTGAGCAGATAGCTTCCGTGAAGAAGCTTGAACATATCCTTCAAGCCAATAGATACATACACAAGGTTGACAATGTATTGCCAGGTCTTGAGCCAAAGGAAAAAATACTCGGTTTCTTCGAGAACCTAGGTGCATATGGGCTCAAAGAAGAAATAAGAATGTCCAAAAGCTTATTCTATAAATGCTTTAAAAATCTATGAATTTTGTACGAATTTTGTATTTTTGTCTTTTGGTGTCCTCAACTACAAAATAATATCATTGGCTAAAATTCACATAAGATTTTGTTCGAATAACCTGGTTGAGTACCCCCGAAACTTGTACGTCCAAAAGGGCCAACAAAATTTCCTTATCGCTATTACAACTTTAACCCAATAAAATTTTTTTCTGAATTTAAATTTTTCCTGCAACTCGACTGAGTATCCCTATTTATAGGCATTTTTCTAAAAATTTTAATATTCTCAAAGTTTAATGCTAATAGGGGGTTTCAACTGCATTTAATGTTTGCTTCTCGTTGTAGCGGTATTTTAATGTATATATTATTGACTGTAATTAATCTGAAAATGTAAAACCCAGCAGGTAAGTATATAAATAAAATAGAAGAATAAAATCAATCTGTTTGAGTAGATATCTTCACCAAAATTACAGAAGTCTAACTTTGTCATGGTAAACTTGATCGAGAGTATTATATTTATAAATATTATGGATATAAGATTAATCTAAAAGCGAAAAATAATAATAATTGTAACTTTGAATACGTCTTGTCACTACAAAACGTACCTCGAATAAATCGGTAGGGACAAACAAAAATCAAGTTGATTTGCTAAACGTATCCGGATCATTATTATTTTCTTTTCTGTCTGAGCCAGTTGCTAAAATCTCATTTATTAGAGGATAATACATAAATCTTACATAAAGTGGAGAAAAATATAATAATACTACATTTGTCTTGGTTTATTTCTTTTCTCTTTTACAGTAAAAACGGTATATAGCAATTCTGATCAAACTCTTCAGTGCTTTTCAGCTATTTGTAAATATTAGAGGCCATATGTTACACATAAATAGTGAAAAATTCAGCAAACATTCATATCTTTTATGTGTTACGCACCGACCGCAAATCCTGCAGCATTTAGTTCAATCGTTACACCTCATCGACAATTACTTCATCCTCTTTTCGTTTTCTCAACATACGTACCTATATATACTATATACTCTTTATTTTACACTCTAGTATACGCTCTGGATATTTTCTACTTACCAACTTTTGTATTTTCTATGCCTATTCAACTGTGGCTTAAAATTTCTTTTTATCCTTCTTCCGTACAGATGTGCATGTGTTTATTAATCTTTTTTCAGTATCTACATGTGTTTCTCAATATCTTCCTAGGGATTTACTCCTCCTTTTTAGGAATTCCATCCCGACTTGGGCAATTCAATAAAATGCAAATCATACAAAACAAAAACAAAAACAAAAACAAAAATAAATAAAATAAAATAGTAATTTTGCATCTCATGTATATATATAAATGTATTAACGGAAGTAAAAAGTAATAAAGATAAGTAGTGGCAGTGGCAGTGGCAGTAACGGAAATAATAATAATAACATAAAAAATAAAACTATTTTTTCTCTTCATCTGTTGATCCAGAAGTAGGAAGCCCAACATAAACCTTGAATGTATCATAAACAAGCCATTGGAGGGCAGTGAGAGTACCAATCATTACAATACGAGTTCCAAGACCACGCCAGACTCCCTTGAAACCAAGTTCCTTTGCTATATCCATTACTCCAGCCTGCTTATGACCAGCTTCTGACTTTGGTAGATTGTTTAGCTTAGACACCATCACATCGGCCGGATGGGAAACGATTGCACAGAATACACCAGCAATATAACCACCACTAAAACTAACACCCAACTATAAGGAATGAACAAAATCAATATTCAGTATCAAATTACCCATTTATCTTGAAGGTTGATTACAACCAGTCATTTCCATATCTCGTTCTATGTCCCCCTTTCTTTTACCTGTTGAAACTTGTTGTACTCTGATTTTGGCTTTGAAAGTAATGTGCTGTATATCAATTCGACTGTCGTTTCAAAAGATGCGAATTTGACCATAGTATAAGGCACCTGACGAGCCCAGAGTGGACCTAGACCACGGTAGAATCCGGCCAAGCCATCTGTCTTCATGACCTTTGCAAATCCCTCTCGGGTTGTTCTGGCAAAAGGCGGGACCGAGGTCTGCATCTTGACTTTTAATGCTTCCCAAGGACAAAGGAGCACGTCGGCAAAAAACTCTGCAGAGGCGGACGCGGTAACGTAGACAAGTGATCTGTACTTGTGTGCATTCTCGTCGCCAACCAATATACCGTAACGATACTTGAAAACCTCATAAAGACCGTATTTACCAGCTCCTTGCAAAGAATAACCTATCGCGGTTGGGCCGAAACCAGTGAAGATACCTCGCAGACCTTCTGCTTTAAAGATGGTTCGCCAGCCATCCAGAACACCTTTGTAGATATCAGGTCTCACTTGAGAACGACACTTGACGAGATCCAAAGGAGTCACGAGTGAATGTGTTGGTCTAATACAATTATAATTTTTTTGAATCTTGATCAATAAAAAAAATGCTTGTGGTTGTGTTGCTTTGTTGTTTTCTAAGTTTACCCGCATGCAAGAACACCACCGACAGTACAGGCTAAAAAGAATTTTGGACTGTAGAGTTCAATCTTGGAACCACCTGCTGATGGTGCTTCTTTAATTGAAGGTACGATAAAGTTTTGGGCTGCCATAGCAATAAGTTAAATTAAAGCAAGAAGAAGAGGAATAAAGGTGTGGACAGAGTATGAGTCCAACACAGGGTAATGATAATAATAATAGAAAAGAACAAAAAAAAGAAGAGCAAACCTATATTTTATATGTAATTTATCTTTCCCTTTTTCTTCCCTTTTTTGGATGACCTCATACCAACATCATGTTTCCGACAATCAAAAGAAAATGTGTTATATATAAATAAAATAAGCACTATCTAAGAAATCTATCCTAGGCTCGTCTTGCTGTTAAATTGATTATGCAGGAATCAATTGATTGAATTGCTGTATACAATAATGATACTGATAATGATACTGATACTGATAATGATGATGAATTTACTCGATACTTGAGTGTGTGTATGTGAGTGTATATCTATACATGTATCAGTTTTACGTCTTTGTGATGAGTATTATTCAATAGTGTTTTGAACTTTTTTTTTTGTTTCTTTTCAAAGGGAAAAAAAGGAACGCTTAATTTGCTTGTGCTCATTCTACATGTAGTAAGTTACCTTTTTACCCAACCTTTTTCCAACTATAGTTATTTAGTCTTATCTTCTTTAAAATAAAAAAGAATAGTAATAGTAATATTAGTCTTAATACAATAGCCGTAATCCGGACGAGGATTATCCGGTTATATCAATAATTAAAGAGATCACTTGGCTGTCTTATTTTATTCTATCTTTGATGTATTAAGATAAAGAGTAGAATAGCTTTCAAAATATAGGGCCTTTTCTTTTCATTTTTTTTTAAAAAAAAAGTATTATAAGCATGAATTGATTTATGTTCTTCACAAGGTACAATTCTGATAAATATACCAAAAATGTAACATATATATAGTAGGTATGTTCCACAGTGTAAAAGCTTCCTACTTTCTTTTTTTATTATTAACAGAAAATATGTGCCATTACCCAGAACAACCAGCTCCTCAAGTCTTTGTAAGACGAAAATAAATAAATAAATAAATACATACATACATACATAAAAATTTCGAGTGATCTGAATATACAATCATTATTCATTTTTTATGATAGGCTCCTGGACCCGGAAGTGGACCTCGATACAACTATGTAAGTAAGCCAGAATATTAAAAAAACAAAAAACATAGGGTACATAAAATTCACAAGTAGTAAACTTTACCTGAACCAAAATAATAATAATCTACATACATAAAAACATAATGTATATATAATTCTCTTAATCATTTTATGCCACAAGGGACCACAATCTCAAGGCGGCCCTCCCTCGGACAATTCCACAGAGACCTCAGAGACTACTCTTGTAGATAACTTCTCTAACAATGGAAGAGGTGTTCCAGGCAGCACAAATGCTCCTAGAAACTTGAGACCCGGCTACCAACCTCCCACCCAGTCCTCGATGACTCATAACAATATGGGATTTAACTAGGCATATAAATTTGTTAATGTTAATGTTATTCCTTCCCGGTTGACTCAAAAAAACCTAGCAATCCCCTTTTTTACCCTTTCTTTTTCCCACACACACACACCAGAATCTTGCTGCATTTTCTTTTTCTGCTATCGGACTATTAAATATAATGAAATTCTACTTTTGCAAAAAAAAAAAAAGCTGTGGCTTTTTCGGCCTATTGACTGCTTGTCTCATTTTTTAATTCACCCTTTTTTTTGAGTTCAAAGTTTGCCTTGCTCACGACTGTGCATTTTGGTTCAAAGGATTCACCACCATGAACATCTCCTGTCCAATTGGCACAGAGATCGCCTCTGTTGCGTTCTCGTTCTACGAGCCACATGAGGTCCGCAAAATCTCTGTGAAGCAAATCGTCAACCCAACTCTTTTTGACACTTTGGGACATCCTACCAAAGGTGGTCTTTATGACTCTGCTCTCGGTCCTTACCAGAAGAACCAACTGTAGGTGTCTTTTGACTTCAAATTTAGAACATTTTTTTTAAAAAAAGAATAAAAGAAAGAGAAAATCGAAAAACCCGAAACCAAAAAAGATACGCACACGCACACGTACAAGCGTACACCTACGAAGAGAAAGACAACTATATATATCTATATAATTATACATGCACAATTGTGTGTACATCATTGAACAAATGTCTAATAAGTTCCTTGATCATTAATTTAGCTGCACCACTTGTTCTCAGGATCATTTCAAATGTCCTGGTCACTTTGGTCACATTGAGCTTCCCATTCCTGCATACAACCCCATGTTCTTCGATAACCTTTATGCTGTCTTGCGTGCAAAGTGTTCGTACTGTAATTTCTTCCGTATGAACAGAACACAGGTTGGTTGGCTAGAATAAAACTAGTTGAATTTAATCAATTGATCAATTGATCAATTGATAAATAGATAACCAAATAATAGCAATACTAATGATAACATATTGAATTGAATTGTGTTGTATTTAACCATTTTTTCTTGTTCTCATTTCAAACAACAATGATGATAATAGATGAAGAAGGTTGTTTCAAAATTGACATTGTTGCAGCACGGTTTGATCCGTGAGGCACAGGCACTTGAAGATCTCTACTTCCGCTCCGCCCCCAAGGGTTCCAAGGGAGAAGCCGACGGTGAAGATGAGACAATGGAAGATAGAATGGAAGAAGACGCAGACATTGCAACCAGTGTAGAGGAGTACGAAGCACAAATTGGTAAGATCAAAATCTCTGGTCTGCCTACACATACACATACACATATATATAAATTAGAAAAGTTATTCTTTGAGTGTGTCCATGTGTATTTGTATCTGTGTTCTTTAGTAATTTCTAGATTCAGATATTAACAAAATCAACAAAAATTATTATTTGTTTTTATCCTTATTATTTTAGATGCCTTTGTCAAGAAGAGCTTAGAGGATAAGGAAGCCCGTAAGTTTGCTAGCAAGGATTACAAGGTTACCGTAATCAATGATATGCGTAAGCGTGTGATGCTCGAATTTATGAAGCAGTGTTTGGCTGCCAAGCGTTGCGGAAACTGTGCTAAGATCTCACCCCCAATTCGCCGCGACGGTGCCGCCAAGCTCTTCCAGATGCCTCTTACCAAAAAGGATCAGCAGCAGATGAACAGAAGACTCGAGGAACACGAGAAAGGCAGTACTCCCGTCACCCAGCGTTATCTTACACCCTACGAGGTTCGCGACCAAATTAAGTCTCTGTTTGTCAACGAAGGCGACATTACTACTCTCTTGTACGGTGCACGCAACCCCAGCGTCCCCTCCCAGATCAGACGTGCCACCTACCACATGTTCTTTATCGAACTTCTTGCTGTTGCACCCACTCGTTTCCGCCCTCCTTCGGTTATGGGCGACAAAGTGTTCGAATCTCCCCAGAACGAATTGTTGGGTGACATTCTCAAGGGAAGTCACGAAGTGCGTGACAGCTCTGATAGTCTTCAGGAAGCCCAAAAAGAAGATGAGGTTGACAAGGCCAAGGTTCAGCGCCTGCAGACCCGTTTCGTCACCTCCATCATCACTTTACAGCATGCCGTAAACTCGTTCTTGGATTCGACAAAGAATCCCGCTATGCTTCCCCAGGGCAAAACCCACCATCCTGGTATTCGTCAGGCTTTGGAAAAGAAGGAAGGTTTGTTCCGTAAGCATATGATGGGTAAGCGTGTCAACTACGCTGCTCGTTCGGTTATTTCACCCGATCCCAACATCGAGACATCCGAAATTGGTATTCCTCCCGTGTTCGCCAAGAAGCTCACCTACCCCGAGCCTGTCACCCCCCACAACATCAAGGAAATGCGCCAAGCTGTTATCAACGGTCCCAACAAGTGGCCCGGTGCTACACACGTCCAGCACGAAGATCAGTCTATTGATGTGCTTGCTAACCTCAGCATCGAATCTCGTATTGCCTTGGCCAACTCGCTCTTGGCTCCCCAAAGCTCTCACACTGCCCAGTCTGGATCTAACCCATACCCCACCCGTACACAGACTATCAACAAAAAGGTCTTCCGTCATTTGCGCAATGGTGACATGGTTTTGCTCAACCGTCAACCTACACTCCACAAGCCATCCATCATGGCCCACAAGGCTCGTGTTCTCCCCGGAGAAAAGACCATTCGTATGCACTACGCCAACTGTAACACTTACAACGCCGATTTCGATGGTGATGAGATGAACATCCATTTCCCTCAAAACGAAGTCGCCCGTGCTGAAGCCTCGTTCATTGCCAACACCGACAACCAGTACTTGGTTCCCACCAGTGGTGACCCTCTTCGTGGTTTGATTCAGGATCACGTAGTGTGTGGCGTATGGATGACTTCGCGTGGAACTTTCTTCACCAAAGAAGAATACCACCAATTGCTGTACGGATCCTTGCGTCCTGAACATGACAACACTGGCAACGGTACCATCATGACCGTCCCTCCTGCCGTGTTCAAGCCTGTCCCTCTCTGGACCGGTAAGCAGATCATCTCAACCATCCTGCTCAACTTGACTGTCGGTAAGCCCTCGCTCAACATGACTTCCAAGGCCAAGGTTCCCGGCAAACTCTGGGGTCCCGATGCTCTGGATGAGGCCACTGTTTTGGTTGTGGATGGTGCTTTGGTGACCGGTATTCTCGATAAGTCTCAGTTTGGTGCTACCGCTTTTGGTTTGGTCCACTCTGTCTATGAGCTCTACGGTCCCGAATCTGCAGGCAAACTTCTCAGTATCTTGGGTCGTCTGTTCACAAAGTACGTCCAGTTCCGTGGTTTCACTTGCCGCATGGACGATTTGTTGTTGACCGAAGAAGGTAACAAGTGGAGACACGACTTTATGGAGAATGGCAAGGGTATTGGATATGAAGCCCATCTTGAATACTTGGGTCTTGAAGAGACTGCCAAGACTGCCACTAAGGAGAAGCTCGCCAAGGGTAAGTTATAAATTATTTTTAAAAAAATAAAAAGTAGTAGATATATATATGTATTTATGTGGTATCAATGCTATATTAATATTTTCTTTCTATTATAGAATTCAAGTTGCGTATGCAAGAAGTTGCTCGCGATGATGGAAAGTTGGCTGGTCTTGATAATGCTATGAAAGCCAAGGTTAACAAGCTCACCTCTTCTATTACTGAGGCATGTTTGCCCAATGGTCTTTACCGCAAGTTCCCTGACAATGACATGCAAATGATGACTATTTCTGGTGCCAAGGGTTCCAACGTCAACGTCACTCAGATTTCTTGCTTGTTGGGTCAGCAGGAACTCGAGGGTCGTCGTGTTCCTCTCATGGTATCCGGTCGCTCTCTCCCCTCTTTCCGTCCTTATGACACTAGCGCCCGTGCTGGTGGTTTCGTTGCCGGCCGTTTCTTGACTGGTATCCGTCCCCAGGAGTACTACTTCCATTGTATGGCTGGTCGTGAAGGTCTGATTGATACAGCTGTCAAGACCTCCCGTTCCGGTTATCTCCAGCGTTGTTTGATTAAGCATCTTGAGGGTCTCCGTGTTCACTATGATCACACCGTTCGTGATGCCGATGGTTCTGTTCTCCAGTTCCACTATGGTGAAGATTCGCTTGATGTCATCAAGGCCAAGTACCTGAACCAGTTCAGTTTCTCTGCACACAACTTCGAGACCTTGTCTCAAAAGTACAACCCCAAGGCTGCCCTTGATGCCCTTGAGACCAGAGAAGGTGAGGAGTATGCCAAGAAGGCTCTGAAGAAGCCCAACAAGTACGATCCCGCACTTTCTGTTTACAACCCCGGTCGCCATCTTGGTGTGGTCTCTGAGCGTTTCGCTATCCAGATGAAGAACTACATTGACAAGAACCCCGACAAGATGCCATTCTCCAAGTCTGACGCCATCTCTCCCAACAACCAGCGTTACGCTAACCTTTCAAAGAACAAGTTTAAGGCTCTGATGCAGCTCAAGTATCTTCACAGTTTGGTTGAGGCTGGTGAGTCCGTCGGTCTCTTGGCTGCCCAGTCTGTCGGTGAACCTTCTACTCAGATGACTTTGAACACTTTCCATTTTGCTGGTTATGGTGCTGCTAACGTTACTCTCGGTATCCCACGTCTTCGTGAAATTATTATGACTGCCGCCAAGGTTCTCAAGACCCCTACCATGTTGCTGCCCCTGAAGCCCAATGTTACTGCTGAGCAGGCCGATTCTTTCCGCAAGATTGCTTCTAAGCTCACCTTGTCCCAGATCGTCGACGACGTGTCAGTTACTGAGGCAACCTCTGCAAAGTCAGCCGAAAACGGTTACCGCCGCTCAAAGGTGTACTCTATCCGCCTCAACCTTTTCAGTGAACAGGAATACCTCGAGGAGTACCGTGTCCAGGCATCCCGTGTTAAGGAAGTCTTGGCTACTACTTTCTTGAAGGATTTGGAAGAGTTGATTAGAAGAGATATCAAGGGAGCCCGCAAGGCCGTCAAGGAAGATATCTCCAAGGGTAGCAAGATGGTCCACGACAAGGGAGAAGACTCTAATGCTGATGACAGTGTTAATGCCACCGCTGGCTATGAGTCTGACAACGGTGATGGCGATGCCACCAACCAAAGCATGCTCCAGAAGACTAAGCAGCAGGCTACATATGATGGTCCTGATGAGGAAGATGTGGAGGACATGAAGACCGTGACTGCTCTGGAAAATGAGGAAGCTGAATTGGAGGAAGTAGCCAAGGCTGGCGATGTAGAGGACGAGAAGCCCCAAAAGCAACAGCCCATCAGATCTAGATTCAATGACGAGGAATTGGAGGACCTTGCATTGTCCAGATCTGCCTACGTCAAGCGCTGGTCCTTTGATGATGTCAATGGTGCTTGGTGTGAGATTGACATGACTTTCCCTGCCGACACCAAGAAGATCCTGATGGTCAACTTGGTCGAGAAGGCCTGTGGACGTGTCATTGTTCACGAAATTAAGGGTATCGACCGTTGTTTCGAGTATGCCAACCCCACCGAAAACGACACCCAGAAGCGTCTGCAAACCGAGGGTGTAAACCTGAGAGGCATGTGGGCTCACAGTGATTTGTTTGAGATCAATGAGATCGACACCAACGACATTGCTGCCATTTTACGCACATATGGTGTTGAGGCCGCTAGAAACTCGATCATCAAGGAGGTTGCCAGTGTGTTCGGTGTGTACGGTATTAAGGTTGATCGTCGTCACTTGACTGTCATCGCAGATTACATGACCTTTGAGGGTGGATTCAAGCCTTTCAGTCGTATCGGTATTGGTTCCAACACTGCTCCTTTCCTCAAGATGAGTTTCGAATCTACCTGTAAATTCTTGACCGAGGCTACACTCCATGGTGACTTTGACACCTTAGACAACCCATCATCTCGTGTGGTTGTTGGTAGAGTTGTTGAAGGTGGTACTGGTTCCTTCGACGTTCTCCAACCCCTGACACCCATAGTTTAAAATATTATTATAAACATCCATACTTTTTTTTTATTTTTTAAAATATATATATATACAACATTCATAAAAAATTCATCATTCAATCAAAACAAAACAACATAAAATGTGCGAAAATATATGCATTTCCCTCTCTGTATTTGTGTGTGTGGGCTACGCTATTGTTCAAAACATTGCTTGGCTGAGTTTGCCAAACATTGACTAAGTCCAACCATCATTGTTCTTTAGAAACATGTACTCATATTCAATTGGTTTTTGTGTGGCTTGACTTGACCTTAAGATATGTGTGCGTGTGATTGATAAATAAGTAAGTAGGGACTTTAGTAATAATAATAATTAGAGAACCCGTTGTCGAGCGAAAAATGCCTTATCACTGATGATTTTATTGGCGCTAAATGTGGAAATGATGAAATTTGAAAAAAAAATCTTCACCTTTTCTATTTTATTATTATTACTACTACTACTACTACTAAGATTATTATTATTGTTATTATTGATAGTCCACTTCATAAAACGGCTCGTCTCCAAGATAATCTCTTATACTCTTGTATTCTACAAATATCATTAATAAATTAAGAGGGAAAGAAAGAAAGAAAAGGAACTTCTTTCAAAAGCCAAAAAATATATAACTGTACAACACATACACACAGAGAGAAAGAGAAATATTTACCTAGAATTTTAAATATTCTTTCAAAGTGAGGCATAAATTCACGGCGAGGAATAAAAAGGTTGAATTCAAGATCTGCAAACACTGCAAACTCATGTTTCTTGATTTCTTCAGAGTCGATGTTTAACTCATCGTCGATAGCCTGAATTGTATACACAGACACACACAAACATTAATATCAATATTAATATTCAATAATGTGTTTTTAATTAGGGTTCTAATTATTCCAATATATTACTCACGTCTAGCAAAGGTTGAAGCCAGGCACCCTTTGGCTCATTGGCTTTGGTAGCTAGAAAAAGGCAACACGCTAATAATAATGTTTAGTATATATATATAAGTGCTTTTCTATCTTTCTTTTTTCTATCTTTCTCTGTATGCAATTGTTAGTAAATTACCAGCTAGCAATTTTCGATTCTTTTTGGTTGCGACATTCTACAAGAAAAAGCATTTTCAGAAAAAAAAACAGTTAATCATAATATATATGTAATTAGTTGTTATTACCTTTAATACAAGTTTCTCGAAGTAAACATAGGCATGTGATATGCTTGAGACCTCCAGATCCAAACCACGTCCAATAGTCAACAAATGAGATTTGATAGAACGGATTTTGCTGAGAGTAATCTCTGGATTGATTTCTGGATGAGCTAAACGAAACTGTTCGTTTGTTTCTCGCTTCAATTCAGCTGGGCGTAAAGACAACGGCGTAGTCTACAAGAGAAATAAGAAGATAAAAGTACAAGTAATAAATGTCGTGTTAGGTTAGACTGACAGCGAATAAGTACACATATATTACTTACTGATGACCCAAAAATAACCCCAAAGGATCCATAGAGATCATTGTCGAGATAGAATGGATCATAATCATCAGGTCCAATATTGGATTCAATAGTCTCATCGTCTCTAAAATACACACACACGCAAGTGGTATGAGTAATCTTTATCTGGCACAGCTACATTCAAGTATGCATACGCATATGCATATGCATAATATACATATAAAAATAAGCATAAATATATAATTATGCTTAATCTGTGTATGTCTTTTTTGAGGGAAATTTGTTTTTCTTTTTTACTTGAGTGAGTTGGCTGGTTGTAGGAAATGTGCATAGGAATGCTTTTTACGACGAGAGTAGCTATCATTGCTAGTAAGTTGTTGCTGATGTCTAGATATATAAATAAAAGGGTTAATGTTCAGCAATAAAAACAATGCCAACACCGACAGCAGCACCAACAGCAGCAGCAGCAACAACAACAATTATAATAAAATAAACAAAATTAATCTTTTTGGAGATTATAGATCCATACACATAGCCACGGTCAGCTCCATCTTCTTCGGGCTTTCTTTTGCTTGTTGAATGACGAATCTTATCACTGTAATATCGGAAGACAGAGAGAATGTTCATGCCATTTTGTTCGGGCTGTGAATGACATGTACATATGTATGTACATATGTATGTATATATGTGTGTGTGTGTGTGTATTTTGGGATTTTTGTTTTTGTTTCGTACAAATATAAAGAAATAAATATATATATATATTTATGTATGTATATAAATATGTGTTGTATAAATATATGTATATATATTATTGATGTACAAAATCCAAAATCCAGAATCCAAATATTTAAATATCACTATTACTATTTCTATAATCGCTATCGCTATCGCTATCATGTCTAAATAAAATATTCTTTCTCTTACGTCCTTGTCGTTTGGCTGGGTCGATCGTTTCTTGATCTTCTCGGATGCAATGGGACGTTTGCTGTCTTCACGGGTGAGTTTGTGGTGTTCGACAGATTCAGAAAGATCACTTTGAGAATATCTGGTTTGTGTACTGTGATAAGACTCATGTTTGGTGGGTTGGCCTCTTTTTTTGCTCTTGTTGTCGGTTGAGGTGGGTGGTAGCTGAGAGTCCAACGATTGGCTCGTTGTCCCAGTAATTGGCGTTATAAGGGGTGGAGGGATTGTTGTATCGCGACTGGCTGTGGTGTCCAGAGTGAGGTTATGTACTTGACGCTGGCTTTCAAATGTCGAGCTGCTGTCGGTCGAGTGAAGAGACAAAGCTGATGATTACAGTAAATAATGATACATATAATATATATATAGATAGATATATATATGTGTGTGTGTGTATTTGTACCATAACAAAACGACAAGAAGAAGAAGAACAGCAACAATATATATATATAAATTAATCTATGTACCTCGTATTTCTGATGGATGAGTCGAGACAGGTGAAATAATCGTGTCTTCATCATCGCCTGGTGCTTTTGACTCAACGATTGCACTAGAGTGATTTGGTTCATTGTTTTGTTTTTCGTGTTCGCTTCCAAGAGTGATGGCAGACAAGAATGAGATGGCAGTTGGTCTAGAGGTATTCCGCCTTGATTTACGACTTTTCGTCGTGCCCATTTACGTACTGTACGCGAGTGAAGGTAATAATAGTAATAATAATAATTAAAATAAAAAAAAATAACAGAAAACGCAATGAGAGAGAGAGGGAGAGAGAGAGTGATAGGATTTTTTTTGTTCTTTGGGTGAATTGTCGTCAGGACCCTAGAATTTTTGTATTCGTAATATCGACCAGAAACAAGAAAAAGAATAATTGATTTGGTTTGGTTTGGTTTGGTTTTGTACGTTATAATGCGTGTGTGTGTGTGTGTGTGTGTGTGTGTGTGTGTTGTAGTGTGTAATGCGTATAGAATTGAAGAAAGAAAGAAGAAAAAAAAGTCGAATGAGCACAGTGTTGATGTGAATGGCTTTAACTAATGAAAATGTTTAGTTTTATTTTGTCAGCTTCTTTTACTTGCCTTTTGTTTGTTCTTTTAATTGATATATATATATATATATATATATATATATATATATAGTATCGTAAGAGTAATAATAAGGGCAAAAAAGGTTAGGTAGATATTGAAAGGAGAATGTATTCTTAATATAATAATAATAGTAATATATAGATGTTTCTGTGTATTGTGGGCCTTAGATAGTTCTTTGATTTTTCTTTCTTTCTTTATCTAAATATTGGTACTTGAACAAGAAGTTCTTGTAAGACAATAGAAATACATTAAATATACACCAAACTATACAAATATTTGTATGTGCCCTTTATATATATATATAAATGGTGAAACGTCATGAAGTGGAGTGACGTCGGGTCTTGGTTTTGATCTTTTCTTTTTCTCTTTTGCTCTCTTTCAACCTTTTTCATAATATATATATAGAGTTGTTACTATCAGTCCAGGATTTGTAGAAGAATATTTTTAGTGAAGTAAATTGATAGTGTAAAGGGTTAATGGGTACAATTTGTTCAAAATCTTTAGACTACCTTATAAAAGAAAATTATCTTACTAGCTTACCCAAAGGACATTTATACTCTCTCTATATATTTGAGCAAAAGACATTCTTGAATATGTTCCATTTTTTTTCTCTCAGTATTGTATGATCCTTCATCAAATCTACAAAAGCCTACCTTTAGTACCGTTTTGGTAAACTTAGTAGCTTAGATCCCAATATTTAACAGAGTATGATTCAGCTGCGTTTGGCTTATTCCTCCTGGATCTGGCTCGTCCTCTGATTTCATTTATGCTGTAATTCCACTTAATATATGATGATCCATGAGTCTTCCCCTCCATTTTTTTATCCTTTATTTCTGTTTCCTGACCTTTAACTGATTGAATCCCAACATTTGGATAATACGTTTCATAACTGGTCCCAGTCTCTTAATCACTTTTTTTTTATTGGTTTTGAAATTTCTCTACAACCATAGACAGCCTTCTAACCTTTCTTGCTCTTCCTCTTTGGACTAAATTGATACTTAATTCAATTATGGGCGTCTTTTATATTCCTTGGCTCAACCTTCTGATGGAAGAATATACAATTCCAAACCTCATCCAACATTCTTTACAAACTAGAACCAAAAACAAGAGCTTTGATAAATTTGTAGACAGTTCCTTTTTCTACAATATTTTTCTTCTTTACGCTTTTTTTCCTGATTACATTAGATACCAGTCCGTATAACATCATTAACATACCAACTACTAATAAAAACTTGTATTCCAATATACATGTATATCTACGTATATTCTTTGAATTGTTACATTTATCTAAAAACAAAAAAATTGTATATAACATAAAGAATAATATGAAGTATAAGATTCTAACAGACCGATTTGAAGTTTACCACTTTATATATATATAGAAAATCCAGATAATGATGCAAAATAAAGTTTATTAGCTAATAGGGAAAAGTATTGGATCAAACTAGAGGCACCCGATAGATATATGGATCTAAATGGGATTTAATGTGGAGGTTGGTTGAGAATGTTTTCTGTATAATCACGAAGAATCAATGAATCCGTAATAACGATGTACTGCCAACCAGCCGCGTGTGCTCTAATAAAAATAAAATGTAAGTATGGATATATTCTCATTTGCCTTGCTTGACTTACTTTGAGTTTATTGGCGCAGGTGCAATAAGAAAAGTTCGCTCAAATATATGACGAGGACCATTTAAACCGGTTGCTAGATACACATTAATCGATAGATAACATGATATTTAATAATGACAAAAAAAAATTAAAGTTAAGATTAGGTTATAATTTAAAGCGAATTTTGTTATAATATCTATCTATCTAGACAAACCTTCCCGGACATCACCGTGAATAGTGATAAAGAGTAAAAGAGGATGGGCAGGTGAAGAAATAGAAACCTGCCATGCGTCTGTAATAAAGCTACCGATCTGCACACCACTGTGGATTGTGGGTGGCAAGGTGATAAATTTCTTGATGATCTCTTCATTGGTAAACAAGGTTTGTTTCCTACCACCAACTATAGTAACCAGTCAATTTTTTTTTCTTTTGTTGGAATATTACAGTTTCTTCCTTTTTTGTTCTTGTATTCTACAGAATTTTCTTTTTCTTTACCTAGACCCCATCTTTCATGGGCGCACGATGTACGACTAAAATTGAGAGAAAACGTGGCCTGTGCATCGTACAAATCCACCAATGCCGCACGATTTGAATCGAACAATGGAAAATACCTTTTTTTTTTAAAAAAAAAGTTTTTGTTTGTGTGTATTGGAAAATATATTGTAAGCTTAAATTATTCGTTTTTTGTTTGTTTGTTTGTTTGTAAACTTACTTTGACATAAAGTCTTCCGTGGCTTGCTTTGAAGAGTCTTGGTCAAAGAAACTTGGTCTGGGTGGGAATTGTTGTGATAATTGAGTGGGAAGCACCATCTGGTGTTGTTGGTTTAGATGTGTTGGATTTATTTGATCGCCAGAAATAGGTCTCTGGTCCAAAATTTTCACACTTGGGAAAATTTGTTGAACACCTCTATGATAAAGCAATAAAAATCATTGTCATTATTGCTCTAAAATAATGATAATATTTACCTTGAATATGTTTCCCAGTCATTATTATATTGAATTGGATTTCCAATAAGTAGTAATTCGGTCAATCGATTCAATCGAGAACTAAGACTTCTGAGACTTTTGAATTCAGCAATATCGTTGTCTTGAAGTGACAGGTTCAGAATATTGGGGAAAAACTCTGGTAATCTGTTGATTGGTGATACGGACCAAAGTTCATTTCTTGCAAATGAAATTGTTACTACCTAAATACAACAAAAAAGTAAAAGAAATATATATGTATATACAAGAAGTATATTGGCGTCAAATTATACTCTACCTTTATTTTCATTTTTGAAATACTAGAATAATAACAATAAAAATCCTGCTGTTACTTACTGCGTCGCCAAAAAGTTCTTGGGCTGCAGCCAAGAGTCGACTAATGACAAGACTAACAGGATATCTTGATTTGGGTAACTCGTCAAGATTGAGAAATCCAGATGAAGGATCCCATCTTTCTTTAAGTAGCTCATCGAGTGCGTTCGATCGGGATCTGGGAGCTCTTGGGTTGTTATTAATTGGTCTTGCTCCGTGCACACCCCCCTGAGAGCTGTTTTCATGAAATCGTTGGATTGAAATCTATAAAATAGTGTATACGTAATACATAGAAATTATTAACACAATTGTAATATATATATATTGCACAACAGGCTTAAAATTCCTGAATTTACCGGCATTTGTCTGTATTCATAATTGTTCAAGCGACATAGCGAATTGGCCAATCCTTCATTTTCAAGTACTACGACCATACCATCATTCTCGTAAAAAACCTTAAAGAGTTACAAAACAGAATAAATTAAGTTAAATCATTTTTTTTGTAAAATCCTAGAAAATATATATATCAAAGAGTATCTTATTCTTGTTAATAGCAATAATCCTGTAATTACCTCCTCCGGTTCCCATTGAAATTTTGCTTTGCGTTGAAGAAAAGAAAGTAATTGATTTTCAGAGCCGGGTGGATAATTAGATATCTATTTCAGAAATAAGTCTCAAGGACGATATGATTCACCATATATATATATTTATATATTTAATTAATTTTCTACATGTATTCATCTTACTTTGACGGCCGCCTTTCCTGGTGCACTATTTAAATTAGAGCATTAAGAGTAGAAAATTTCATTAAGACACAAAAAAACCGACCCGTTATGACGGAAAGTCTTCTCTTATTTATCCTTAGCTCCCTTACATTGATGCTTGGGTATCCATCTGGATGTCGTTATCTATAAATTCTCTTTTAAACCGAGGTTGCTGTTGGCTTCCTCCCCGACCACGTATTGACATGCCCGACCCAAACGTTTGGTAGTTTCCTCCTCCTCCTCCAAGTCCCCCTCCTCCTCTTGGGCGATTGTTTCCGGAATTTCCTTGGTAATGACCTCTGTCATTCTGGTTTCCGCCTCCATCGGATCTGTCATATTGACGTCCACTATTTCTGTCGTATTGACGTCCACTGTTTCCATCGTACTGGCGATTATTATTTCCATCGTATTGACGTCCACTATTTCCATCGTACTGACGTCCACTATTTCCATCGTACTGACGTCCACTGTTTCCATCGTACTGGCGACTATTATTTCCATCGTATTGACGTCCACTTTTTCCATCATACTGGCGACTATTATTTCCATCGTATTGACGAGTATTGTTTCCATCATATTGACGTCCACCACGCTGATTATTGTTTCGGTAGCCATCATCATGGGAATTTCCATGTATAGGGCCTAAGCGCGATGTGATTGGCCCTTGCGAGTGGTTATCTGAATACGCGTCATTGTAATAATCATTCTGGGTCGAATTTCCTCGACCACGACCGCCTCTACCGCCACGCCCACGTCCTCTGTAAGAAGAATCCATTGAGTCGTTGATTATGTGATTGTTGTTGCTGCTACTGCTGTTATTAGTGCTGCTGCTGTTTTAGGATTTGTAATTGTGGTTGTGTGTATGCTTTTTTTTTTCTTTATTTCTTTAAAAAAAAAAGAAAACTTAGATTGGGTAAAAAGATTGGATGCTTAAAAAAGAAGAAAAAAAGAAAGAAAGAAAGAAAGAAAAAGGTCTGGCCACTGTAAACCACTTGGTGCTGCGAAAGTAACTACATATGTGTGTGTGTGTATGAATTTGTCCTTTTTGGCCTTGATGCACATAACCGTCACACCACACAATGAGTATTTGATCTTACAAAAGAAAGCATAAAAGGTAGAGCCAATTGAAATATACTGTTATATGTTATATGTATATTCATGCTTTTATTTTTAATACAATTTTATTAAATTGAACCTTTATTCATATATATCTCCACTTCTCCATATATAAATAAATGCATTTATAAAGAATGCTTATATAGTGTAATCAAGGATAAATATCAAAGTTTTTGAATTTACAAAGGTTCTACCCCCTCCCCCAACTACTCGTTTTCCTCAGAATTAAATTCGGTTTGGTCTCCGACCAATGTTCGTTTTTGGGCAATCCAAAATTCGTTTTAATTATATTCAATTTTTGTTTATACTTTTGGGTTTCTTTTTTTATTTCTTTACATTCAGATGAGTACTACCTTTTTTTTATGAAGATTGATAAGGAATTATTGTGGATGAATAAGGAAATGGGACGATGGACCTGGAAGATTAAGTCGATCCTTATAACCTAGGCATCTTGATGACATTCATTTCAGAAATAAACACCCGGTACTGAAACTGTAGAGGCAAAAAGAATAAAAAAAAATGCTGTACGGCGATTATTTTTGAAATACTTGATTTATGATGTTGCTCTCTTTGTTTGCCTGAATCATTTCTCGAAGCAATCACCTGAGAAACATTCTGTACCAACAAGAGTACCCCAATCGGTGCACTTGTTATCTATTTGTAATCTTTGAGGCAATCACGTATTGAATGTGACAATGTAATCTTACACATATGACAAAATTAATGCCTTAGTCATCTAAAAGCCTAGGAGAAATATCAACCTAGAATACCGAGAGTATTATGATAGTTTACAAAGTGCAACAATAAAACAAATTGCAGGTGAGTCCCAGAATTTTTCCTGAATATAACGAGCGATTTACACTCGTGTTAGTCAATCTATGAAAAGGTGCTGTTAAACAGGTATTTCTTTGGTCGTTTATTTTGAGAGAAAAAGAATCAACTTTATTGTAAGTACCGAGGAGTGGGAGAGTCCCTTTCCGAGCAAAGGCTCAAACCAAAGGCAAATGTAACAGTTGAAAGATAGCTGTTCTTTCCCAACAATGTTAAATCCAAAGGTTATAGCATCTTAAAAAAACCCCGAGAAATGCTTTCATAACGTAGTAAACTTATCAACCATGCTATACATGTAACCACGGTGAACGTGGTGTGTGTATACTTTAATATGGCTGCTAAAGGCACTCTTAGCGTACCCAGAATAATGCTTTGGTATTCCATTAGCTTAATGCTTTTGTCTTACACTAAACAATTTTAAAGCTGTATATTTACTCAGGCAAATTTAGGTTTATTTGCTCCCTAAAATTCTATTATGGTGTTATTGATTTTTTCTTTCATATTTTAATTTCTTTATTTTCCACAATTTTCTTTATTAAAATAAAATAACATTGAAATACAGCTACCTTATTGATACTGTTCTCGGAGACGGGGGAGTCGAGGAATTTCGTAAAGTATTGTCTAATGCTCGCCATCAGACTTTCCAATCGATAAATGACTCATAAGAGTAAACACATCCCTTTGAAAGAGTATATCTCATTTTGAAAGGATTGATCTCTCGCTTCCAAGCCAGCTCTGCGCTTTCAGAAAGCCAACGTACTATTGTGAATTTGCAGCAGCTCATTTTCTCGGGCATGCTTGTCTATTTTAACTGAAGCTCGATTTAAGTATCCTTATCCAATTGACAATAACTACCATTAGTGGATTTACCACCATTCCGGCTTGGACTATGGAAAGGGTACAAACAGTCTCATAGCTCGCTTTATCAATAAGTGTAGTGTTTTTTTGATAAGAGAAAAGGAAAAGGAAATAGAAGTAAAGAAGTAAAATACTCTTTTAAAATAATTATTGTTTTCGTAAAAAGTGGTTGTATAGCTTTGACTGTTTATAATGCTATATATGGGATGTTGTCTCTCATTTTATAGAAACCTTGTTTTCACTAACTTTATAATGACTCCAAAAGTGTTTATTGGAATATAGTCCTGTAACGTGTGCTAAATTCTCGCTCCCTAGCAAGCATGTCACAAAGTGCACAAATCCACTGTCTGTGACCAGTTTCAATTGGAAACCGTTAGTTTTTACAGGCAAGGCGAAGGCAACTTTAGGGTTAATGTAAAAAGTACCTTATTTGACTTTATATTCATCCTAATCGAATACATATATTCTAGAGTGTGAGGCAAATATCTCTCAGTCGAGTATTATCGCTTCCGCGTACGATCAACCTACTCGGTCGACTCTGAGCCTTGGTGGATTTTACAAATCAAGTGAACAAAGACCATATTTATATGGAAGAGTGACCTTGAGGTGGTAGTAGATCATAATGTTATTATCCAACATCTGCTACTAATACGGTGTTTCATATTTAATAGTGACAAGTTGGATCCTTGGAATTTGGCATTTTATTGATGCAATTCTGTAAGCAGTCGATTATAAGGTAACCTTACGGACCGGATTATGGGACAGAAAGGAAGTTAACACGTATATTGTCAAGAACAGGATGTTCTCCACACTCAGTTGCAATAGTATTCGATTATAAGTCATGGCTTATTAAGAACGTTGATAAGGCAATGTCTATTATACCAAGCAACGATAAAGAAACAGTTAGTAATATATTACTTAGTAATACTAACTACTTGGCAGATTTTATCTCAAAAACATATAAATATCCAAAATATTCCAACAAATAAACATTATTCACATATTCACATTCATTATATTCCTATTCTATATTGTCTGTACGGATGCCCTTGAAATCTGATTTCCTTTGAAACATGAAAAATAAGAACCAACGTTCAACTATGTGGAGTGGTGTATTTAGCGGGTGCTTTTTTTTGTCGGCCCGGGAAACAAAAGATCATTCGCCTTTCTCCAGACTTGTCGAACCAATTTTTTGTTCGCCTCTATCTATTCACCCCTTACAAGATTATTCTTCATATTTTACCCCCCTTTTTTTTAATTGGTCTGTTTAATATTTTGAATATATATCTTCATTTCTGTTTTTGTTTTTGTTTTTTTACGCGTTGTAACAATGTCAAGGAATCTGGATGACATCCAAGCCCAGATGGATTCAATGGAAAAAAGACAAGAGCAAATTTTTGAATTGTTAACGAGAATCAGTCATTCACTTGGATTAGAACCAATAAATACTTTTTTGCCAACCCAAACCCCAAAAACTTTGCCAGAAGAAACAACTTTTGTATCAAAATCATACACAGCACCAGAAAATGAAATATCCATGGAAATAAAGCAAAAGGCTGAAAATACTCCGTTTCCATATGCAATAGTAATTCCGAATGTTCCAATAACTCCAGAAATCTCGACAGCTTCTACAGAATCTTCAATGGCACAAGAGCCCTCGACTATCTCAGAAGTCCGAATCCCACGAGAAACTCAACAGACACAGATATCGGAAGACCAACAAACCTCTTCAGAACAGTCAACCTTATCTACACCACCGTTATCAAACGCACCAGCGCTGGTAGAAAGTACACGATCTAGAGAAATATTACAAAAGCAAGAAAATAAAGAGGAAAAAGGCGACAAAGGACCCATACTGCAGGATACACTAATAAACCTACGAATGCAGACAAGAAGTTATAACCAAAGATTGCTGGCAGAAAAGTCGCAAAATAAACAAGAATTACAGAAATTGCAAAAACCCCAAGAAACGCAAGCAACACAACTAAAACCGGGAAGGCGAGGAAGAAAACCAAGGCAAAACAATCAAATAGAACCAGCAAAGCAAGGAACAGAACCAAAGCAGAATAGTCCAATAGAACCAGAAAAGCAAGGAACAGAAACAAAACAAGATAATCCAATAGAACCAGCAAAGCGAGGAAGAAAGCCAAGGCAAAATAATCAAATAGTACCAGCAAAGCAAGAAACAGAGCCAAAGAAAAACAATCAAATGGAACCAGAAAAGCAAGGAACAGAGCCAAAACAAAACAATCAAATGGAACCAGCAAAGCGAGGAAGAAAGCCAAAACAAAATAATCAAATGGAACCGTCAAAGCGAGGAACAGAGCCAAAACAAAACAATCAAATGGAACCAGCAAAGCGAGGAACGGAGCCAAAGCAAAATAATCAAATGGAACCGCCAAAGCGAGGAATAGAGTCAAAGCAAAATAATCAAATGGAACAAGCAAAGCGAGGAAGAAGACCAAAGCAAGTAACCAGAGTAAATCCACCAAGCCGGGTAGAACAAGAGCAAGTACCCAGAAAGCGCAAAAGAGGCATTTCTTTGGATCGTTACCGATCTATCGGAATACCCGAGATATGTGGAAGTAGTGTGCTTAGACTGAACCCTGCAAAAGTACAGCTATTCATGGAAAAAGCATGGCCCAATAGCACTAATGGAGCCAAATCAAACTATCACGACATTAGGAGGTGCGCTCAGAGTCTTGTAAAAAGATTGATACGTAATATGAATCTAGCGCCTGATTATCCTGGGGGTTGGAAAATCGTGCCGACTGATTTACAAAAGCAAGCATACATCGATTTGGAGAACTATGGAAGATCGTTGAATATTCATATAGATCAGTGCAAAGATTATTGGTGTGCTCAATTCTTTATGAGAAACAGATGGGTGGCGACCCGAGCAGAATTGCGAAAAACCCTCACAAAAGCTCATGAGTTGGTCAGTATCTTTTGTACTTTTATGTGTGTGTGTGTGTTATATTGATAAGGATGAATTATTATTATTATTATTATTATTCTACCATTATTTTCTCACCCATATTCCTTATTTTTATTTTTCTTAGCGTAATCGATCCCAAAGCCCAGCAGACAGTACTTGTAGCTCTGCTTATGAAGACTGTCATGATTGGGATACAGAGAATGATCAAAGTAAAATTCATGAAGAGTCTTTGGAGGATTCAGATTCTGATTTCCACTCAGCACCTGAAGACGAATATCAAATCTCTACCATTTTTAGTAATAGCTCTAACAAAAAACGTCGTGTAAAGTAAGCTTTATATCAAGCATCTCTAGTGATTATATATTTTTGCCTTGTCGTTTATTTATTTTTATAATATATATATATATATATATATATATATATATATATATAGGAGCGAGAGCGAAGAGCCTATTTCATATAAAGAATTTTGCATGATTTTAAAAAAGAAAGCCAGATATTTGACAAAGCAACAATCAATTGCACATACCTAGGAAAAATAGTATAGTATAAGTATTATATTTACACCTTATACCTTGCTCTTTTTTCTGTCTTTTCTTTCTTTCTTTCTTTTTCTTTGTATGTCTAATACACAAACAAATCTCTCTCATTCGTTAAGCTGTCGCAGATATGCTTATATATATATATTTAACACACGATACATTGACCTCTTCATTTTGAACATAATCCAAAGGTTTAAAGCTGTGGATTAATTAAGAAAAAAAAAGCGAGTGAACTTATTTCAAATCAATTCAACATGGTTACTTTTGGAGCTTAGATATATAAAATTTATATTTGTGTGCTGTGAGTAGACAGACAATTAAAACTAATGCTTGGTTACAGCGCTGAAATATATTCCAATGCACTTTTGATTAATAAAATGGACAAATAATAAAACTGTTGGTAATAATGGTGTTCTCCTAAAAGCCATTTTCTCTTTCAATTATTTTATAACATGCAAATTTTAGAGAACATTTTAAAAGTAACTATTAGCACTTGAATCTTTGAGAAGTTGGTTGCTTTTTTGAGTTGATATTTCCATGTCCAGATTGAAAAGCCATTCTACTTTGGATGAGTTTGCTAAGTATACTGAAGGTCACCATTAATAATATCAAGCAAATAATGCATGCTTAAACCGTCTCTCTTTCTTTCTTTCTTTTGCCACTTTCATCTTTCCCGTTCTACCTTCCTCTCTCCATCTCCTTGGTTTTGTACTGGGTAACTACATAATATGGATTTTATTTGGCGGAAAGACACGAGAAAAAGAAGAAGCACAAAAAAAAGACAATGGGCGCAATTTGGCTAATAAGCATGTAAAATGGACAGTTGACCGATGGAGGAGCGTTTTTCTTTTTTTTTCTTTTGTGCTTTGTGTTTTGTGCT
Source organism: Phycomyces blakesleeanus NRRL 1555(-) (assembly GCF_001638985.1). Lineage (NCBI taxonomy): Eukaryota > Fungi > Mucoromycota > Mucoromycetes > Mucorales > Phycomycetaceae > Phycomyces > Phycomyces blakesleeanus. Next base: position 1,623,244 of record NW_017265138.1, on the reverse strand, counting down.
TTGAGCTGGGTTATTGTTTTTTTTATCTGGTGATTCTCGATCCCTTCAATCGAGTGTAACTGTAGAGGAGATCGGAAATTATCAGCAGAGTCTGTGAATTGTGCAACAAAAAGTGTATGTGTGTGTATGCAAAGAGGGGAAAAACATCTGTTCAAGAGAAAGACCACAGTGAAGAAAAAAAGAAAGAAAGAAAGAAAGAAAGAAAGAAAGAAAGGAGAGGAAGTAATATATTCGAGGCAATTAAGCGAAACAAGATGAATAACATGCTATATTGAACATTTTTATTACTGTTGTTGTTCATTTACTTTGTCGTTGTTGTTTATCTTGGTGAGAGGCTTTAATCCACCGCTTCTTATTGCTGTATTTTATTTTTACTTCTTCTTTTTCTTCTGGAAAACTAAGACTGGTAATGACAGCACGTTGATTACGGAGGCTTCCTTCTCTGGATTTCCGGGATCTATCGTATGATCATAACACAATACAAGAAAACAAAATACATCCTTTTATTCATTTATTGATTCCAAGAGAACAAGGATAAGATAAAATAGTCTACTTCTATCAAGTATATATTGAAAAAATAAAGGAAGAATGGAAGTCTTCCTTTTATTTTCATTTTCATTATTATTATTATTATTATTATTATTATTATTAAAAAAGGCTCGACGGATAAGTGGATTTTACGGGGTTGTAGAAGTTAGAAATTAGTGCGCAATTAGTAAAATCTCCAAAGAAGTTAGAAAGGACAAATGATTGCATAATAAAAAAAAAGGCCCAAGCTTGGTGCAGATCGGATCGAAAGGCTCGATGCTGAACACCAGAATGTAAAACAAAACTAGGGACAGTTATACTCATCATTTGCTGAGCCTTTTTTCTGTGGTTGCTGTTTTGCTAATTTTTTTTTGGTAATTATAATTACTGAAACTACAGCTATTAGTACTTATTGAACAAATGCATGATGGATATATATATATGAATGAATTAATGCATGTATTATGTGGTTCTCATATGCACATATTGCTTTATTTTTTGAAAAAGAAATGGTCATATATCGAACCCTTTTATTTTCTCTCTCTCCTCTTCTCCTCTTCTTCTTCAGTGCTACTATAGATATAGTTTCTTTGCATGTGGTTTCATGCACAGACCATTTATTTTATGGGGTTTGCGCAGTATTTACTCTTTCGATAAATACACTAAAGAACTGGCTCAGCAAATAGTAACCAATTTAATATTTCTATCTCTGTGTGGGTATTTTTTTTTGCATGGGTGTAGGGTTTATGTTCGTGTACGTGTGTAAGTATTTTTTTTCTATTGTGTTGTACAGTGCATTATCAACGTTATTTTTATTTTTGTATATTTGAAACAAGAAACCTCGCCACAATCGTTTGTTACCTATTTTATCTCTCTCTTTCTCTTTCTTTTCGTTTCTTTCTTTATTGTTTTCTCCTTTTGTGGAAAGTAAAGTCAAGGCATAGACCACCAAAGTTAAAACCAAAAAAGAAAAAAAGTTCACAAAAGCACTTGTTTTTAGGTAGCCAGCCAAACAATTCTGGTAATTTAGGGTTATATCTTCCCTTCTTGTTCTTATTATTCTTATTATTCTTTTTATTTTTATTTTGTATTATTTGTACTCTTATTTATTCCTATTCATTATTCAGTGTAGCGATCAGAGCGTTTGTGCATATGGAATATGCTTGGCGTGCTTCGGCCTTGAGTAGGTTATTTAGACTTTTTTTTTTGCTAATTTTTTATTTTTATATATTTAAAGAAAAAAGTTCCCAAAATAATAATAATAAAAGTTAATCGTTATAGAAATTTTTTTTTATTTTTTTTTATTTTGCCATAATTATCTTATAATATTGTTGTTTCTATGGCGACTGTTTCTGCTACAAGCATCGATTTCATGAAACACGATTGCGATCCCCCAGATAATCCTCCCCACCTTCTTTCTCATCTTACTTTATATATTATTTTGTTCTTCATATATTAGTTGTTAATTAATATTAGTATTACAAGTGACTAGCCTATCTTGTAAGCTACAAATGTACGAAAGTGTGAAAGTGTGAAAGTGTGAATGAGCGTGTTTGTATAATACAAATGGTTTAATACTTTTTAGATTTCAGTACCGAATTGGACTTCTCTTTTTTTCTCTGTCTTCTTATATGTATGCATGGATCTTTTTTTTTACTCCCTTGATACAAACTACTACTAACTAAATCAGTGTGTATATATAGTATTGAGATCCATGTGCTGTGTATATGAATATCGTACATGAAGATGACGGAAGTTACTCTATTTGTCCAAAGTGTTGCAAGAATATATATTGTCTGGATTTAAACAACACGAGTACACACTATGTGTCACATACTCGAAAATGAATAGAATAAGATTAGCTTTGCTGTCAAAAAAAAAAAGAAGAAGTATATTATTTTGAGAGTAAGAAATATCTCCCTTTTTCTGTGTGTATTAAATTATATTTGTTTTTTTTTGAGTGAGTGAGTGAGTGAGTGGATAATATAGGATAGAATGAACAAAAGTAATACTATTTTAAATGATTAAATAAATATATAAATAAATATATAATTACAAGATGTGTAATGTGTGTAAATAATGTGTAGAGTGTAGAGTGTAGAGTGTAGGGTACAGGACGCAGGGTGGCAGGGTGTTTCATTTACTCATAGACATTTTTCGATTTCGTTGGTAATTGACTTTGGATCTGTGAATGTAAAGAATCGTTTGACGACCTTGCCTTCGCGATTGATAAGAAATTTCTATATGATATATTTTATATTGATTAGAGACCTAGTACATATGTGTACATTTATGATAAGCGAATAGGTGTTGTATTATCTTTACCTCAAAATTCCATTTGACTCGTCTCAATCTACAAATAAGTTTAAAAAACTGTAAGTTATATATATATATATATATATAAACAAATGTATATTTGAACTCACCCTAAAAATCCCGGTTGTGAATCCTTTAGGAATCGGTAGACTGGATGTTCGCCTTTACCATTTACTTCACTATTTATGTTATATATAGATATAAAAGGATTAGAGTTAAAGTATATATATATATATTTCATGGGCCTGAGAAACATAAATCACCCCAGAGGTCCAGGTCCCATATTTTGTTTTCGTGTTTTTTTTTTTTTTTCGTTTTTGGAGAAATAAAATCATACATTTTTGAGGTCAGTGGAAATGAGACATTGTAAGTGAGTCTGCAGAAGGTGTGGATTTCTGTGACAAAAGTAAGTTAATATTCCTTCTTCAATTATATGAATATATTATATGTATATGTCTATACCTTCTTCCGTTCCTGGCTCTAAAGTGATTAGTTTATTAAAAGAGAATTATGCATGTACATGTACATACAAAACGTCAATAAGCATTAATTAGTAAAGAAAAGTAAAGTAAATGCTGAATTTTTTTCTTTTATTTATATATATAAAAAGTGAAGAGCAGATCGAGTAGCTATCTACAATTTTATATGTAAAAATTATTGTTAGTATTTTTTTTACCTTGATTTGCAAATTGATTACAGGGACAGCCAACCACTACTAGTCCTCTGTGTTTGTATGTATTATAGATATTCTCCAAAGAATCGTATTGTTTCGTGAAACTACACTTTGATGCCACATTGACGAACAAGACAACCTATTGTATGTATAGAATTGTTATTTCATTTTTATTACTATTGTTGTTGTTGTTGTTTTTGTACCTTTCCCCTCAGCTCTTCCAGATTCCACTCATTCCGCTTGATATCTTTGATTTGATAATTGAAAAGACAAGTCATTGTTATAATGTGTGGTGTTTGGTGTGTGTAGGTATCGAAAAGTAAAGAAGCAGTAAAATGGAAAAGAAGAAGAAGAAAAAAAAAAAGAATAACACAAAATGGGAAATATGTTTTATATATTTATATATTAAATATCGGAGATGCAACATATGGTATCGGAGAACATATAAATACAGTGTTTTACACGCTAAGCACACGATTATTTTGTATCTTGTTCAAACTATGTATATTTATTTAATGAAAATAAATATATAGAATGAAAGACTAAATGGCCTATGGACATTGTTTAATAGGAGTAGCAGACCAATGAGGGGATAATTACAGGGCATCAATACAGCACAATACAATACAGATGTATTAATATTAATCACCTTTCAGTAGTCTCATTAGATTGTGAGATTAGAAGAATGAAAAGGGTCTTTAGAATATAAATATATGATATATGATTTTTGGTACTTGTAATAATGTAGGAAGAATACGAACTTTTGGAAATGCCTGATTACTACATCTGGATACAATAGGGGCCACTGGTCTGTCCCTTATTCTTATTCTTATTCTTTCTCTTTTTTTTTTTTTGTTCATTTTTCTTTAATAGGCAATTTATATATAAAATAAAACTGGCCAGGCCATTTCTGCATCCATTTTAATAGCTGTTATTATATCTAGTTTTTGCTTTTTCTCTAGTTCATCACTCTACATTGTTGCCATTAACAAATTCTTAATTGAATCAATACAAGGAAAGAACAATACTTTCTCAAAGTTCAAATCAATCCAGAGACTTTTTTTTTTCTAAAAAAAAACTTGTACAATTTCATGTTTACATAATCATTGTCAGAGATCAACATGATTGAAGTCTGAAAGTATACAACATTAATAACTCCTTTTTTTTTTTTACAAAAGTTGATGATGATGGTGATGAATGGTGTGATTTGAATTGTGTTTTAGATCTATCTCTTTCATTCTCTCAATGAATGAATACAATCATCTTTTCTCTAAACAATGTGTTTCATTGAATTGGTCTGTGAAGCTTATATCTGATACCATTTACCACAACCCACCCACCCACATTATATTTAATTGCTATTTGTTATTCAATAACACTAGTAGTCTAAAATTAATGATGTGTAAATAGATAATAATATGCATGTATGCATGTATTCATGTATGTGTATATAAGATTAAATAGGCAATAATATATCCGAGTAAAATTCCCTTATCTTTATCTGTTTCCATTATTTCTATTGACTTTATTTTTTTTCCCTTTTTTCCCTCTTATTATTCTTCCCCCCCTTGCATTGAATATGCAAGATTGGTCAAATATGGATCCAATACTAATACTAATTACAATCACTATTACAATCATAATTATAAAATAAGATCCAATATATATATATATATATATATATATATATTCTGGAGGGAATGAATAACTGTAATATTGATTCGAATCTTAAGATGCCTAGTCATAAAATCTAGTAGTAGCTGGTTAGAAAGTTTGTTTCTTTAAAAACCAACCTTTAGTAGCCGGTTAATGATCATGCGCAAACAAGAGAGAGAGGGTGGTTGGGTAAAGAAGAGTCTGTGAGGCTTTTGAAAGGTATTAATAATTAGTTGTGACTAAATATTTTAGGATAAAGAGAGTGTCAGGTTGGTTAATGATTATAAAAGTATATATAGTTGGTTAGTTGACTACTAGTCAAGTGAAAACACTGTGCATGTTGTACGTTGGGCAGACTGCTTCTGGTTGTAAATGTAATTGACAATTATTACAACTTAAAATATACTTGATTATATTCATGGACAAATAATTGGTTCATTTTATGTTTATTTTATATTTTATATACATAAAAAAATAAAAATAAAATAAGGGGGGTGGAGTACAGAGAAATAATAAAGAGAGAGATATGAAGCCTTTTTTGATCATGAAGCGTCATGATGTGTGACGCCAAAGCACAGGAATACCCCACTTTTGCGGCATCTAAACCATGGGTTATATTTTAGTTTTGGATTTTTCTTTCTTTCCATCTTTGTGTGCGATACACAGCACATAACCAAAGGAAAGCAATTAAAGATATCACATGCTTAAAGAGCTAAAAAAGAATATAAATCTAAATATATATATATAAAGAGGTTCCTTTTTTCTTCTCAAGACTTGATTCTTCTTCTTCTTCTTCTTCTTTATTAGCTAATCAGTTAATCAATTAATTAAATAAATATAAATAAAATGACATTCGCTGCAGCTACGACTACTATTATGTGTGTATTCGCAACACCAATCATTCTGGCGGTGATAACTTCACTTGCCATATTGGCAGTGATCACAAGCACCCTGACATCCTCGTTTCTCATCCTCAGGTTCACTCTGCTTGCCATCGAAATTACCTCTAGTATCACCTTGGACTGCACCAACTGGATCCTCAAATCGTCCATTGGCCGTTTACAGAACAGTCTCTGGGGCTGGCAGTCTCAGCAACAAGTACTATTGTCACCCAAGAAAGAATACACATTTGTCCAGTCTCCTCTATCCTCCCATTTCCTCAGCCGTCCCTCTCCACAACCCCTGTCAGCAAAACGCCCTCAGCTGCCCCTTTTACTCCATCAACTACCCTGTAGAGCACCTGTCAATCCAAAGTTCTCCTATTCTCTGCCAGTTACCCCAGATGATTCGTGCGACCATCATCAGATGGGCATTTAAAGAACACTTTCTCTTTTTGAAACCAAATGAGACGGAATATCTTATATATGTGTCTTAATAGAGAGGCAGAAAGAAGGAAATCAAATATCACATAGTATACCATCATTACTTACTTATTTATTTATTTATTTATTATATAATCAATCAACCAATCAACCAATATACATACACTTTTGTTACAACCAAACCAAAATGGCATTGCTGGAAATATTTGCCGATTTTTAAACTAAAAATGCATTTTTTATTAATTACAGACCATTAATCGATCAATTGGTCAATTGGTCAATTAGTCAATTATTCTGTAACTGATTCCCATGGTTTACGACGCACGTTTAATTTCGGTTGACTGGGTGTACCCTCATTAAGAGTGTTTGGGATTTGTTTGATGCCTTATTATTTATTTATATATTATTATTAAATATGATCACACATTTGACATTATTTCTCTCTCTTTATTTCTCACCTGGGATTTCCTTTCCTGTTTCAATCATTTCCACCAACTCTTGAAACGTAAAGCGTTTTTGCTCCTGGTCAACATCAGCCTCTTTCTTTGCTGTAAAAACAAAGCACTTAGCAATTCATTCATTTGTTACTAGCATTCCAAAGATAGATCATCCATTGCTTGTCCACTTGCCTTTCCATTCTCTAAAGGCATCTAGATCAAATGGCTCGACAAACCTATGTACTTTATATGATTACTACTATGAAATCCTTTACTTCGTCTCCAATTCGAAATGATTTCTTCTTACTTTGTGTAATAAAACCATTGGGCTCGCTCCAAAATATCATCAGAATCGATCGACTCTTTCTTGTAACGATTCATCAATGAAGACACACCTGACTATGTATAATACATACATAATATACATACAAATTCACACACAAAGAAAAACATACATTTGTATTTGTATTTTTATTTTTATTTTTATTTTTATTTCTTATTAATATTATATATTAAATACTGCATACTACACACACACACAAATATATATATATATATATTTGCACGTTTTTAACCCTTGAAATATCACAAAATAATAATGACATTCAATTCCTCATTCTCAAAGGTTTATTGTCATTCACCATAATCTCGATCTCCTTCTATATATATATAATTTTCTGTCTCTCTTTTTTTTATTTTTTACCTGGAATCTGGTATCATTGTCGAAATCATACTTTGAAAATGCCTCGAATGTAGCTTTCTGTTCTGGTGTCATTTGATTTGATTTTTATGTTTATTTGATGTTGGATGAAGAGAGGCAAAATGTACCAAAAGAATAAAATTCAGAAATTACATACACACATTTTATTCACACACACATTTTACTCTCACACACTTTACACACACGCACAGACACCCTACATGCACGCACTTTATTCATACATTTATACACACAGGCCTGTTCAAGTCAATGGCTCTTTTATTTATTTATTTATATATATATATTAGATATTAGGAATAAAGAAGGAGAATTATTAAGGATCCGAATGATGAGGGTAAACGATAAGAACAATATAGAGAGAGAAATCAAGATGATAAAGGTTGGTAATGACGTCAACTATTTATTTTTTTTAAAAAAAAAAAAGTAGAAAATGCTTGGAATATTGTGCGCCTATTTAAAATAGCATTGTGAGTTGAATCTATATAGACAGCTATTGTTATTATTAATTTATTGATTAATTTTTATACTAAAATGATAATAATATTTAATCATCGATAAGAAGAAAGACATACAATACAATACAATACAATATAATTTATAAATATATATAATATTCTGAGCTATAATGATGTAGATTACATGTCAAATAAACACATAATAGATACAAGCCTTACACATGCTGAGCGTCATTGAACCCGTTTGGCTGAGTCTAATCACTGAGTACAAGTAGATTAAAAATGCATTAAAATTTGACGTTTTTATTTCTTATATAAAATAATCATAATCATTTAATCTTTAGTACTTCTTTGCTTTTCTTTTACACACAATCCAAACAAAATGTCAACCTACAAAATTACTATTGGTCAATACCTCCTCAACCGTCTCAAGGATATTGGCATCGACACCATCTTTGGATGTCCAGGAGACTACAATATGGTTAGTCAGAATCACAAAAGAAAAGAGGATTCTACTAGAAATCACCTTTATAAACAATGCATCATTCTTAGTCACTCACTAATATCCATATTCTTGTATTATCTTTATTATAGCCTTTTCTGGATCTTATTGAAGACGACGGTCAACTCACATGGGCCAACGATGCAAACGAATTAAACGCTGCTTATGCCGCAGATGGCTATGCGCGTATCAAAGGAGCTGGTGTATGTAACAGAAAAATAAAATCAAAGCAATTCTATATGCTTAATTTCTTGTATTTTACTTGTAGGCTGTTGTGACAACCTTTGGCGTAGGTGAAATGTCGGCTGCTAATGGTACAGCCGGATCTTATTCTGAAATGGTTCCAGTTGTTCATATTGTCGGTACACCAAACACCAAGGCTCAATCTAGCGGTGCTATCTTGCATCATTCGCTTGGAAACGGAAACTTTAATGTCTTTTTGGAAATGTTTGCAAAGATCACAGTCGCAAGCACCCAGCTAGACAAAAAGAATGCCTTGTCAGAAATTGACAATGTATTGATTGCAATGATGCGTTCAAGAAGAGCAGGTAAATATTTTTATATAAATAAAGGAATACATCCAGTTTGGTACAAATCAGACAAAAAAACAGTATAGATAATAATGATATAATCATCTAATTTATCCATTTACATATTTATTTTTTATTATTTAAATAAAAAATGAAGCCTATATCGGACTACCCATCGATCTCGTCAAATTTGAGATTGAATTGTCCGAACCAGTCAGCCCACTCGACACTTCTTTGCCCAAGAACCCCCGAAACACACAAAACGACTGTCTACAGGTCGTTCTGGAGGCCATAAAGAAAGCAAAGAACCCTATAATTCTTGTCGATGCATGTGCTCTTCGCAACCAGCTCACGGGTGTTGTCAAGGAGCTCTGTGAAAAGTCCAAATTCCCAACCTTTGTGTCGCCCATGGGTAAAGGTGCAGTCGACGACACTGCAGACTATTACCGAGGCTGCTACTGTGGGTCTGTTTCTTTAGCCGAGGTCCACAAGGAAGTCCAGGACTCGGACCTCATTCTCGAAGTCGGTTCTGTCCAGTCTGATTTCAACACCGGTGGCTTTACATACAAGGTTGACAGAAGCAAGATCATCGCCTTCCACACCTTTGCCACCAATGTCTACCGTGCCACTTATGAAAAGGTCGGCATGTCTGAGCTGCTTCCTTTGCTCATCAAGGAACTTCCACAGTACCCATCTCGTACCTACCCACCTGTTCCAAGACCTCAGGACATCAAGCACGACAGCCAGGAAATCACACACAACTACTTCTGGAACAAGGTTCCAGACTTCATGGATACCAATGCAATTGTCGTCGCAGAGACCGGAACATCCGAGTTTGGTGTCTTTAACATGAATGCACCAAAGGGTGCTTCCTTTATCACCCAAGTCCTCTGGGGATCGATTGGCTACTCAGTCGGTGCAGCTTATGGTGCGGCCATGGCTGACCGGTCTCGCCGTGTCTATCTGTTTGTCGGCGACGGCTCGTTCCAGATGACGGTCCAGGAAGTCTCGGCAATGTTGCACCAGGGCCTCACACCTGTCATTTTCCTGCTCAACAATGACGGCTATCTGATCGAAAAGCTCATCCACGGTCCTGACCGAGACTACAACAACTTCCAGATGTGGAAGTATGCCAAGACCCTGGACTACTTTGGTGCAGATCTGCCTGTCAATACCAGTAAGCCCAAGCAGTCAAAGGTTGGAGTTCAGGCCAAACTATCGACAAGAAAGGAGTTTGAAGCCGCCATGACACTGGTTTCCGAACAAAAGGATCGTATCCATTTCTTGGAAATCGTCATGCCTCGATTCGATGCACCCAGGGAATTGTTACTTCAGGTTGAGACATCTGATAACCGATAAAGATTCACCTTGTCGCTCTACCTTTTATTATTAGTATTATTAGTATTATTTTAGACAATTCATTGTACAGAGACTTTTTTACCTTTTTAACACCACACTACTAGTAGTAGTAGAAGTAGTAGTAATAGTAGTAATAATAATGATATCATTATCAATATTAATAATACAATAATAATAATATTTTTGTTGTTAATAAATTATGTACACTATCTCTATATAAAAAAATATTATTTTAGCTTAAAAAAATCTACACCAGAATATAGTTTGCTATTATATTTCAAATTTATGGCTTATATAGTTTTCTAACCACGGTATCAAAAGTCTTGGTTTTTGAAATAATAAACAAATAATTAACTCTTTATTGAAAATATCTGTGTAGCTCGGTACCAGCCAGCTAACAACATTGTGTGTGTGTGTGTGTGTGTTTATTAGAGTCTTTTATTTCTCAGGCATAGGATTCTTTCGCCTAATTTACCTTGCCTTTCGGGGATTCTTTTCCTGCCATCTGTTCAAAAGCAGTAATAGTAAAATGTTTTCATAGATCTGTTCGCATTTTCTTAGCGTACCCACCTTGGCATAATTGGATACATGCTCTGTCATAGTATATTGTCCACATAGAGTTTATATATGCTCGCACCGAAAATACAATAAAATAGAATATAATAAGCACCCGATGCAGCGTCAATTATTTAAACATTTAGACATTTAAGTAAGTGGTTCTCAGTGGGTATGTATTCATGGTACTTTTATATAAAATCTCAAATTATCCCACTTACTCTTACTAGGGACCTTGGACACACCGTATACTTTTTTTTAACAAAAAAAAAGAAAAAGGGGATAACATAGGGCACTTTTGAAAATATTGTCCCTACGAACTTTACTAATAACATCATCCAGACTTCTACTCTTTTTTACTTTTATTCCAAGGTAATTCACGCTATTTTTTTTTTCATAATTTATGCCAATTTCAACAAAAAATGTTCCAGAGCAACTAAAAATGACCCTGGCGCTTAAAGATGATCCGATGAATAGGATAACACATATATTTAAGTAAGTACTAGTTTGTCTAAGCTAGCATCATATACATGGTATTAACTAATTATTTGTCAATGGAGTCGATAATGGAGTCTTGATCCGATTAAAAAAATATCAAGGCTCTAAAGAACAAGAAAGATGATTTTTTCAAGCTCTATACTTTAACATCCAAAACAGAACAAGAACAGTCGACATAATGACAGCAATCCTATTGTCAGAAAATGAACTTTCTTTTCTCTTTTGTTCCGTTCTCATTATCTTTCCACCGTAAAATAGGGCTGAGGGTATGTGTAATGGTACAATACCAAGGAAAAAGCTAATTTTATAGAATCTGTATCATTTAAAGGTCATCTTACAAGGAAGATACATGTAGAAAAGCCTACGTTTTCTCTAGTTTATGTATAAGTAAAGATCTTGTCTATAATACACTTTTGCTTCTAATGAAACAGTGTATTAATGAAATAGCAGCCTCAGAAAGAGTATGCCAGAAATCCTCCTTGCTGAGGTATTCACGATAAATATTAGGGTTAGTATTTCAAAAATGGAAAAGTAGAGAGCGTGAGAGCATTGCTTTATTAAAGAGAGTCAAAATAATAATAAGATATATACACATGCATATATATAATCAATGTACGTGCACCTCTTATCAGTGGTTTCTTACTTATCACTCAGGCAGTCCCATTGTTACATACCGCATTGTGAATCCTGAGCTATCACACTAAACTATGTTTCTTAATTTGTCATCTACTCAATTGACATGAGTCTCAGTCCCATCGTAACAATTGTTGTTACCATCTTTTAGTTCAGGCTAGTCTAAGAGATGTAATACCCAAACCTACTACCGAATTACTTGAAAGACAAAAAAAAGATGGTCAATTACTGTTTGTCTTACAAACGATAATATTCTTTAATGCTAATCTCAGATGATTGTCGGATGTACATGGTTTCTTTTGTATAATCATCACAACATGTCTCTGGGCTCCGGGCACCCTCAGACTTTTTTAGGGGTTTCTTACTTTCGCAATAATGATAGTAATCATAATGATAAAAAAAACGAGCAATATAATATAACAACATTTCCAGCATTCGCTTTTATTTCGACTTTTATCCCGCATTTAGACCTTTAGCTAAAAGCGATGCTCCCAGCAGCTCATTTTATTTTATCTAATTAGAAAAACAGGATGAAGTTAGAGATCATGTCATACAGCTTATAACTTTCGTCACGTATTCTTTAACTTACTTGTTTTTCATTAAAATAAAATATAAGGCCTATACTACTTGGTAATTGTGTACGGCACACAATTAACAGTAGGAAAAAGTCATATAGAACTTTATAGGCCAATGGCCCCTCCCCCCGAGGGGAGGGGGGAGCAAAGTTCCTAGTCTAATGAGAAAAACAGGATGAAGTTAGAGATCATGTCATACAACTTATAACTTTTGTCACGTATTCTCTAACTTACTTGTTTCTTAATAAAATAAAATATAAGGCCTATACTACTTGGTAATTGTGTGCCGTACACAATTAACAGTAGGAAAATTCATATAGAACTTTATAGGCCAATGGCCCCTCCCCCCGAGGGGAGGGGGGAGCAAAGCTCCTAATATATATAATAACACATTTTGGTTAAAATATATAAGAGTTGATTTTTTTTGGCTATGCTTATAACTAATTGTAACTCTAGCTATAACTCTTATTCTAGCTTTAGCTATGACTCTAATTCTAACTCTAGCTATGACTCTGATCCGGATTTTGCTAGTAAAGTTAGTTGTTAGTAATGTTAGTTGTTCATAATGTTAGTTGTTCAAAAAGTTAATTGTTTGTAGTTAGTTGTGAGTAAGGTTAGTTCCCGTTGCTTGTTAGTTCCCGTTGCTTGTTAGTGTCTGTTGCTTGTTAGTATGTTAGTATGTTGCTTCTGTTGCTTCCTGTTGCCAACTCCTCGCCTTATTCTTCATAATCATCTTCATATTCTTCATCTTCACTATATTCTTCTTCATCTTCTTCTTCATAATCATCATCATCATCATCATCTTCGTCTTCATCTTCTTCTTCATCTTCTTCTTCATCATCATCATCGTCTTCTTCATAATCACCGTCATCCTCGTCTTCTTCTTCTTCTTTTTCTTCTTCATTATCTTCTTCTTCGTCATCATCACCATCTTCTTCTTCGTCATCATCTTCTCCGTCATCATCACCATCTTCTTCTTCTTCATCTTCATCATCATCACCATCTTCTTCTTCTTCATCTTCATCATCATCTTCTTCTTCTTCTTCTTCATCATCATTATCTTCTTCATAATCACCGTCATCCTCGTCTTCTTCTTCTTCACTTTCTTCTTCATCATCATCTTCTTCTTCTTCTTCACTTTCTTCTTCTTCACTTTCTTCTTCTTCTTCACTTTCTTCTTCTTCATCACTTTCTTCTTCTTCACTTTCTTCTTCTTCTTCACTTTCTTCTTCTTCATCATCACTTTCTTCTTCTTCATCACTTTCTTCTTCATAATCATCATCTTCTTCATCTCTTCTTCTTTCTATCTCTCTTCTTCTTTCTTCTTCTCTTCTTCTTTCTTCTTCTCTTCTTCTTTCTTCGTCTCTTCTTTCTGCTTCTCTTCTTCTTCTTTCTGCTTCTCTTCTTCTTACTGCTTCTACATATCTTCTTTCTGCTTTTCTTCTTCTTTCTGCTTCTCTTGGGTCTATATCCCTTCTTCTTCGTACTTCTTCTTCTATTCTCATTTTCTTTTGCTTGATAAAATGAGCTGTAGCTTTGTGCTCCAGCTCATTTTCTTTCTCCAATCGTCGCTTAAGCCCCTTGGGCAGGTCTGGTGCTATATGTATATTATTGATTAATATTATATTGTTTATCTACTATTATATAGAGACATGACTTACCAATCATTTTCACTTTTTTGATCTTTCGATCAAAAACTTTGGCTAGATTAGTTTTAGCTAATCTAACCAGAAATGTGTGTCTCAACAGCTTTGGGACATGCTTGTGAATGGCCTTTGGGCCAAACACAAACAAGCCGTTGAAGGACACTTTTTTTCGGGTGCTGATGCTGCTGATGCTGCTGATGCTGCTGCTGCTGGTGTTGCTGTACATTGGAGTAAACTAATGAAAAAGCGCAAAGAAGAAAAATAATACCGTGAGAGTGTTTCTTTTTTTTAAAACGCGTTATAATCTTTGGGCCACACATTTTGAGACGCGTTCTTTTTTTAAGGCGCAAGTTATGGCCTTTGGGCCACACACTTTGTAACGCCATCCTTTTTTTTATTTTGACATGAGCCAATCATTTGCAATTTTGAATACACGTGTCTGCAACAGAGTACTTGAGTGGGGGCAAAGTGACTAGTAAGAGACTTTATTATTAGGAAAAGCTTTCAAGCTGTATAGTGTCTAGAGTCGAGTTGCTGGCTTCTTTACTGCCAACTACTATTTACTTTTTTTATTTTTCTCTCTCCTTCTACCACTTTCAATCTCCTAATGTCGCTGCTTTTCTCTTCCAAATGGCGATGGTCTCCAATTACACCCGCCGTCTCAAGTTCCCAAGATTAAGATAAAGGGAAAAAAATTGTGATTACTTGAATACTCCCCTTGAAGGTGCTCTTCAGCGATCTCGGTATAATTATTTTGATTATAAGAAAAAAACGGGAAATTACAAATAAAGTAGAGAGACTGCTTTTTATAGTAATCATGCTACACAGCCATAGATTTTGTTCCAAAATTTGATGCTAATTATATGATTTGATTGGTGAAAAACTTTGGGAAACTACTTGGTAAAATTATATTGAAAAAACGCTGATATAATTAGGAATGATAGGACTAATTGCAGCCTGCTAAAATAGCTATTCATTTTTGGTGGCTTTCTTTAATAAATCTCTTTATATATCTTTTATCTTTGTTCTTGTAATATTTGCATAGAAGTTTCTTTTTTTTAAGAAGTCTATAATATTGAGCATAATTTTATCTTTACTAAAGTTAATTGCAGATAGTAAGCAAAGGTATTGTTGTTTATTTTGAATATTTTAAAAGTAAAAAGGAGTGAAAAGAGTAGAGCATAAAAAATGAAATTTCTAGAAGACGTTTTACCAAAACCGTAGTTTAAAGTTGTTTTATTATTTTAGCGCTGCTTTGAGTTATACCGAGTAGTTTCCCCTGCAAATTCGCGCGTAAAACTACTTGGTAGAATTAACAATTTTCGGAAAGTAATTCATGATTTTTTGGTGTATAATTACTATATTTAGATAAAACTTTTCTTTATCACATAATTTTGAATTATACCGAGACCGCTGAAGAGCACCTTTGATGTTCTAATAAATCTTGGCGGTCTTCGATCTTCTTCCCTCAAAGAATTTAATATTAAACGAAAATTTATAGCTGCTGCTGTATCTCTGTTAAAAAGCCTTCCTTTCCCATTGACTAAACAGGCTTTATTTTTACATCTAAAAGAAGTAATCAACTATGTATGCTGTACCCTTATCTGATTTCCATTATTACCTTAATAGACCATGGCATAGTACATTGGGAAATTTTTCTCTTTGAAGTGGTCGAGGATTGGCATTTTTTTTAAAGTTCTCCATCTCACCTGTTGGGCAAATGGAACAGCAACTCGACGTCTTATATTCATTGATCATATAAATAGAGAAACGGCTTTTCTCCAGATACTTCAATATGTCTTTATTCCTTGATGGCTCTTGGAACTTCACATTTGGGGCGGACCAGTCCCCAAAGACGAAAACTGGATCCTTTTCAAAAAAAATTCTCAGATCCTCTGCCAACCTCGAATCGCACCTGTCATAGTTTATATTTGATATAAATTTCATTTGACGAAACGGTAAAACGAGGAGCTTTGGTACTATAACATGCGGTCCCTGCTTAACTTGAACTTGTTTGGCATTGACTCCTTCTGATAGTTGCTCTTTCTTTAACTAGATAGTTGTATCTTCAATAATATTGTTATAGTTGCCAATGACTTGACTTGCTAGTCTTCGGGCAATATGCTTAGTTGACAGAAGGAGAGTGAGATAGTAGATATAAGCATCAAGCTTAGCAATTCCAGGACGGGCATCGCGAAGACGCTTAATGAACATTAAATGCTTTCCGTAATAAATGTCCCCTGTTTTTTCAACTACGAAATCCAAAGGATCAGGGTAATACACAAATTTTTCTTCCAAAGTTCCATTCGAATAGTACCCTTTCAATTGTGTTTCAGCTTATCGTCTTGCTTCTAGATATCGAACAAACTGTTTATAATTAAGTGTTTTACAAGGGAATTCAGGAAATTGACGTTCTGCTAACTTGGATAGACTCTGGCTTCAAATTGTTTGTTAAAAACCTTAACCGTCGTGATTTCTTGTTTCTTTGATTTTTTGTAAATCGAAATAATTGAGAATTGTTTATCGTAATTGTTTCTTTCATACAATATAAAATATCCTAACGTTCTGGATCTATGAGCACACATCTGCCTTTTGTTCTTTTAAGCTGTTCTGTTGTCAGGTCTTCAACGTACGTAAAGCTATCTTCATTAATTGTTTTTGTTCTTTTAATCTTCCGACCTGTATTGGTGCTGGATTCTCCAGATGTAACAGCAGCATCCGTTTTTTGACAGCGTCCAGATTCAAAATTTTGCTTCAAAATAGTAACACTAACACCATTGGTTAGCATCATCTCTTGAAAAAATAAAGATTTGTCAACCTTTTGTTTCTTAAGTGCCCTGTATTTTATATTTAGAATTTTATCCCAAATAGCCGATTTTTCTTCTTTGAATGACTCGAAGCCGAGTATATGATAGTCCATTATCAATGAATCGACGGTAATGTAGGCAGTAATGAACGATGTACGTATTGGAAAAACAACAAATGACTTATGAGTGTTTTACTTCTTATCAAATGGCAATGGTTTCAATAGCTGGCCAAGTTTGCAGAAGGCTTTCATATGATTTAAAGGAATTGCTTGAACATCATAATATATCGAGCTCTTTAAAAGTGTATAGCTTTCAGGATATATCGCCAAAATACTTGCCACCAAAGACCTTTGATTTTCATCTAAAAAATCACCCCTTGGTAACTGTTTTCTGGCTATTGATGTTTTGATATTCGCACATGGAATAGTCCCGCTATTTCGAATTACTCCCTTTGTTGCATTCTTTGGTATATCTTGCATCTTTCATTTTTCACTCAAGTTCTTTTGCTTTCTTCTTTTTATCACAGATTAAATTCAGGACCTGGTGGAGTCGATTACCAAAGTGTGCTTTTATGTTGTTTATATAGGCGGTAGGTATCCTGGTAGATTCATAATCGGCGGATTGTTTAGCGTGAGTTAGCTTTGGAGGTACATATCCAGCATGTTCACAACACGCTTCTTTGTGCTTCATAATAAAATCACGATATCGAAGTGTTTCGTCTTTCATTTTTGATTTTCCATTTCCACTTTTTATGCCGTCGCGTACTTGTCTTTCAACCAGAGACAAGAAAACCTCCATAAAGAATGGTTTGTTGATAAAATATGTATAGGTAGCCATATTGTTTACAATATCTACTAGTCTGACTGTTGCTTGAATATATTATGGTTTGACCGCTTTATCGATAGGTGCCTTAATGATCAAAATTTGTGTAGTTGGCTAGAATACAATAAGAAAAAGTTAAATCACATAAAACCGTTTGAATTTTATTAAGACATATTACATTTTTATCATTAGTAGACACCTTTTTAAGTAACTACAATCGAAGCATAAACAGAAGAAAGAGTCTACTATGTCAAGAATAATAAACTTTAGTGAGAAATATCATAGTCACTATTCTTCACGTGTTGATTAATGCACACTTTAAAAACGCATACTGTTTATTTCTCTTTACCCTAATGTATAAACATTTTGTTGCAGTAATTTTAAAGATATGTATCAAAATCCGAATTTTATTTTGAAGGGCCTTCTTAAGCACCCTAAAGGTCCTCAATTTTGGCGGTGGTTTCCTTTTTTCGGATTGACGAGAGTTTTCTAAAGTAGCAACCTTCGCCAACAAAATTGGCTAAATTAGAAAACATTCACTAATCTTTATTTGGATTTCAACGCCAACTTTTAGGACCTTGGCGGGTGCTTGAGAAACCCCTTGTATAAATTCGTATTTAGTAAATCGGAATCTAAATGTCTTTTATAGTCTCACCAAAGTGCCTAATAGTAGTACTGCAAAATCCGAATAACTGGTTACCATGGTTTTTATTGGCATTCCTACAAACCAGAAGTGTCTGGGGGTATATGATGGTGAATTCTGACACAAATGACGGAACAACATTCGTTCCTGATTCTTTTTTTTTCTTTTCTTTTCTTTTCTATTCTGTTCATTTTTTTTGATCATTTAGTCAACGACACATATCTAAGCTGTCTGCGCGATTTTTTTGTCAACATTGCATAAGCAGCTTCAAAGGCAATTAACTATTGTACTTTAAATATTTGCCTTTTTGGGAAATATATTAATCTATGGTTTTAAAAAATTGTTCCATAGTTTCTTGCTGAAATGCAAGCAAACTACTTTTAGTAACCTATGAAGGTAAATGTACATATATATATACAATACTATTATTCTTATCACAATAAGCTAAAATTATAGTGTAAAAAAAATCGACAGTTGATCTTATCAGATTTGATCTCTTCAAAAGACAAAAATAACACCAGTGACAAGCAAATGGGTATGTTTCTATTGGTTTTTTTTTGGGGGGATGCTAACGGGACTCGTTTAATCGGATTTATCTTACTCCGTCCTTCTTACAAACTAAAAGGCTTTGCTTACTCATATTTGAATAACAGACTACTTATATTTATATTTATATAATGCCAATAGCTTAATAATAATAATAATATTAATATGAACAAAACAAAGAATTTTTATTATTTGTTTTATGAAGGGTCTGTAGTTCGAGGTGGGAAGTAGTATTTTTTTTTGGTGGTTTCTTGAATCAATGATTCTTGAAATGGCAATGAATGAAGTATAGATATATTTACATAAAGGGAGAAAAGGGAAAAAGGATGTATGGATGATTATTTTTTTTGGTGTGAATGTGGGAGGGTGTGTAGGTGTGTATAGAAAAGACGATGTGGATGAGGGTGTGGGGGTGGGCGGGTTTCTTTTGTCTTCTTATTCTTAAAAGTCAGCATCAAGAGTAAAGGCCTTGGCATCGCTAGAAGTATTCATGACACCGGCGCGCTGGTAATCAGAGACACGCTTCTCAAAGAAGTTGGTCTTGCCCTGAAGGGAAATCATGTCCATGAAGTCAAAGGGATTGGTGGAGTTGTAGATCTTGTCGAATCCAAGGGCGACCATGAGACGGTCAGCAACGAACTCAATGTACTGGCACATCAGCTTGGAGTTCATGCCAATGAGGTTGCAGGGAAGAGCATCTGTGAGGAATTCTTGCTCAATAACAACGGCATCAGTGATGATCTCCTTAACACGATCAGCAGAGGGCTGTCTCTTGATGTGACCGAAAAGAAGGCAGGCAAAGTCAGTGTGGAGACCCTCATCACGGCAAATCAATTCATTGCTGAAGGTGAGGCCGGGCATGAGACCACGCTTCTTGAGCCAGAAGATAGAAGCAAAGGCACCAGAGAAAAAGATTCCCTCGACAGCAGCAAAGGCAACAAGACGTTCAGCAAAGGGACAATCGGCGGACAACCAACGGAATGCCCAGTCAGCCTTGCGTTTAATACAGGGAACTTAATAAAAAGGAAAGAAAGAAAGAGAGAGAACGCGTTTGTTAAGATTCCGACCATGAATATATATGTATAGCAATAAGTGTACTTTCGTTAGTGCTTACTTTGTGTCATCGCGTCGAACAAAAGCTCCTTCTCGACAGGGTCCTTGATGTAAGTATCAATCAAAAGACTGTAGGTCTCAGCATGAATGTTTTCGATCATGATTTGGAAACCATAGAAACACTTTGCTTCGGCAATTTTAACTTCATCGGAGAAGTTTTGGACCAAGTTTTCGTTAACGATACCATCGGAACTGGCAAAGAATGCGAGTACACGAGAGATGAAGTAACGCTCATCGGCATTCATCTTATTGTCCCAGTCATTCTGGTCCTTGGAAAGGTCAATTTCTTCAGCAGTCCAGAAAGAGGCTTCTGCCTTCTTGTAGAATTGCCAGATCTGTAGATCGGCAAAAAAAATAAGTTAGCAAGGTGGCTAATGGCATCGAATGAGGTTGAATTGAGGTATAAAGAAAATAAAGGGTATTTTTGTATTACTTGCCTCATGGTACTTGATAGGGAAGAGACAGAAGCGACGAGGGTTTTCCTTCAAGATCTCCTCCTCGGCATCAGTTGTGTTGCTTCTCTTTGAGGGGACGACCTGCTTCATGGGCTCCTTGACGGTGAGCTTGGAGAGGCTTTCGGATACAGAAGACATGGTTGAATAGAAGAGAAGAGTATGTGTTTGAATAAAGAGCTAAACAACAATAAAAAGTTGACTGAAGCAAGGTAGTTTTATAGCTTTTTTTTTGATGCTAACTACACCAGCTAAATTCATAAGCTGTGACTTGACAAAAAACGAGGAAAGTGAACATCCAACAAAAAAAAAAATTTAGCGGACGCGTATAGTACGCGAACCGAAAAAAAAATTGACGTGTCTGAA
Source organism: Phycomyces blakesleeanus NRRL 1555(-) (assembly GCF_001638985.1). Taxonomy (NCBI): domain Eukaryota; kingdom Fungi; phylum Mucoromycota; class Mucoromycetes; order Mucorales; family Phycomycetaceae; genus Phycomyces; species Phycomyces blakesleeanus. Next base: position 1,602,089 of record NW_017265138.1, on the reverse strand, counting down.
CTTTTGTCCTTAAATGGATCTCCCTTTGTACCAAAAGAGAGAGAGAGAAAGGGAGAGATTATATCAAGTTCCGCGCCAATCATTCTTAACTCTATATTATTGAACTTTCTCTTTCTTCTAGTACATCGTTATACGAAGATGGAAAACTCATTTGTAAAGGCCATGCTTCCTACTGAAATCAAAGCTATTGATGAGCTCAAGGCTAAATTGCCAGAGATTACCAAGGAGGCTCTCGATACCGAAGAACCTTATGTCTTGTGGAATGTTCCCTTAGATAGCACCTCGACTGATGAACGACTCAATGTACTTCTTTGTAAATTCCTCCGTGCAAGGTACAACATCCGAGGAATTTTTAAGTTCTCTGAATAGTCATAGAAAAAAAGAAAGAAAGAAAAATAATAATAACAAAGTTTTATGCTCTGATAAGAGAATTAAATGTCGATAACGCTGCCACTATGTTGACCAACACTCTCAAGTGGCGCAAAGAATTCAAGACGGACGATATCCTTGATGAGACTTTTGACCAAGAGGTGTATGGAAGTCTCGGTTACTTGCACAAGCATGATAGAGAAGGCCGCCCAGTCTGCTACAACCTTTATGGTGATATCGATCAAGACAAGGTCTTTGCTAATCCTGACACGTAAGAATTGACTTGATATATTATTACTATTGATAATGTTGTATATCTTTCAAAGATAAACTGAATTGAATTGAATTTATTAATTTATTAATTGATTGTTTTTTTGTTTTTTGTTTTTTCTTTCTTTCTTTATTTCTATTGTCTATAGATTTATTCGCTGGAGAGTTCAGTTGATGGAGAAAGGTGTACGTTCGATTGATCTTGTTAAGGTCGATTCGATGCTTCAGGTCCACGATTACAAGGGGGCTTCGATGTTCGGACGTTCTTCCAATGCAAAAGCAGCCACCAAAGAGATCATCGCTATAATGCAGGACAATTACCCTGAATATCTGGTAAGTCAATATATTTGCTGACTTGTACAATGCAAGTTGACGATTTGTTTATTTTGTTTTCTTACGAATTGTCGACTCTTTTTTCTTCTTATTCTTTTAATTATGTATATATATATATATATAGTCAACCAAATTCTTTGTTAATGTGCCCTGGTGGGGAAGTATGATTTTCCAGATGGTTCGCCCCTTTTTGCCTGAGGCCACTGTAAAAAAATTCGTAGTATGCTCAAGGTGAGTACAAGTTTATTGAATCCAAAATAAGAGACTTGTTATTAAACTGGTTATTATTATCTTTGTACGATGTTTGTGTATAAATCTAAATATATACATATATAATTCTGTAGTAGCGAGATCTTTGCTGGCCTAACCACACTTATCGATGCTGAGAATCTTCCTGACCGATATTTGCCTGTAGTAGCCACCAAAGAGGTCCAAGAAACTCCGGTCCAAAAAGTCGTTGTTGAGGAGGAATCCCAAAGTGTTTCTGGTGACAAGACCTCCGAGCCTACAGCATTCTCTTCCAAGGTTCAGGAAGATGACAAAGAAGAAAAAGAAGAAGTAAAAGAACCCGATACCAGTAAAGTCGATGTGCCAACCAAAGATATAACTGAATCTCAACTGGATATCGAGGTCTTGCCTACAGGTGAGCCAGACGAACCTCTTTCTAGCCGAAAGGACGAAAAGAAGCCAGCAAATTCCATCGACTGAAAGCAAAAGTCGTAAACATAACTTAACTTATCTATTAAACAAAGAAGATGTAATACTTATTTTGACCATACAAACAAACAAACAAAAAAAAACAAACAAACAAACAAACACATCCAACCCCCAACTCCCAACTCTCTTACTTATTAAACTATGCTATATTATCTACTTGTACTATACCACTTGCACTTCTTTATTATCAAATAAAAAGAACCAAATTACCCATTAAATATGTCTTGTACTGTATCAACAAGTACTATCCTGCTATATACTATGTATATTGTTTGTATATCATTTATGTGCGTATGTGCGTATGTGCGTATCTGTTGATGTATTTAGACAGACAGACAGACACAGATGACAATAAAAAAATATAAAATAATATTCCAAGGTTTTTATTTATTTTTTATTTTTAATTAATTATTTAAAAACCTCTTCTTATTTTTATTCTTTTTTCTCTTCCTCTCTTTACTTTATTTTTTATTTTTTTTTGGTTGATTTGCTAGCATTATTTCTTTCTCTTGTAATGATAATTATTCGACTATTACTACTATCGCTGTGTTTTACATGTGTACACTGTGGATTGTTCTCTTCAAGCAACCCATATATATCTGCCAGTAAGTATACAATTTACAAACCTATAGGTAGATTGATAGTACACTATATCCATATATATATATATATGGATATATGTACTTAGCTTATTAATACAATATATCTATATCTATATCTATATCATGTACATAGATTATATACAAATATAGACATTATTGTTTTTCACTCGTACAAAAAGGCATTAAATATATATATTTAAAATAAACAAATAAATCCCAAACTCACACTCCGTCTTCTTTGATGTAATAGCTACAGCTGTATTGTATTCGAATAGTAGTACGATAGAGCCTCTAGAGAGCTCATTTGGAACACTGAACTTCAAACAGAACATTGTCCCAAACTATAATCTTACAATACCCAATGGCAATGGATTAGAAGTAAGAGCTGATCCAATACGCATTATAATTTATTTATTTTTCTTACCAAATGAAGAAGTGTAAACTAATAAATGAATTTTGTAAATTTTAGGGTGTCTTATATAATGCTGGTCTCATGTGTAATTCGAATGATACGAATCAACCCTCATTACTACAAACACAACCCAAGATTGCACTTGTACTGAGAGGAAACTGTACATTTGCAGAAAAGGCTGCTCTTGTACAAGCAAATGGTGCATCGGCAATGATATTATATGACAACATTCCATTTGAAAAAGATCCTTATGCTGGTATTATGGTATAATCAATTCAACATTTAATTTATATATTCATTTTATTTTATTTCGTTCTTTGTCACTTGATTTTTCAGTATCTTTTTTTTTCTTTCTTTTTCTTTTTCTAATTGTAGTCTATAGAGTATTCCTGTAGCCAATCTTCACATCACTGTTTACTATGTTGATATTGACGTCGGACTCGAACTTCTCCAAAAACTCCAACAAGTGGGGCCTGTTTTGGTCGGATCTGATGGAGTTTCTTCCGAAAGAGTCATAAAAGTAGTGCTTTATCCTTCAATTGGAGGATTTCCTAGTGCATGGGAGTTCACACTGATCGTCGTTGTGGCATTGCTAGCCCTCAGCTTTTTAACCTCAGGTAAACAATATATATATATATATTTAAAGCCACTGAGAAACAGGTGTGATTGTGCATAGTACTCTGAAAGTGTTCATATATATATATATATATATATATATATATATTTGTTTACCAACAAACTCTTTCTTTCTTTATAATCTTTCATAGTCGGTATGCATTGGCACCTTTGGCGGTTACGCCGGCGTCAACGTGCATTGTTCGAAGCTGGCCTTCTGACAATCCAACCGAACCAACCAGCCGAAAAACATCTGATCGACCCTTCCCAGCTAAATCTGTTCCCTGTTCGCACGATTGGACCTACCGGAACGACTTCCGGAAGACGCCAATCAGGAGAATCATCCAGAGCGGCTCGGTCTATTCGGTCCATGTATTCGACAAAGTCCACCCGTTCTATTCGATCAAAATTTGCGCTGACCAATGCAGAAGTTCTGGCCACATCTGGGCCATTGCCAACCACAGAAAGAGTGACAGAAGCACAAGTGGTTCCAAAGGTTAGCAAATCTGAATCAGGATCAGAATCAGAATCAGGATTTGAAGAAGGGGGAGCAAAAAAAGAAAAAGAAAAGAAACCCGACGGAATGACAAAAGAAGACAAAGAACAAAAAGGGGATGTGAAGAACAAGGAGGCTGCAGGGGATCCAGAAAATGGTTGCGTTATTTGCTTGGACGAATTTGAACCAGGAGATAACGTACGTGTGCTGCCATGTCACCATGAATATCATTGTGAATGTATAGGTAAGATTTGAGATATATAAATATATTATTTTCTTTATCTTTTGAGCAACAATGAAATTAAACTTTATTCCTCTTTCTTTCACTCATTTAATATTTGGTAGATCCATGGTTAACTATCAAATCAGCTACGTGTCCACTATGCAAACACGATTGCTCCAACGACGTTCCTTCGTTATCTTCTCCCGCGCCGCCGCCTCTGCAGTACGAACCCCCTACGTTTTACTCTTATTTCTTCACGCGACGAGCCCATACTTTTAATAATACCACCAGCATCAACACTACAGACCAAACCTTTTCGCGTTCATTTGGACCCACAATTTCGGCTGACAGAGCTGAAGAATATAGCCGGTCGTGGATGGCGCGGTCTTTGCCGCGTAACATGCGACGACAAATACAACGGGCTACTCAACCACAAGAAACTATCATTGAATTGCCTACGCGTATGGCGAGTGCACCACCCCCATTAACAACAACAGCACCTGCATTAGAAGCAGGCAGACAAATAGAATCAGACACATCTCCCTCACAACCAACAACATCAAGACCATGGTATTCATTCCCACGATATAGACGATCCTAAAAAAAAAATACCAAAAATATTGTACTTTTTTCTTTAAAAAAATTATTTAAAAAGAGAAAGAGATTCTTTATACACACACATAAATATATACGAAAGGGGGTGGGGGGATAGGAAACAAAATATTGAGAGGTCTGCAAGTCAGAAAGGTTGATAGAGAGAGAGAGAGAGAGAAAGAGGGTAAGGTTAATTACTACTAGTTGTAAAAAAAATATGTAAAAACTTATTTAAGATTGTATGCTTCTGAGACGCGTCGAAGAGCACGTCCGTTTGCTGATCTATCGACTGAAACGGAACCATTTGAACGAAGGGCATATACCAACTGCACAAGTCCTTCTTCTTGTTGACTTAATGAGATTCTTCTCTTTTTAGCCAGGCTAGTACTGGCTTGCAGAATGCCGTTGATCTGCTTTAGACATTTCTGGAACACCTGGTTATTCTGGAAACTCTCCTTTTGAGATGCTGCCCCAAGGCGGTACGAATCAATTTGCTGACAAAGATCAGCCATGTTGGAATTGGCTCTGTTCATCTGAATTTGTGCCATCATTGCCTTCTGTACAAATAAGAAAACATATATAGCAATAATTCAGATACAGACACAGACACAAATAATGCATAATCAAATAAAATACAAAAAAAAAAATTACATCAAATTTACGTACCATCATTCCTTCGGGATCAATAGGAGACACAGGCGTCTTGCCACCTTCGCTATTCTGCCCAGTCAATTCGATCAAAGTCTCGGTGGTTGGGATGCTCAATTCATGGAGAAGAATTTGAGCATCAGGAGAAAGCTTCTCCTTGGATTGGACTTCGCTGAGGAAACCAAGAGACAGGAATACCTCAACCGCAGTTCTACTGGTTTCGGTGGACAGTACTTCACGATAGATGGTTCGTCGACCACTGATCAAGTGAGTAGCAATCCACTGGGCCAGTTGAGGCACGACGCACCGAGGCAGCATAGGTACTGCTTCAAGAGCCGACAAAGAGCAGGACGTGATCCAATATGCGTCCAATGTAGGATAGACCAAAGATGCCAAAAACATCATTTGCTCATAGCGTGTAGGATCTGCGTCTACTCTCACGCGCAACTCATAATGGCCTTCTTGATCAGACAGTTCACGGATAATTCCACGTTCTTCATATGATTGGAATATATTCTTGAATTGCTATATATATATATATATATATTATGATTTTTTGCTTTTATCACAAAGTTCAAGAAAAAGCCTTACCTGATCAACATCCCACTGCAAGACAAATTCGCGTTCAAGCATTTGGACTAGGAATCTGAAGCGATCTACCAAGTCATCTTTACTAACATTCTCTTCACTGAACGAAAGATAGACGACAGAGAAAAAGGAGTCGAGTAAAAATACATCAACCATCTGATGTAAAGATAAAATAAAAAATAAAAACAAAGGAGACGAAGATTGTGAGTGAGTGAATTGTATGTATGTATGTATGTATTCTCTACTTCTTTGTTCTCTTATTTCTTGTTAAAGAAATCAATTAAATCATCAGCATCTCGTTCCGTTTCAACTTACTTGATTTGAGTAATATGACAGGGCCATAACATTGTCGGCATGGTCGTTGACACGAATGTTGGTATCGTCATTAATCTCTTTGCCTTCAATGATCAAATTCTTGGATTCATCTAGCAGCTTGAACACGTTGCACACAATTGCATCCATATCCTCTCCATCTACAGTCCAAGATGTATTAGTACTCATACGACCATCTTTATGATTTCCAAATGTAAATTTGGACCGTAGTACTTTATTTTCCAATCACAATATTTGCTTTTTTTTCATTCTTCTTCTATCTTACCTTGCCAATCGACGAGGTAGCCACGATCCATAGACTCTTGCTTTAACCAATCACTCAAGTCTTTGATCTTTCCTACACACACACCGCCTGTGGCACGTCCATATAGCACAATTGCAGACACAAGGGATACTGGAGTGATAACCATTGCCTTGCGCTGGCTATCCTGAACTGCTTCGGTAATTGTCTGTGCTAAAGGAGTAATCTGACTACTTTCACTTCAAATAACAATAACGATAATACATCCACAGTTAAGAACAACAACAACAACAATAATAATAAAAAATACGATGATACTTTACCCAGACCATTTAGTTTTTAAAGCAGTCTCTTGGATGCTAACCAGCTGCCCGACACCAAACAGCACTCGTCCACATCGTCGCTGGGCTGCTGCCTCATTTGGTTTATTACGTCTGTCCATGGCTTCGCTAGGTCTGACAACATCGCGAGTGACCTTGAGAGATCCTTGGCGGCGTGGAAGTTGCTGGTCAAGTGCTTCGTCAACCAGGAACGGAAGTTCTGGCAAACTGTCGTAGGTGATATTTATCGGCACCAGCACAACATCCCGATGGACCCGGCGAGGAGATTCATCAATCGAAAGGCTAGTGATCGATGCAGGTGATTGAGGTGGACTGTCGACCGAGTGTTTTGTAGCGGTGGTGGCAGATTGGTTGGTCTCGAGAGTGGCCTCCATCAGCATTTCAATAAGTCCATCTCCATAAGCTGGCTGGTATTTACCCGTACGCGACCTTGATTTCTCAAGGCACCCGGTCAAAGCACCGTGTTCGCGTAGCAATACTTGGGAATATGCAGCCATAACAGCCGATTGCAGTGGAGAGCGCTGTGACTTATCTCGCTTGACGTAGTAAGCACCTGCTAGTCGATAAAGATCTGAAATTGGGCCCAACTGTGAAGTAGCTAATAGTTTGATATACATATACATATACATATATTATATGGATGAAGAGATGTGTGTAGAGATATACAGAGGTGTGTAGATGTGTGTAGATGTGTATAGAGATGTGTGTGTGTGTGTGTGTTTCAATTCGAATTTTTTTTACAATAAAAAATAAAGAAAATAAAATATATATAAATATATATAAGTCTTTATTGATATAATCTTGTACTGTTGCTATGGTGATATATACATATACATATATATGCGTATTTATTGTATTGTATTGTATTTTATTTTTACTTTTATGCTTGACTTATCTTGATTTATTTTAATGTTAAAATAATATAGTATACTATATGCTACGCTACTATATTAAACGAGACTATACTATAATATAGTTTAATTCTCTTACCTTCATCACACATCAATGCTGGCACAGGTAAGTTGTATCGAATGGCTATGTACCAAATCAAGAGAGGATCGAGAATACTCTTGCCTACCGGGACATACACAACACGCTTTCCAAATGTAGAGGTTCTGATCTATACACACAGATATAGCACATATAGATAAGTTCATTTTTATCTTTACTGTAACAAAACACCACTAAGTTTAAAAAACAGACAAAAGAAAATCTTACGTAGCGAATGCTCTCTTCTCTAACGCAAACACCTTCGAATAGATCGTCTAGAATAGATTTAAGAAATGAGCCTGCGAACCACACGAACGCCAGCTGGGTTCTTTCACTCATTCGTGCCAAGATTTTCTATTTCACACATCAGTACAAACAAACACACGCATATCATTCTTATAAACATATTTCTCTTGTATAAATAATACTAATACTGCCAGTAGCCATAGCAATATATATATATATGTAGAAGAAGAAAAGGTCGAGATCCTTAATATTTACCACAGCCTCATTTGTAGCAGTAATCCTTGAAACACCAGCCTTCTGAGTGATCTACATACACACATATGCACACATCAAACCTTGTTAGCCACTGTTTTTTCTTTCTTTCTATCTATCTATCTATTTTATACATACACTCACATACATATGCACGTGTATATATATATGTATGTATGTATGTATGTATGTATAAAATATTGTTCAAAGAGAAAATAAATAGAAGAAGAATATTGTTATACCTGTTGAATAGCAAGGTGAACACGCTTGTCATTCAATACGACCACCTTTATAGCTTCATCATTACTGCCGATCTTCCGTCTCCACTTTCCAAGCAAAAGGCGTCGATCTTGATCAGACTGGAGAACCCCGTTGTCTTGGGACCAATCTTCAAGAGAATCATCCAGATCAACCAGCCAGGCTTCGTCGTGTTCCTTGTTTTCCTTTGTGGTTTCGGTCGGCATGCCTTCGACAACGACCTGTCTCAGGTGGCGGATCATTCGCTTGGAACGCTGATTGATCTGCTCAGCAGAATAGATGTCGCTCTGGACCTGCCTGTCGACCAGATGCTGGCCATCAAGTGCGCACAGAGGCAAAGCACTAGCCCATCCGGGGCGAGGACTGGGTAAACGGATGTCGGGTTCAAGTACGACGTAGAAATGGACACCATACGCAGCATTCAAGAAATAATGGATCCAGAACAATTTGTCGGTGTCGCGGGGAACAATTCCTCGAGGGTCGAATTTGTCGGCTGAAGGATCGTTGGCGAGTATGTCAAGTAAGGTCTGGCTCTTTTGATCGTCCTTAATCACTCCTCCACCACCATTATTACTGCCTCTGATTGTGCCTGTGCGGAAGTTAAGTCGGACGGTGGAAGATAGCTTGGCGGCTTTGTCGAGACATCGGCTGAGGCGATGGGAGTTTCGTTTGTTGCGAGTAAGTGGCTCAGGAGACATACTACTGCCATTGCCATTAATAATACTATTGTTATTACTGTTATTGTTGCTATTGTTGTTTGTCATATAACTCGATGCCACCGATCGAATAGAACTCATCATCGTTCTGGCCCGTGAGAGACCCTGGGAGCTGCTGAAATAAACGTCTGATGTTGGCAGATTGACGGCAGCTGCTCGAGTCCAATAGTACCGAATTGCCTCATAGGCCAGTTTCCAGGTAATGGGCTGTAGTGCGACTGTGGTGGCTTGAAATATATAAGGGAAATAGACGGTTTCTGATGTACCCGAAGAGGCTGTTGTGTTGTTATTAAAAGTAGTATTTTCGGTTTGTAGCGACGTAGCTGAAGACACCAGACTATCGGCCGAGAATCGATATGAGGAAGGCACCTGAGAGCCGGCTGAGTCGCGCATTGAAGATACCGAAGAAGTATCGGAAATGTCCTGAAATGTACTAGTCAGAGGCATCACAAAGTTTGCTGGTGGAGCGACCAAGGTTGCGGCTGCACCCACGATCATTCTGACTGCGAAATCGACTGGTAAGATGTCAGCAATCGCATCTGCGCGGTCTGATTGAATGGCTTTTGTTCCTCTTCCGGTCAGTAAAAGTATTCCATTTGCACCACTAACGCCATCTGCCTATGAGCAATATACACATTTTCATGTAAATTTTATACATCTTTATTTGTTGCCAAGATTGGGGGGGGGGGGGGGGGGGGGGGTTTCTATTCTATTCTATTCTTTTAATAATAGATAATAATAATAAGCCCGATGTAGATTGCTGGTAGCAACAACCCCCGATTATTATTATTTTTTATTTTATTTTAAAAAAAAAAGTTTCTTACCCAGCCCACAAGAGGTTCAACCTTACTAGGTCCAAGAGGACTAAGACGAAGAATAGCCATAGGAAATTGTTTGTGACCCATGGACCTCTTCTTGTCGACGTGTTTTGACAAAAGATGTTCTGCCAAAGACTTTGAGAATAGATAAGTATTGGGGTACTGGGCTCTAAAGTCAGGATAGAGGCTTTGGATATCTTTTATATATATATATATAATACATTGCCAAAAAAAGGAAATACAAAAGAGAAAATACCAATTAATGATTTGCCGCTTGTTTCACACATACTAGATCATTATATAATATTTCTATATTTACTTATTTTTATTTCTATTATATTGTATTGTATTGCTTACTGTCAAGATTGGAGGACATCAAAATGGTATCGAGGATATTTTCGGGGCCTTCTTCTGGTAAAGGCAATAGATGTTCTTCTTCACTTTCAGCATGATGTACTTGTAGTGGGGACAAGTGAATAAAAGACGACAGTGGGCACGCACTGACCAGTTCTGCCAGTTGAAGTGTACCCAGTGCATTAGTCTACAATATATATATATATATATATATATACATCAAATTTCAATATTAAATTTTATGGCTAGTTGGTTGTTTGATTGATTGATTGGTTTGGTTTGGTTTTATTATTCAACACAAGAGATATTTGTATTGTCAAATGATATTGGTTATTATAATAATTTACCTTTACTGCAAGATCAAGTCGTTCGTGACCATCGACATTTGCAGCACAGTGCAGGACCACATGTACATTATCCATCACTTGCTTCTGATCTTCTTGACTCAAGCCAAGTCCGGGAAGAGTCAGATCACCCGAGATGGGATAGAGTATACGACTGATCATCGAATCAAAGTTTTGCGGGCCCATTTTTCTTTTGAGGTTCACGAATGCTTTGTTGGACAGGATGTCTTCTTTGATGCGTTCGGCGGCCTGGATCTGGCGTCGTCCGGATTGTCCAGGACGGATCAAGAGGTAGATACGGTCGACCTGTTCGTGGCCTGCTTCAAGCAGTTTCCACAGGACGGCTTTACCCACAAAACCGGTTGCGCCAGTCAGCAGGATCGACTTTTTGTGATAAAACGACAAGATGTCATTCGTAATCGGGCTCGAACCCGGGCTTGAATCTGAACCCAAACCCGGACGATTGGACTCATGGAGTGGGTCTTCTTCTGCTTCGAGGTCTTGCAGGTCTTTTACAAAGTCAAATACGGTAGGTGAATCTGGAGCTGTGACTGGACTGCTCATGTTCAGATCTTGACTCTCCAGGTCAGGATTTGTGATGGAGATGGTAGGAACCTGAGACATAGATTACAATTTTTTTTATACAAAAAATTATAAATAATATATATATATATATGATAGAGAGAGAGAGAGAGAGAGAGAGAGAGAGAAGAAGAAAAGAGAGAGAGGGGGTGAAAATTATGGCTACGAATTGAAGTGGAGCGGGGTATTGTATATATATATGTGTGTGTGTGTGTATATGTGTATAGCCTATAAGCCCTTAAAGCTTAAGCTTCCGACAATACAATCTAATACATGCATTCGTTTACTTGACTATTATGTGAAAACATATGCCTAATGTTCTTCTCTCTTCTACAGATAAGCCAAGATAGTTTATATACATTATACACATAAACGCACACTTGAAATAAATAAATAAAGATGTCATGTGCCACCATTATGTGTCTGCCAATCTGCCAGTCTCTGTCTGTCTGTCTGTCTGTTTGTCTGTGTCCGCCTATTTGTGTGTGTGAGAGAGAGGGGGAGGGGGAGAGGGTGTTAAAAAATTATGTAGTCGGTCATGTGAAAATGACAAGCTTGTAAAGATCAATTTTGAAACCATTGTAGTGTATGTTTTATATATAAAAAAGTCTCTCTCTTATTTTTTTTGACAAACAGGGGTAATTCAAGTTACCAGCCCTTTCTCGCTCTCTCACTCTCTCTCACTTTCTTTCTTTCTTATTTATTTATTTATTTATTTGATTTTAATAAATAATAATAAATATTAATAATAAATTATGTTTCCTTCTATCCTGCTCACTGCCCGTCGTGGATTTGCATCCTCTGCTAGACAGCAGCAAGCCATCCAGAATGTCATGGTTCTCGGCGGTGGCCTGATGGGTTCCGGTATTGTGCAGGTCGCTGCACAGGCCGGTTACAAGGTCACGATGGTCGACACTTCTGATGCAGCTCTTGACAACGGCCGTTCTATCATCCAAAAGTCTCTTTCTCGCGTTGCCCGCAAGAAGTTCGCCGACGACGAGACTGCCCAAAAGTCCTTTGTCGAAAAGGTGTTTTCGAACATCTCCACCTCTACCAATGCCGACCAGACTGCTTCGGGATCTGATCTCGTTGTCGAGGCCATTGTCGAGAACATCGACATTAAGCAAAAGGTCTTTGGTGCCCTCGACAAGGTTGCCCCAAAACACTCTATCTTCTGCTCCAACACCTCGTCTCTTCCGGTCACAAAGATTGCCGAAATCGTCTCGGCTGACCGCAAGACTCGCTTTGCCGGCCTTCACTTCTTCAACCCCGTACCTGCCATGAAACTCGTCGAGGTTGTCCGCACTGATGCTGTTTCGGACGAAGTGTTTGATGCCTTGTTTGAATTCACAGCAAAGGTTGGCAAAACTCCTGTTGCCTGCAAAGATACTCCTGGGTGGGTAAATAGAATAATGCTACAACCGAATTTCTTACATAATGTTAAAACTTGCATTTATTGAATGGAATTTTAATTTATTATTATTATTATTATTATTATTATAAGATTTATCGTCAATCGCCTTCTTGTACCCTACATGATGGAGGCCTTTAGAATCCTCGAGCGTGGAGAGGCTAGTGCCAAGGATGTAGATACTGCCATGAAGTTGGGTGCTGGTATGCCCATGGGTCCCATTGAACTCGCTGACGTAAGTAACAATACAAGATAGCTTACTGAGTCTGTAAACAATTATTATTTTATTAATCAAATATATATGTATATATATATATATATATAATTTTTATTATATAATTTTCCCCACACTCATACACAACATTATCATCAACCAATTAATCTTACACATCTTGTACACGCAATCTCTATTAATCTATTAATCTATATATCTATATCTATCCGTGTCCGTGTCCGTGTCCGTGTCCATGTCCATGTCCATGTCCTTGTCCGTATCTTAATTGCTACTCTATGGCTTAAGTTTGTTGGTCTGGATACCATGAAGTTCATTGTTGATGGTTGGCAGAAGGAGGGTATTGTTGAGCCAGCTCTGGTAAAGCCCTGCACAATCTTGAATGACCTTGTCAGCCAGGGTCGTCTTGGTCGCAAAACTGGTCAGGGTTTCTTTGAATACAAGAAATAAACTGTATATTTCTATTTTGTTTACTTTCCCTTCAGTCTGTTTTGTTTTTTGGATTTGTTTCTTTTTTTACTGTTTTTTTTTTACTTTTTTTTTTGCTGGTCATTGTTCTTCTTCTTCTTCTTCTTCTTTTAAATACGCACATTTGTATATGTGTATATGCGTATGTTTGTAAATATCTTGGTTTTTGTTTTTGTTTTTGTTTTATGACTTGGCTTTTCTTGTAAAGAAATCGAATCGACGCGACTTTTTAGCTTCTACACTCTTGCTACGTACTCGACCGGTGTGCTTTGTGTTGCCCGAATTGCCGCTCTGGGTAAGCTCATGGTTGCAATGCAAAAAAGTTCGACAGAATATAAGAACCATTGGGCGTACACTGCTGACAGGAGAATAAAGTTGTTCGAGAGTCTGGTGCATCCTAGCTGCTGCTTCTTGTGCTATAAGTCGTCTTGACTTGTTATCATATGAAGGAGTCAAAGGAGCTATATAATATAATAGGTTATTATTAATAATTATTCCTTTCAAGAAATATATATATACACAAAAAAAGCATCTGTCTTTTTTGTTGTTGCTGTTGTTAATAGAAATAAATAAACAAATAAATAAAAAAACAACAACTTTACCACACTGTGCTATCATGGTATCCCACAAAGGACTGCTGATAAAACGATGGTAACTAAGGTTCAGAAGCTCAAATACATGATGTTTTGCTGGTTCGAATACATGTAATAAACTATCTGAATCCAAAAGGGCAAGTACGATTGCTTTGTGGATCTTGCTCTCGAGATTGATTTCTAGTTGGCTGTTTGGGGCTATATATGTGCTGTAAATTCGTTTTGCTGCGATATGTTGATCGTCTCTAGTTTCGAACTGGTGATGTTCGTATTGCTCTACAGCCAAGTAAAAGAACTAAAGAAAAGCACATATAATCATATTGATTTACTTGTTAACCAAAGAAGAATAAAATACTTCTTCCTTAACTATCTAAAGTTCTCTTTTTCTCTTTCTTATGATAACCATTCATTAAAAAAAAATACATAATGTTATGTAATAAAATCTTACCAAGTTTTCACAACTGTATTCTTCCATCAAGTGACAAATATAATATCCAAGTGGGATTTTTGATTGGAGCATTCCCTTTAAGCCATCCTGCATGATATCTTCTACAGTCATGTCTTGATTTGACCGATAAGCCTGGGGCATCTTAATGTTTGTACTACTGTGGTGGTTATGGTTGTTGCTGTTGCTGTTGCTGTTGCTGTTGTGGCTGGTACCAGGTGTGGTAGTTGTGGTAGTGGTGGTTATAGTGGTGGTTGTGTTGCTGCTGCTGATAGCGCTTGTATTGTGTGTACTGCTTGTATTACTTGAGCCGCTAGAGCCATTGCTGTCCAGTGAACTTCGACCGACCACGTTGTTATTAAAGTAATAAGAGAAATTTCGCACAAATGCCCTGTCTGTACTCTGGCGGCGTAGCATTCCGGGCATTTGCATGGATACTTGTTCAGCTGTGGCCATTTCTGTAGCTGTAGCCTGTGGGCTGCTTGAGCACACCTCCGCGTCACTAATGACTTCATGGTCTGATTGACTATCGATACTGTTCTCAGAACGACGTCTTTGGCGGAATTGACTGGTGGGTAGTATTGCAGTAGACCTTGGCATCTTCTTTAACAAAATTAAATTATTATTATTGTTATTGTTATTAATTCTGTTCTATACTTTTATATATATATATATATATATATATTTATATTTATATTTATATGTATATAATAGGAATTAAAAGTGGAAAAGGAAAGAAAGGAAGCAATATGAGATAAAAAGGAAAGGAAAGGGAAAGAACTGTAAAAATTGAAATAACAGTAATTTTTGTTTTTATTCTTTTTTATTAATTTTTATTACTTTTAATTCATATACCCAAATCCCTCATAATGTTACACTGAAATGACCCTCTTTCTTCCTTTATATGTTTTTGTTAAAGCCAAGGAACACACACATACAATTATATACAAGTACTGGGATATGAGTGTAACCTCACTTGTATATGTATATAAAAATATATAGAAGCTATATACACATACAGTTGCTGACTAGGTTAAGGTAAAGGGCTTGTGTAAGGAAGGAGAGAGCCAAGTTTGTGTAAGAATTATTATATATTTATTTATATTTAGATGTATTAATAAATATACTTGGAACTTTATAATATTTAAATACACATTTAGGCCAATATTTTTGTTTTGTGTGCAAGAAAATAAATAAAATCAATTAATCAAATCGGTGAATTTAGTATTTTTTTATTTTTTTTTATTTTGTAATGATCTTGGAAGCCTTACACGTGCTTTAGTTATATAAAACGTTACTAAGATCTGTTGGCCACCCAGAGATTTCATCCATAATCCCTTATATATACATATATATATAAATACCTACACATACCTTTTGGTCAATTTGTGCTATGATGTCAACCGTTTCTTTTGTTTGATGTTAATATAAGAAGAATTGAAAAGAAGAGAAAAAGTGCTGAGTCAGATAAGACAAGTTGGTCTCGCCACAATATCATATATATATATATATCCGATCAGGTCTTGTGTGGTCTGGTTCTGGCTAGACTTGGCTAATCTTGGCTAGTATTTGCTTGTCTTGTCTTGTCTTGTGTGGTGTGGTGTGGTGTGGCTTTTAAGTAGTAATGTTCTACTTTATTTTATTTTCTCTAGTTTGTATA
The DNA here is from genome assembly GCF_001638985.1 of Phycomyces blakesleeanus NRRL 1555(-). Taxonomy (NCBI): domain Eukaryota; kingdom Fungi; phylum Mucoromycota; class Mucoromycetes; order Mucorales; family Phycomycetaceae; genus Phycomyces; species Phycomyces blakesleeanus. Next base: position 1,585,938 of record NW_017265138.1, on the reverse strand, counting down.
TATAGTCGTTATATTCAATCGGTCAGCCTCAAGTGTTTTTGGTATAAGATTGTAATTGGATAAACTACAGACTATTAGAACATTTTTATACATTAAGGATAACAGTTCTTCTGTGTCTGTTTACCTTTGATTTTTGACAGTTGAATCCATTGTCCTTGTCTCTTTTTTTTCAATATGTATCAATCTATCCCTAGTTATATAATAATTGAAGCAGTATATCAAGGGTGTATTTGTATACAGAATATATATATATATATATTTAAAATAAAAAGATAGAGAAAAGAGGATTTGTCTCGACTTTTTGGTTCTTAACATTGATGGCTGATTAACCCAATTAGTCGACAGGCTTTAATAAATCTTTTTGGAAATAATGTGATTATTAAAAACGCACTTTGATTGATTCATTTCAAGAAAAACCCCAAAACCAAGATATCCTTTATATATATATATATTTTATTTCATTCTCTCGATCTCCATATATGTAATTAAGTACTTGTGTATGTATCTATGCCTCTATCCCTCTTTCTACCTAAAACGCTAATGTTAATGTTAATGTTAATGTTAATGTTAATGTTAGTGATAATGGAAATACAAGCTAAAAATCACAGGGTCTCCACAAGTCTTTCGATCACAATGTATAATACATACATATATACCTACGTATATAGGAGATACTTATATATTTATATTAATATTTTGTGCTTTGTTTGGTTTCTCCCGCTGATACACAAGATAATATCTTTGAGACTAAAGAAGCGAGAAACTGGAGAACTTCCCTATCAAGCGGTTGCTCAAATCAGCATTCAAGGTTTTCCAATCTTGATAATGTGGGACAAAAAACATATGCCAAAGTAAACAACAGACCAACAGACCAACAGACCAACAGACCAACCAGTCAACCAGTCAACCAGTCAACCAGTCAACCAGTCAACCAGCCAGCATAAAAATATCATATTATTATTTATTATTTCTTATTATTATTTTTTAAAAAAAGTGAAAACGAAAATGATAATGAAAATGAAATATACACATATATATGTACGGGATAATTATATTATACATATAGAAAATAAATAACCGTCCTCTAGCTCTTCTTCTTTCTCATATCAAACTTCTTTATTGGCAATCAAACACTTTAATCGCGTTCTCGGCAGTCAGTTTTGCACTTGCCGGGTTTGCGCCTGTGACGATCCGACCGTCGATCTTTGAGAAGCAGTTAAATGGCTCGGGAGGGGCAATATATTTCGCATGACTTAGCTCCATCCACTTCTCGACCGTGTTGAGCTTGTCACTCCTGAGCTTGTCCATTACCTTCATCTGGACTTCACCCAGATCCGTGAACCCTGTGACGACCTTATTTTCCACAACAGATTTTCCGGTCAAAGGATCTTTTATGCCCGGTAATATGGCCGGTCCGTGGCACACTGCCGAAACAACACCTCCGCGCCCATAGATGTCCTGTGCAATAGCCTGGAGTCCCCGAGCGGTCGGATAGTCATACAGTGTGGCATGTCCAGCCGAAGCAAAGAAGAGACCGTAATCTTTGGAATGCTGCTGGACATCCGATGCCCGTTTGAGCTCCTTGTTGAGCTTGACGTTGAACGGGTGGTTGGGATTTTTGAGAATCTGCTCATCCTCGTCAGTCAGAAACATCTTTTGGGTCGAGTGATCGTCCAAGCCAAAGGTGCCGGTCTCTGAAGCCAGGTCGACTTCAAAGCCAGCTTTCACGAGGGCCATGTATGGATGCAGAGCTTCGGTGTAGAACAAACCAGTCCGTGCTCCATCGGAGTAGAATACTTCATTGTAAGAAGTGATTGCAATCAAGGCCTTTCGTGGTAATGAAGACATTTTATATATATATACATAAAAATATAAATAAAGAAGGAAAGACAGGTAAAAAAAAGGGAAGTTTTTTTTAAAAAGAGGTTCTTAACCAATATTTATATTTTTTGGAACAAAAACAAAAAACATATATATATATATATGAAAATAAGGGATATAATACTAGTGACGACGACAATGCTTATGATGATGATGTCAATAATATTTATGTATCCAAAGGATTCCAAACAATAGTATTTCTTTTATATAGAACCGAGGAATTTTATCAATCTTATTTCCCTTTCTCCTTGTCCATTTTCCTAGTAAACTTCTATTGCTGTGAAATATATAGGAAAATAAATAAATAAATAAATAGATAGATATAAAAAGGTTAATTAAAAGCACAACTAGTAACCATAACAACAACAGAAACCATAGCAAAGACTTGTTAATTTCCCCACTTCACACAAGTATTAGCCTTTTTTAATATATTTTCTACTTTTGAAACGTCTATACAAGCAAAAAAAAGTATTTTATGGTTGGTGTTATATAGAAATTAAGTAGCAATTATATTGTTTTTTTATGTACCTTGTTGATTTGTGAATTATTCAGCACAGTAGATGTTTAATATGCACTATAATTTTTATATATAAATCTTTTGTTGATTAAAACCATCATATTTCCTTCAATGGACTAGTGGGATCATTATAGCGTTTTGGCTTAGAATAAACATGACATCACAAAATAAAAATTAATTGAAACATTGGTTAGTCTTCAAGCTAAACACTAATAGTTTTAATATTAATCTATATGTTTTCCTTCTCCTTACTATTTAACCAATAAAACTGTAGGAATTCATTCATACACATATCAAGTCAAGAATTGTTTTTTTTTAAAAAAATAAAATAAAATTATAAGCACATTAGTTTTCCATCTCTTTTTTCTTTCCTTCTATATTTTTAATTTAATTTTTCTTTTTTTTTAAAGCAAAAAGCACCTATTATATATACGTTTATCAAACTATGCTCAGAACCACTCTTCTCAACACAAAGGTCAAGGCCAAGGTCGATATCAATATCAATAGCAATATCGGACGCCCATTCTTTCAATTCAGACGTTGCTACCATCCCAAAGTAATCGATCATTACGAGAACCCGCGGAACGTAGGAACGCTCAATAAATCCAATCCTGCAGTTGGAACAGGCCTAGTTGGTGCACCGGCTTGTGGCGATGTTATGAAGCTCCAGATCCAGGTCGATGACAAGACCGGTAAGATCACAGACGTCAAGTTCAAGACTTTTGGCTGTGGATCAGCAATTGCAAGCAGCAGCTACATGTCTGAGCGAGTCCTGGGCCTTTCGCTCGATGAAGCCGAGAAGATCCAAAACACTGAAATTGCCCGTGAGCTGTCCTTACCACCTGTCAAACTCCACTGCTCAATGTTGGCTGAGGATGCAATTCAATCAGCCATCCGTGACTATCAGAAGAAACGAGGAACTTTACAGTAGTTTATTTATATATTTATATATATATATACCTCATTTTCAACCATTTTTTTTTCAATTTCTTTCTCTGTATATTTTCTTGTATAAATATTGAATAAGAATAAAATCAAATCGAATTATTCAATACATCTTTGTGGTTTTATATGTTGAAGTATTCCAAGAGCAGCATCTACTCTGCAAATATATGCTATATATATCTTGGGCCCCTCTTCTCTCTTTCTATTTGGCCAATTCTTTCTTCCTTTTTATAAAGTGTGGTATACACACCACAATTGAGTGAAGAACAGACCCCACAACCAAACACTGGTTCCTTCTTGCTAATGAACCTGGCAAGTTAACAATCTCCGGAACTGTTACACACCAGGCACACGTACACTACACACTCATACAGTGTAAACCAACCATTACACAACAGGGATTTGAATTACAGGGATTTGAATAGTGGCAGATATAAACAATATTATTTTGTCTCTTTAATAAATAACACTCTCACAGTATCTACTTTTCCCATTATTGAGATACTAACCCATAAACAATCCCGAATACCTCATAAAGACATCATGGATATCACATGGCTTTACCTAAGTTAGGATAAAGATCATACTTGTATTATTTTAGAAGCAATTGCAATTGCAATAACCATAAGCGTAGTAATGGCAGTACTAGCTATCTTTTTAAGTATCGAAGGGACCAAGTAATTTTTTACAAGACGAATTTGTAAGAACCCACTGAATTTCCACCTTGTTTTCTTAAAGCATAACGAGGTAGACTGGTTATCCCCATTGAGACAGTTTAATAATCAATAACTATACTATTCTAAGAAAGAGAAATCTTGTTAGTTTAAGTCTATTTGAATATCTTATTCTTATAAATGTTTGATACTAAAACAAACAAAAAAACGTAACCCATAAAAAATTGAAACTTTAGGTTCAAATAAAATAGTAATAATTGCAGTGTTGTTTAGTCTCTTTTTACTTTATTTCATATTCTGTATACTCATCTTCTAAAATTTATGATAATATTTCTTCCTAAAGTTTCTTATCTATATCTTTACAAAGTTGGAATATAAGAAAGTAACTTAAACTCTGCCTTTAAATTCTCTGCAAACCTTCTTACCGTTTTACAACCACATCACTTACAGTCTACTATTCATTCAAAAAAATGCTCGACTTATTCTTATACATTAATTGTAATTTATAGTAGCTAAACTTTTCATAGGGAAGAATTAAATAAAACTTGAGGGGAGGCGGGGGGTTCTACTTTCAAAAAGTATACTATTATTTATTAATTTATTCTTTATATAGGTCTATGAATTCATCACAAAAAAATTTGTGTGTGTGTCCAAATGAATGTATGTGTGTGTAGGTAGATTTGTGTGTGTGTGGGTAGATTTGCGTACCTGGGTAGATTTTGTGTGTGTGTAGGTAGATTTATGTGTGCCTGGGTGGATTTTGAGTACCAGACGTGGCACAGCGGAGGTACAAATATTAAGAGAGGCAAATTGAATAGGAAGAAAAAGAAAGTCTTTATTGATTGATATATATAAGCATATTATTCTATCTCTTTAATAAACAACACCCTCACAGTATCTACTTTTTCTAATCTTAAGATACTAACCCAAGATCAGTTCTGATCACCTCGAATATTATTTTAACCTTCTTTAATAAATAACACTCTCACAGTATCTATTTTTTCTAAAATTGAGATACTAATCCAAAATCAATCACAAATACTCTAATTGCAATGCAGTATAATGTTTAAAAAATTATAGTTGGAATAAGAGGATCAATTACTTGCTATTAAATAATAATAAAAAATTAAAGACTATTTGAAAACTTGTAAAAAAAGCAAAAAAAGTAAAGTAAGGTAAAATAAAATAAATTTAAATTTCAAATTCCCAGTCTTTTTGGTTGATTACAGGGCATTTTTAGAACTCAAGCAAGCTAAGCTGTTTTTAGTAATTTAAAAACACCTGGGAGCGTGGCATTTTTGTGAGGGTAGCAATTCTCGTACACAAAAAAAAATGCGACGGTGTTTTAATATTTTATTTCTCCTAATGTCGTATACTCAAAAAAGCAAAATTCTATTACTTCGGACTTAACAGCTTACTTTAGAAAAAAATCTTACTAAACGGTCTATTTTTTATGTGCTACAAATAAAGTAGCAAAAAAAGGTCGGCAAGTGAAAATTAAATAATTGGATTTCACATATAATATTGCACTTTGATATGTGTGTGTGTGTTTTTTTTTTAAAAAAAAAAATAACTAAATCATTTTGACTTTGTTTTGTACCATCTATGATTTAGAGCTCTAGTATGTGTTATAATGTTATGAGTTTATGTATTCACTACCCATTTGCCCTACCCATTTGTCTAAATTTATGAAAGCCTTTCAATTTTTTATAACTGTCTCGATAGCCGAAAGTTCTCTTCTGTAAATCAAAATTCTATAGGTGTGCCATTTTATTCTTAACTTTAGCTACTTTTCTACTGTTTATTTCGATTGGGCACACAATCACCATCGTCTATAATATGTGCGAGAGTATTTTATGAACTCGTTTTAAAAATATAGAAGGACCAAATGTAAGTCATGCGCAGTGTATCTGCCTTTCTTTAATAATATGTATAATGATACTCATATTCAATTTCTTTCTGAGTGGTCTCACTTAACCTTAAGATATACATATACATATACATATACATATACATATACATATATATATATATATATATATATATAGGTATGGATTTGCAAACGGTGCGGGCTTTCACTGTATTATTCGATATTTAACAATTTTTCTGTTTTCTGAATACTTGTCTGTTGTCTCGGTTAGATATATTAGAAACAGGAATTGGTGTACCTATTGCTTTACTACAATTGACAAGGGATTCTGAATATCCAAACAAGCTGATAAATAAAGAAAAGGCAATTCTTTAGGTCATCTAAAGAACACAGTGTTACATTTATTATTTTGGATTTAATTTAATTTAATTTAACTTATTCTTCTTATTTTTCTGCTGTTGGTTTATCTGATTAGAGTAGAAAAAGGATTAGAGCAACAATAAACAGTGCAAAATGCTTAATATTCAATATATTTGTGTAATCAAGTAATTAAGCAAGTGATAATGATGAAAGGTTGACTAGGCACTTTAGATTCTTTTTTTATCTTTTTAACTTTTATGAAAGAGTCCATTTTGAAACATTTATTATTATTGTACAGTGGTAAATGATCAATGTATCTGATTAATATTTTCACATGTTATAAATTAATTAAAATTAAATCAAATCGAATGAATTACACGTCCTCTTTATCTTTCTTTAATATCTTAATATCTTCTTGGTTGCCTTCCTTATTATTATTATTAGTAGTAGTAGCAGTATTGTTTTTAGTAATAATATTAGATTGTAACTATCAAGAAAGAATAAAATACAGAATACAAAAGTGAAAATGCAAAAAGTATGTATTTATATATATAAGAAATCACGTCATGGATAATATACCATACGTCCTTTCAAGTTGCGAATAGGATTGATTGTATTTGCACATATGGTGCTTATTTGTGCGCTTCAACCTTGCCGTTTGTCCGATAATTTTCCTTTCTTCTATATTAGTATTAGTAATAATTATAATTATATCAGAAATCATCAAGGTGGATACAGAATATTGTGAATCGGTTTTGCCTTTTATCACCACTATGGTACTATCATCTTTTATATTTTGTTACACTAAAATTATATATATATATACACTCCCAAAACTGAAATCACTGATAAAATCTTTGATTTCTACCCCCGAATAAACCATACATCAACTTCATTATGCTATATCTTCTCAAGAAGTTGACAAAATAAAACCAAACATTGTGTTGTTATAGAGAAATGTATATATATTATAGAATAAAAATAAAAAAATGAGGTTTAATATACGGTATTATCACCACGAGCTTCTATGACTGCTTTAACTCTGTCAGGCATACTTGCTACAAGAGTTTGCAGAACTCCAGGGTCAAGCAACTCCCATTCCTGAAGAATACAGGCCTTCAGCTCTTGCACATTGTTAATAGAGGCCTTTCTCTCTTGAACCTTGGCCTTTAGGGCATGCCAGACATGCTCAATTGGGTTCAAATCTGGACTTTGCGACGGCCAGTAGTCAAATCGTTTAATCTCCCAACGGTTTTTCCACCACGTCGTGTAGGACCCAGTATGACAGCTAGCACCATCTTCTTGGAATGTGAACATGGTGTCATGTTCTTCATTTAATTGTTTGTACCAGGGATTGAAGTCCTTAGACAGACAATTGACGTATGCATCTTGGTCTACAGATCCTTCGATAAACGATAATGGCCCAATGCCACCAGCCCAGAAACAACCCCATACCATCACGGAACCTTTTCCATACTTTTCTGTTGTTAGTGTATGGCGTTCCTGGTGCCTCTCCCATCGTTTACGAATTATGGATGGGTCAGAATCATTGCCTTTCACCATGAACCTCGACTCATCTGACCACGCCACTCTGCTCCAGTCTTCGATGCTAAAACTGGCCCTAGCTCTAGCCCAACGCAACCGATTCTTTTTCTGCTCACGGGTTAACTTTGGTTTAGATACAGGGGTGTAAGAACCGAAGCCTTTTGCTCGTAGGTATCGGATAACTGTCTGTCTACAGACAATAACGCCAGCAGCTCCCAAATTTTCCTGGTGGTATCCATAACTCTCAAAAGGATTACGTCTCACACTCAAACAAAGACTTTTGGCGTCTGCTACACTAAGTTTCTTTGGTCTCCCAGGTCTGGTATTTGTCTTGGCTGTTCCAGTAGTCTCCCAGCGCTTTATTGTATCGAAAACTGTAGTTCTAGGAATGTTCATACGGTTTGCGATGTCAGTTGGAGTATGATCGGCTTTTGAGAGCCAAACAATGCCTCCACGCTCAAAATCTGATAGCTCGCGTCTGGAGGGAGTAGTTTTAATTCTTTTATTACTTTTCGACATCGGTGGTTAAGTTTGAGGTAAAGGTGTGAGGAAGAGAAAGGTAAAGAATGTTATAAAAAAAGCAGCATGAAAAATGTGGTTCATCGATGATTTTTATTGTCGGAGTGTATATACTTCTTTCGATTATGCTGGGGTTTTTTCCATGAAGCAACAACTATACTTTCCTTACTACTCTTTATATGTATCTTGTCTCTAATTCCTAAGCCAGGATCACAAAAGTAAAAAAAAAAGAAGAGCTCAAGCTTCTTTATTTGGTATTTGGTATTCTTACAAGACCCATGACTGTAAAGTTTATTTTACTTCTTATGAAACAAATAAGAAAATACATGGATATATGTTTATTTAAAGAAAAACACACTTTTAGTCACTTTCTATTATCATAGTTAATACTACTATTATTTCTGCTCAATTTTGTATAATAATAACGACAATAATAATAAGCGACAGAACCTTGTCTTTAACTCATAGTTTAAGCTATTTAAGCTATTTGAGCCATACAAGCTTAATATATATATATATACATCACTTGATTATTATTATTAGTGGGTTTAATTGGGTGAAAAAAAAATGTACAAAAAGACGCATGTTTATAAATATATACATATATAGCTCAACGTTAAAAACAATATACATAGATACACATATTAGAAACAATACCCAATTATCTTACTTTTCGCTCAAATCATTTTGAGTGGAAGGGGTATACTTTATATATAAAAATAACAAATAAGGATATTTTACTTACACACGTGGACCCACAAATGGTGTTTACCAAACGCAAGAAAGAAGGAATACCATATATACATCTTTTAACCTGACAAGTAAATCACAGGAGTTACACACCTTGTAACCACACCACACCACACCACAGTACAGTACAGTGCAGTACAGCACATCGCATCACATCACATCACAGTGCAGTACAATACACTATAGTACACTACAGAACAGAACAGTACAGTACAGCAGATATATAAACAATAACAATAAAACTATATATATGTAGTAGGTATATTGCAAGTCAATGTGTTACAAATGAAAGGCTATCCATGACCGTGCACACTTTGTAGCAGGTGTTACTTGCTATCATTATTGCTATTACAGCTATTCTTTAGTGATACTTATGATGATTATGATTATAATGATTGGCACCTACAAAATATTTACCACACGACAAAACCACACAGCCACAGACATTTATATATATACACTTTTTCTTTGTTCTTTCATAAATCGAATGATAGACAGGTGTTTAATATTTAAGTCTGTAAAAGATTGTATGCATACATGAATAACATACATGAATACATGAATACATGCATATATGCAGATATGCATACATTAGTATTATATTCAAAATAATAGTATTTTTTGATAGGTTGAATTCAGTACTAACAAGAGGTCATTTGCAAACTGTATTATATTATATTATTGCTGTTACTTGCTCTATATCTTATTCATTACTTTTAATGTAACCACTGAAATACTAATATCAATATCAATATCAATAATTTCTACTAGTTACTTTTATTTTAAATATCCGCGGTGTATTTGAGCAGACTGAGTACAGGGTTCGGTAAAGAAGTCAAACTTATCATTTTTAATGTAGTACCTGTACAATTTGCTTAAATACATATACAATATGTATATATTACACATATTTATTAAGTATCATCTTAAGCTATTTCGTTTTATTACTGCCTTGGTAGTTGTATTCTTTATAAAATATTAACAAGTAATCAGTAGTTGCTATTCCAAAGTAAGGATAGCATTCTCTTGGCGTATATTGCTGTTGTACACTATATACACTGTATGCACTGTATGCACTGTATACATTGTACTCTATTAGCCAAGTCACGTGTATAGTCGTGTGGTTTTTTTTTCTTTTTTCTTTCTTCTTTCTTCTTCTTCTTCTTATTGTTATTGTTATTGTTATTGTTATTGTACTTCTTGTTGTACTGTATTCTTTCTCCATTTCTCTATCTGTCAGTCAGTTCCTAGTGTAATAGTATAATATTCAAAGTACTACTGTTACTATTATCCTTATTGTGTGGGGTAGTTATTGGGTCGTTTATTTGCCTAGTTTTTTTTTAATGAAAAAACAATAACCTTTTTTTTCTCTCCTTTGAAATCAATACTGTATTGTCTTTAAACTCTCTTTTTTCTATTTTAATTAATAATTTGACTGTTGACCTACCTTAAAAAAAAAGAGTCCTTTTTTTTTATTTTATTATTATTTTTAATACGCAATCACTTCTTCCTTTTTTATTATATTATTATTGTTGTTGTTTTTAAATAATAACAATATTCATAAAAAATATGTCTTCCTTTGATCTCTCACTTGCTTCACCAGAGACAACTATATATCTCCTTGGTTCTCTTCTTGAGCGAATGACCAGTGCTAATGACCAACTAGGACAACAAATACAGCTACAACTACAACCGCAACCACAACCACAACCGCAACCGCAAAAAATACAACTACAACCACAAGCACCACCATCACCACCATCACCACTAACCGCGATAACTTCAACAACTTCAACAATAGCAGAGAACAATAACTACTTATCTCATTCACCCTCAGCCCACACCCGCTTCCATGCCCGCTCTATCCCTTCGATTGCCCTATCCCCCTATCTATATCGCATACTCAAATACTGTCCGTGCACGAACGAATGTTTTCTTGCCGTCCTGGTCTATTTTGACCGAATGGCCAAACACTCACTCGCAACAAACGGTCAACCCTTTTCGATTGACTCGCACAACATCCACAGACTCATCATTACCGGGGTCATGATTGCCACCAAATTCTTTTCAGACATCTTTTACACAAATGCCCGCTATGCAAAGGTAAGCAAATAACTAAATAAATAAAAATAAAAATAAAAAATAAAAGTAAAATCTTTGCTTACTCACTCATTTAGTCTTTTGTTTTATGATTTGTGTTTCTTTTTGTTTTTAAGGTTGGAGGCATTGATCTATCCGAACTAAACCGTCTCGAGGTCGAATTCCTAACCCTGAACAGTTTCAATATGATGGTGTCCGTAAGTGAGCTGCAGCGTTATGGCGACAGTCTCCTGAATATGGGCATTGAACACGAGATGCGCCGAGTGTATGAAGTAGTAGTACCCTACACGTATCCACTTGTGCGTCATAACAGATCCATTTCCTTGGGAAACCCAATAATGGCTTCCAGTCCTGACAGAGCACAGAGGATCCGGACCTGGTCTAGTCACTCGGTCGACCGTCTGTCTGAACGCACTAGTCGGATTTCACTTGACAACAATACAGCCCGCACCTCGACAATACTAGTATCAGCATCAGCACAAGCATCAGCACAAGCATCAGCACAAGTAACAGCAGTAGCAGCAGCGGCAGCAGTAACAACAGACCCCTTGGCAACAAATTATTCCAGTGGATACTATAATCATAGTTTTTATAGTAGACCTTCTCAGCAAATACCGCATCACCACCAGCACCAGCACCATCACCATCACCATCATATTCATAATCAACAACATATCCATAACCAGCAGCAGGTGCCAGAAATGTATGGTTATACACCATTTCCACCAAATATCTTTGGTCAACCCAGCCTTGTTGAGGTCCCCGAAGACGACCCAGACAAATATATCTATAGTAACCCTAATAATCAAAATAATCATTATTCTCCTTCTGCCCAAACACGCCACTCTTCAAAGCGATCAAATCAGCCTGCGTCCAAGCGCCTGTCCCTCGCCTGTATTAATGCCCCGCCTTTTGTACCTGCCCGTCAATGTATGCCAACTCCATCTTGCTCACTAGGCTGCTAAAAAAGAAAGAAAGAAAAGAAACCCAAAGAAAAAAAAAGAATATATATATATATATTCAACAACCAACCAACCAACCAACCAACCAACCCATTTATCTATCTATCTATCTATCCATCGGCCAATTGATTACCATCACCACCACTACCTAACTTTTTCTATTTTTTTTCTTTCTTTTTTATATATATATTATATTATATTATTATTATTTATATTCTTAACCTACCTCTTTATCTTACTTCTTTAACTTACTTCTTTATCTTACATCGTATATAATCGACCGGTGGTGTATCTATCCAAATATTCAACTAACTATTCACTACACATATATATCTCTCTAACTATACATATAATTCTTACCTATTTTCTCTTTATTATTTAATCTTATCCTTTTGTATATATATAAATATAAATATAATTCTATCCAACCAACCACTATTACTTATTCTTACTATTCTTACTACTACTACTACTATTATTATTATATTATTATAATTGCATATTATTTTTCTCTTTCTCTCTATATATTAATAAAAAGAGCATCACTCAATAATCACTATCCCATTGAACACACACACACACACACATATATATATATATATATGCAGCTTATAGCTATAACTATATGCCTGCCTATAAATGAAATATTATTATTACTATTGATCGAAAATCTATTCAAGAAAATCAAATATATGGAAATTTGAAAACGTGCGTCAAATAACATCTTCTGCTTGTTAATTATTAAAGTTTATTTTTCGTCTCAAGGCTACACAAAAATCGACAAACAGATAATAAAGCATGCGACAAGCACTCTTTTTATTTTTCTTGCTTTCTTCGGTTCCATCGGGAGTCTTACTTGATTACACTCTATATTTATATTTATATTTCTCTTTAATGAATCCAATTACTATAGCTCGTGTCCCTCTCTTATTCCTTTCTTTCTTTCTTTCTTCCTCTCTTTCTTCATTTAACAAATAACCAACAATTTTAACTATAGTAATAATAAAATAAAAATTCTAAAAAGAATATATATATAAATATATTTTTAAAAAAAAAATGTCACCTCGGCCAAAGAAGAATATTCCCGCACAATTCAATGTGATGGTGGTTGGATTTGCTGGTGTAGGAAAGACTGCTTTTCTTCGTACTTTTCTCGAGGCCCTGCAACATCTCCATGGTGCATCTCCAGAAACCGATGATGAGATCACCGCACTTCAACCCACCAAGCTACCCTCGACCGTCTCTGTCAACATTGATTCTGGCGGAGAACGGCTGACCTTACGCTTAATTGACACACCTGGTCTAAGTACGGGATATCAAATGGATAAAGAACTCCAGGACATACTAGGCTATATTGAACACCAGTTTGATTTGACTCTCACAGAGGTAAAGAAATAAAAAAAAATACATATATACATGTGTGTATGTATACATATAAGATTTTGTGCACAAAGGCAAAATCAATCAATAAATAAATAATATAAATCATATAATATAATATAAGAGAGAGAGAGAGAGAGAGAGAGAAAATACCTATATAAGAAATGAATGTTGCTAACATGATCGATTAAAGGAAAGCAAAGTAAAGCGAAATCCAAAGGCCGTCGATTCACAAATTCACGCCTGCCTTTATTTTATCGATCCCTCAAAGACAAAGCTTGACGAGCACGATGTTCGAATCATCACCCGCCTTTCGAACCGAGTGAATGTTATTCCTGTCATCGGCAAAGCTGACACTCTTACTGCTGCTCAACGTAGAAGACTCAAACCTGCCATTCTTCAATCGATTTACAACGAAGCCACAAAGATTCCCCTTTATGGTATTCCCGAAGACGAAGAAGAAGACGAAGAAGACGAAGAAGATGAAGACGATAGTGAAGAAGAAGCAAAGATTAAAAAGAATGCTACAAGTCTTGCTGCCTTTTTAGAGCAGTTTGATTACGATCAAGAAGAAGAAGAGACCCAGTGTGTGTTGGATTACCTGCACCAGATTCCATTTGGGGTTATTGCCTATGAAGAAGACCCCGAAACCGGAAAGCCTTTAGAAACTCAGAATAGCGCAATTAAGATTGGAAGAGACTACGGCTGGGGTGTGATTGATTGCCTGAGTGACAAGGACAGCGATCTCTATAGCCTGATGGAAGTCTTATTACACACACACCGGGATATCCTCAAGAGCGAAACAATCGAACGGTACTATGAGCAGTATCGAACCGAGAAACTCTTGGTCCGGAGGGCAACTCGAATCAAAGGCATCGAGAAGGAGTTGATTGGAGGAAACCCTATTCCAGAGCCTAGAACAAATACAGTCTAAGTGTAAAAACGAAGAAGAAAGATAATATTAGATAATCAAAAAATAATAATTTCTTTATCATTATTTTCTTTCTCTCTCCACCTACACCTTCATCTCCCTTTCTACTTGCCTCTTTCTCAATTGATCCTTTTTTTTTTTATCTTTTCTTCTTCTTCATATATATATATTCATCTATAATAACCCATCATTTTCAACATCTGTCTACCTCTCTTTTTTCTTTGTCATTATTATTGAAGACTATTGTTTGTTAATTGATAGAGAGAGAAAAAACAAATAATAAACGGAAAGTGTAAAGGTATATTCCGGTGATTGAATATTCAACCAAGTGTATTTAGAATATATACATTTATTTATCGATTTAAGAATTTGTTTGCTTCTTATATAAAGGAGTTGGTGCGTGTTTGTGTTTGTGTGTGTATGTGTGTGTGTGTGTGCGTACAAAATATCAAAAAGTAAAAGAAGGTGTTTTCGACTAATCAGATGTTGATTAGATCAATAATATTGATCAAGATGATTATATATATAAACAAATAACGTACAAAATTTGTTCGTCTTTACCCATATGTGTACTTGGATATTCTATATAAATAAATTGTACCTTTATTATAGTTACTATATAACATAAATGCATGTATATTGCTCATAGCTGTTCAAGGTAAAAAAAAAAAAAAATTATCGTCATCATTGGACTTTATACAAAATATGCAGAAGAAGAAGAAAAAAAAACAACCGAGAGACGTTGTATACAAAGTTATATTGCGCGGGATTAAAGGTTAAGATTAAGTTGAAATCAAATCAAATAAAAAGGCCGATTTAATCAAGTTTGATATCTTGCCCTTTTTTTTCACTTCTTTTCTTTGGAGAGCTAACGATTAGTAATGTCTGCCATGCGTTCTCTTTATTCGCTATCCAAGGTAAGTTTCAAGAGATAGAAAAGCTATATCTATGTATAGATAATTAGAATAAGACGGTACTCATAATTAAACCATCTTTCAAAAAAAAAGGCCACTCGTCCTCTTGCTTCTCGCTTATCACCAGCTCTTTTTCTGGGTGCAACTCGTTCTTATGGCTCACAAGCAAACGTAACGATATATAACTATATATAGCTATATATATATATGATACACATGCTCACCTAAATTTACCTTTTTATTTATTTTATTTTATTTTGGGGGATACTCTTTCGTGTAGAGCTTAAAAGAACGTCTTCATGAATTGATTCCAGAGAAACAAAAGGAAGTCAAGGCTTTCAAGAAAGAGTACGGCAACAAGGTACTGGGTGAAGTCACTGTAGATCAGGCTTATGGCGGTATGCGCGGCATCAAGGGCCTGATCTGGGAAGGTTCTGTGCTGGACTCTGAGGAGGGTATCCGTTTCCGTGGCCTGACTATCCCCGAATGCCAACAAGTCTTACCGGCCGCACAGGACGATGGCGGCTCTGAACCTCTTCCAGAATCCCTGTTCTGGCTGCTGGTCACCGGAGAAGTTCCGACACACGAGCAGGTTAAGGGTCTGTCGGCCGAATGGGCTGCTCGTTCTGACATTCCTCAGTTCGTCGAAGATATCCTCGACAGCTGCCCAAAAACCCTCCACCCGATGTCCCAGTTCTCACTGGCCGTCAATGCTCTGCAGCACGACTCTCACTTTGCCAAGGCCTATTCGCAAGGAATCCACAAGTCCAAATACTGGGAACCTACTTACGAGGACACCATGGATCTCATCGCAAAATTACCCAACATCGCAGCTCGCATCTACCGCAACGTCTATATCGGTGGCAAGTTGCCTGCAATCGAACCAAACAAGGACTATTCATACAACTTTTCGAAGCTCTTGGGATTTGAGACCAATAGTGATTTTGTTGAATTGATGCGCCTTTATCTAACCATCCATTCAGATCACGAGGGTGGAAATGTCTCGGCCCACACGTAAAGTTTACAACCAAGCATATATATATATATATAACAAACCTTTGATGTTTCTTTTTTATATTATTATTATTCTATAGTACTCACCTGGTTGGTTCTGCTCTGTCTGATCCCTACCTGTCATTTGCAGCTGGTTTGAATGGTCTGGCTGGTCCTCTTCATGGTTTGGCTAACCAGGAAGTTCTTCGCTGGACACTAAAGCTCAAGGACACTATTGGCGTGGATGCGACTGAAGAAGACATCAAAAAGTATCTCTGGGAGACTCTGAACGGAGGACAGGTGGTGCCTGGTTATGGCCATGCTGTACTTCGCAAGACTGATCCTCGTTATACTGCCCAGCGTGAATTTGCTCTCAAGCATTTACCTCACGATCCTCTATTTGGCCTTGTCTCCAAGCTATACAGCATTATTGTAAGTTGTTGGAATAATAATAATAATAATAATTTATTGATTAATTAATCAATTAACTGAATATTATATATGTAAATCAATTAGCCTGCTGTATTGACTGAACATGGCAAGACCAAGAACCCTTGGCCTAATGTTGATGCCCACTCTGGAGTTTTGCTCCAATACTATGGTCTAAAGGAACAGGACTATTACACAGTCTTGTTTGGTGTTTCTCGTGCCTTGGGAGTCACTGCGCAGTTAATCTGGGATCGTGCACTTGGTATGCCTCTTGAACGACCAAAGTCCTTTAGCACTGCTTACCTCAAGAATATGTTTGGTGCAAAATAATATTTTTATACTTGTGATTACTATTGTTTTGCTTGGATGATATGTGAATATAAAATAATATAATATAATATAATATTTTATTTGATTTTATCATCCTTTTTTTTTCGCAATCCAAACATCTTTGCCAGAATGACACAGAATGACGTATCCACCTTTCACAATCTTCTTTACTAATATGTACTGACACATTGCGAATGCGATCAGTGCTTTTTTCTTTATTGGTCAACTTGTCCTCCCCATTCGCTGCCACAGGATTTTCCCAATCCATATAGGATTGAATCATTCGTACGGTCTGTCCATAACAAAAGAAATTCAAAGAAGTATAGAAAATAAATAGCAACAGATTCTTCAAGAAAAGTTTTTATTAGGATAGCAGAAACTGCAAGAGGCTATCCTTTCAGGCTTCCCATTTTCATATCAGTGTCCCATTTCAATTTTGAAATGGCCAAAAAAATAAATAAAAGATTTATTTGCCTAACCTATTTTCTTTGACTGTAAAAGGGTCAAGAAAAAGAATATAATACAATATATATATATATATATATGGTAGAATGATAGATCGAGATCGAGATAGAGGTAAATGTAGATAGAAGAATAGGAAAAAAAAGAGTGAAATAGTATAAAGATAAAGAAGCAAAAAAAATGATAATAGGAGGAGGATCTATACAAATGAAAGAAAAGGAAACAAAACAAGACTATTTACTTTCTTCCCTTCTTGCTCTTCTTCTTTGCAGGTTCTGAGGTTGAGGCAGATTGTTCTGCAGCCTCATAGTAAGCAATGGATTTGTTAAGAATCTGTTTTTCACTGATTCTGCATGTCAAAGCATAACGGTGGCGGATATTCTCAGTCTATAAAGAAGAGGAAGAAGTTTGTTAGAAGTGAATAAATACATAAAAAGTAAAAAACAAAAAAAAACAAAAAACAAACAAACAAACCTTTTCTCTGGCCTTTATATCTTCCTCAACTGTGGTAATGACACCATTCTCAGAATACTCTTCACGACGCTGCTCAGACAAGAGCTTACAGACTTGGTATACACGCTGCTTTGCCTGATTGATTTGTCCGGTCTTCTTGGTCTTCTTGCCACGTCCCTGGCCTTCCTCAGCCAAGGTCTCAAAGTACTTGAGTGCCTCCTCGACATTTTCAAAGGTAGCAAAGATCTCTTCGCTGACGAACATGATATGCAAAAGACACATCAAACTATCTTCATAAAGACCCTCTTCGTTCATAAAGTAAGGGCGAGACTTGGTTCCCTCACCATCATCATCACCGCCGCAACATCCTCCACCATGTTCATGTTCGTGCTCTTCTTCTTCTTCTTCTTCTTCATCTTCATCACCGCAACATCCACCGGCATGGTCATGCTTGTGTCCATGGCTGGATTCACCCTCTTTTCCACCATGTTGATGACCATGGCTGTGACCGTGACCGTGACCGTGACCGTCATGGTCCATATGATCATCTCCACAGCATCCACCACCATGTTCATGGTCATCATCCTCTTCAAAGTCATCCTCCTCTTCCTCGTCGTCTTCCTTGGGACAGAGGATTGATTCGTTGTTCAAGAAGAACTCCCATCTTGGGCGAGTGCGTTCAATGGCAAGCATCTCAAGAGCTTCGTCGTCACCCTTGGCACCCTCAGAAACAAGCTGGTCCTTGGTGACAATCAAACAGGCATCGATGATCGAATCTTCGGTAACGGACACATAATCGTTCTTGTTGTCGTCGTGACAGAAACCATACTTGCTCAAGAGCACGATGTTGGGATGATCGCCGTAGGTGTTGAAGAGTTCTTCGCCCTTTTTGACAGCACGATCCAAGACCATGTCGCAGGTATCCTTGGTGGGTTCCTCATTGTCACCTTCCCAGATGTTGATTCCCTTTGCCTCGAGTTCTTCCAAATCCTTAAGAGGGCCGTTATCTTCTTCATCTTCCTCGTCTTCGTCTTCCAAGACTTCTTCATCCGAGTTATCTTCAGCTTCCTCGTCGTCTTCATCTTCTTCGTCAACATCACTCCAGTGTTCGTCATGTTCTCCTTCTTTACCATTCTCACTTCCGAGTTCCAAATCTTCCAAGAACTGATGCTCGCAATACTCAAGAGCACCGCATGCATCACAGACCTCGAAATCGGTCTCAAAGTGGACATGCTCGTTTCCACTTCTGTGGTTGAACAGATCAGCAAAGGGAACCATGCCATTCTCGTGATATGCATCGACTTCGAAGGAGCGGGATGAAATCAAGGTTGAGATCTTGCAGAACTTTTCAAACGAAAAGAATTCTTTGACGATCTGAGGTGTGAAGATGTAGGTGTGTTTGGCCATCAAAGGTTGAACGATTTCTTCGTAATCTTCTTTAAGGTCATTCTATACATACATATATAGATTATTATTATTTTTTCATATATATATATAACTTACCAAATCATTGTGAACTGCATCATCCATCTCCGTTCCTTTCAACCAAGCCTTGTCTTCATCACTCCAGAAAATTGGCAAATCTTCTCCAGCAGGGAGTGCCTGAAGATATCCATACCAGGGGGAATCTGTGCCTTGAGAGATTTCGTACATTACAGAAATAGCTAATGAGCAGCCACCGTCAATTCCCTCGTCGTCGAGAACATTGGCAATTCCAGTGGATTTTGCAGATAGAACAGCTTCTTTAGGGATCTTGACAACTTGATAATAATAATAAAATCACGCTTTAGTACCAAAGGCAATAAAGTGTATATACACATATATAAAAGTCAATTCATTTTTTTTTACCTCTCTTCTTTTTGGGAATGTCTTTACGAGCATAGATTCCGTAACCATCATTGTTGGATCGAATCTCGATCAATTCTTGATCCCATTGGATCTCGTGGGTTTTGAACCAATCGACAAGAGTCTTGAGTTTATCAGAGTTCACCATTATAAACAGACACCAAAAAAGAAAGAAAAGTTCTCAAATGAAAATATATATATATATATATATAATAGGATAAAAAAAAATTAAAGACTTTTTTTTTATATCAAAGAAAAAAAAAGTATCTGTGTCTCTCTATCTATCTCTAAAAAATAATAAAAAACAGTCACTCAGCCACGCGAATCAATATGTGCGTGTGTGTGCCTGTACCTGTGCCTGTGGAATGAGTGTGTGGAGTAAGTGTGTGCATTACTGCGCATAATAAAAAGGTAGAGATTAAATTTTTTTTTTCAAAAAAAAAAAAGATTTGTGTCGCTTTCCTAATGCGGAACTTATTCGTACATTTTATTTTTATCTTTATTTTTCATTAATTATTAGAGAAACAAATAACTTGGTAATTGTTATGTATAGTTTGTATTATACAATTCCAAGAATATTGCAAAAATAACTTTCTGACAAAGGTACATACATATACATATACGTGCATGTTTTTCTGTATCTATTAATTTATTATTATGTAAACAGCAATATTCTATGGTGTCAACTTTGGTCAAATAAAGAGAAAAATGGCTCGGATATGTAAGCGGATATTGATATATTCATATATTAAACAAACAAAATAAAAGAAAGCAATTCTATAGAGTGAAAATAGTCCATAGTCCATAGTCCATAGCCAATAGCCAATAGTCAATAATTGATGGTTAATAGTAAGAGATAATAGTAAACGGCATAATTAGGATAAAGGGGTACACAAAAAGGAAACTACACACAAAAAAAAAGGGGGGGATGAAAGGTTTTATGTCAGGCCGTGTTCAGGCCGTCCACAGGCCGTGAAGCTCTGTTTTAGGCTGGGTATAGAGTCTACGAGTCTTGATAGCAAAAGTTAAGGTAAAATGAAATATTGATATTGATATTATTAGTTTTGCTTTTTGTTTTCCTTTTGGCTTGTTTGATTACTATCATTCTAATTCTAATTACTAGCATTTCTCTTAACTGCTATAGTCTA
The DNA here is from genome assembly GCF_001638985.1 of Phycomyces blakesleeanus NRRL 1555(-). Lineage (NCBI taxonomy): Eukaryota > Fungi > Mucoromycota > Mucoromycetes > Mucorales > Phycomycetaceae > Phycomyces > Phycomyces blakesleeanus. The sequence continues at coordinate 1,564,930 of NW_017265138.1, read as the reverse complement.
TGTATTAGTATCTCAATTATTCATATTATTCGAATTGAGGCTCTCTCTTTCTGCTCAATATTACATTATATGTAACCATTTATTATACTAATTCTTCCCTAGACCTATCTCTCTTTCTCTCTTATATAATTTTTTAATATATCTATATATCAAAGATGTCTTTTAAACAAGAATCAGCTTCTTTGGGATCCACTTCATCGACCAAATTCTGTGACCCAAAAGAACAAAAGGATACTGACACAATTGCTTCTCTTAATACACAAGGTAATATTTAGTATACAATACTTAATATATAGATTTTGATAATCTGTAAATTAGTTTTCCAGTTACCAAAATCAGAAACCTTGTCAGAATCGACTCTTCAGAATCCAGAAAATCCTGAAGGTGGATACGGATGGTTCATTGTTGTTGGCGCATTTCTGGTCCAAATGCCCAGCCTGAGTGTAGTTATGAGCTGGTAAGAAAAAGAAGAAAAAAGAAAGGTTCTTGTTATCATTACTATGGTTTGACTTACTCTATTGCTTGCTTATTTTACTTATTTATTACAGGGGTGTTTTCCAAGACTATTATGAGCAAAACTTGTTTGGCCACTCACCCGCAATTACTCTTCAATTGACATTTGTCGGTACACTCGGCAACATTCTTTTAAATATCCTGTCACCCTTTGTTCAAATCCTGCTGTCTTATATGACTACAAAAAAGGCATTGGCACTTGGTGTAGTGCTGTGTGTGGCTGGACTAGAGCTGGCCAGTTTCTGTACAGAGGTATTGTGATATTTCTTTAATATATATATATATAAATCTAAGTATATATAAATGCATGTATGCGTGTATTAGATATGGCAGCTATGTATGACTCAGGGTGTATTATATGGTATTGGAACATCAATTATATACTATGTAAGCATGAAGGTTATCCATTCAATCTAATTGATCTAAATCAATTCATATTTACGCTCATGTTTACGTTCAAGCTCACGTTCATATTGATATTTTTTGTGTTTACATCTTATAATTTCATTTTTCAAGATCGTAATAAGTGAGATCCCAAAATGGTTTACAAAGAACACTGGAATTGCTTTAGGCGTAGCATCTAGTGGAAACAGTATCGGAGGGCTTGTAATGCCACTACTTGTAGGTGCTCTCAATGAAAAATTAGGTGTATTCTGGTACGTAAAGAAATAAATAAACATATGAAAGATAAATCTTGAGAAACTATAACTTGTTGCCTTTTCGTTGGAATACTTGTTTCTTACTTTCTTCCTTTCCCTTTGTAAAATCAAAATCATATATATATATATATAAACGAACTAAAGGTGTTATCGTGTTGTTGGTTTTATTAATGTCGGTGTTGGATTGTTTGCTTGCATTTTATTTCGAGATCGACCAGGTCACACAAAAGTCACCCAAAGACTCAAAGACATCATTGACTTTAAGATCCTAAAAGACCTCAATTTTGTACTATGGTGTATTACCGACATCTTTCTCGAAGGTGCCTACTATGTTCCAGTCTTTTTCCTACCATGTAAGCACTACACACACACGCATATATATATATATATATATAAGCAAGGATAGCAAAAAAAAGAACCAAATATTAATTAAAGTATATTGTATTGTGTCTTTATTTTATTTTATTTTATTTTATGTTATTTTATGTGATAGCATACGCTACATTTATTGGACTTTCTCCAGAAAAAGGATCAGCTACAGTTGCTGTTGCGTCTGGTTTGAGTACTGCTGGCCGTATTTTAGCTGGGTAAGCCAAACAAGCCAAATAAAGTCAAAATTTAAATCACAACATGCCAAAACCTTTGTGTAGATTAGATTAGCCTTTTCTTTCTCTTTCTTTCTTCTTTTATATAAGTAGTAATAGTAATAGTAATAGTAATAGTGAGCGTAACAGTTGCAGTAACATCTCAACACTGTTTTTATTATCAAGATTGATTGGAGACCGTGTTGGCCATATGAATGTTACGATCGTATTTTCTTTGTTTGCCGGTCTACTTTCTCTCTGTCTGTGGACCTTTGCAGACTCTTTTGGGGTTCTTATCGCATTCTCTGCTCTGTTTGGATTCTTTGGTGGAGCATTTGTCACTCTTAGTAAGTAAAAGTAAAAAGAAACGAAGAAGAAGAAGGAGTAGAAGAAAAGAAATAAATGCTTATTTCAAGTTATGTTTAAACAAAAAACAAAAAGCACCTTCGATTACATGTATTATTACTGGAAAGGAAAAGTATGAGTCTGGTCTGTCTCTTCTTCTGGTCGTCACTACCTTAGCCATGTTTGGTCCCAACCTGGCAGGTGCGATCGAAAGTTCTGAAATTGCCATGCGATCACCATTTGTAAGCTACAAGATATTTACTGGTGCAATGTATGTAGCAGGGACACTGGTACTATTTTTCTTAAAGATAAGAATGTCTGGCTGGTCTGTATTTAAGATTATATAAAGTCACTTATATGTAGAGTATGCTTTTTTATAATAGACAATTTATATATGTAAAGCTAGAAAACCATAAGGCTTTATGGGATCTTCATATTTGTTAACTTCTAATTGCTTTAAAATGTTATTTATATTATCTAAAAACACTCTACGGAGAAATATCTTCTATGCTTTTGCAAAAATACTTCTTAAACTAGATAAAGTCTCAATATTTAAACAGGGCACCAAATGTAAGGTTCTTTTCTTTTTTTCTTTTCTTTTCAGCCATTGACATTTGTTTTGGAGCTTCACATGCAGTTGTATAATGTATCATGTTATATAAGCGACTCTAAATTACCATGTATGAAATTGGGGTTTTCAATCCAAAAAATGTCCTCTTTTTAAAAATTGTCTATTATGAAAAAAGGTGTACCCTGAGAACACAGGTGAAATAAATATGTGAGAAAAGATAAATGACATGAAAGTTAAGAATAAGTAACTAGGTACTGGAGATACCTGAATTAGGAACGAATTTCAGCAGGGATAGGAACTTCAAAGTGAAATTCCCTTTAGAAACTCGGGTGATCCATTTATGGATCCTGAATACACAACGATACCAGACCAAGTCTGTCCTCATAGGCACAATTTTGGGCAGGCACAGACGGTGGAGGCTGACGGGGAACAGTGGAGATTTTGGACAAAAAACCCAGGTCCGTACATGCGTTCAATATTTTGAGGTTACTTGTTTACAAAACTACCTTGTTAAGTGTTACACATTTCGCCTTTTCCTTAAGTTTCTAACTCCAGAATATTCATAGAGAATGCCAAAAACGGGGGAAAGTAGCAGTGAGTCAAGTCAAGTGACTTGAGAGGCGAAGGATTTTTTTAAAGATATAACAAAGAAAGGGAATAATGATCGATGTAACTTTTATGAATTGATGTTAAAGAAATTATTTTCTAACCAAAAAAGAAAAGGACTGCTGAGAAAATGAATGGCAAATGGGTAGCCTAATTTCTGCACAGACTGGTACTTTCTATAACCATAATGGAGGCTTTGAGAAGGCTAATGATTAAAACACAAAAGATTCAAAATTCTTCCATCCCCGAAAAAGCTTCAAATCATCATGCTGCCCTTTCCGTTACTTAGCCGCCCCTAGGACCATATGTCATTTTGTAGATATCGCATTAACTTTTTTTTTGTCTGATAACTCGGGTACGTTCCTCGTTATCTTCCACTGTGAATTTCTTTTTAACAAAATCAAGACAATAGAAAAAGATAATAATAAAACAGCAGCCAGCCATACTATTATTATAGACAAATTTAATAGCACATCGTGGATTGGCTATATAGTTGAAGTATAAACTTAGTGGCAAGAAAATGAATATCGGTAGAAAGACAATCTTAAGAAAGAACACATTAAAGAGAGTTAGTAAATTATTTTGGGTCATTTTTACAGCTACACCACCACTTCAAAGTTGATTTTAATGAGCGATATCAAAAGAAATCCCGCCGTGCTATAGTAAACTGAATGAATGCCTCATTAGAAAATACACCTTATCTACCTTACCAAGGAACACAAGTATAATAAGACAGCTATCAATTGTAATATAGTAGTACCAAAAACGTTATTAATAATATTTTTTAAAGACAAATTTAAGATCAAAATCAAAAAGAGACAAAACATAAAGATAATATCAAAGTCAAATGAAATCAAAATTTATTGTTCAAATTTTTATAAGGGGAATATAAGTTAAGTTAAATTAAATTAAGTATACTAAGATATTCCAGGCCATGCTAGTCCAGTCGAGTCCAGTCGGTTCCAGTCAAGTCCAGTCGGTTTTTTTTTCTTGGTCCATTTGATTTTTCTTTTGATCTTTTTTTTTGTCCAGTCAATATAAGCTAAGAGTGATAGGAGGAGGAGGAGGATTTTGGTATTGAAAAATAATAAAGGGGATAATTTGGACTTTTTGTTTTTTTCTTGTTTTTTTGATTCTTTTTTTGATTCTTTTTTTTTTGTCCAGTCAATTTCACGGAATAGTAATAAGGGAATAATTTTGATATTGAAAAGAATAAAAAAGATAATTTGGACTTTTTTTTTGATTTTTTTGTCCGAACACAGCACACATAGTAAAGGGGATAATTTGGACTTTTTGATTTTGATTTTTGATTTTAATTTTTTTTTGATTTTTTTTTTACTTTTTTTTTGTCCAGTCAATTTCACAGAATAGTAATAAGAGAAGGGGGTTTTGGTATTGCTCTTTTTGCTCTTTCTGTTTTTTTTGAGCTTCTTTTTTTGAGCATTTTTTTTTTGTTTTTTGTTTTTGATCAAAGACTTCATTTGCTTTGTATGTATATATGTAAAAAGGGATTTCATACCTTGTCCTAATCCAGAGTCTTGTTCCAGTTCGCAGCTTTGCTTCAATCCAGGTCCAGGTTCCAATGCAGAGTTCTTCCGGTTTATTCATCTTTTTTTTTTTGGTTTTTTTTTGGTTTTTTTTTTGCTCTTTTTTTACTTTTTTTTTTTTTTTTTTTTTTACTTTTTTTAGTTTTTTGGTTTTTTGGTTTTTTTTTAGAGAGAGAGGAGGGCTTAGTATATGCCTGTGTAATTTTTGGACAGGACTTAGTATAGGCCTCAGGGTCGGATTTCTTTTGATCCTTTTGGAGTGGAGGACTTAATGTGCCTGATAATTTCTGATAGGTTTTGGTCTACGCCTCGGTTTTTGGATTTGATCCTTTTGGATTGGAGGACTTAGTATATGCCTCGAGTTCGGATTTCTTTTGATCCTTTTGGAGAGGAGGACTTAGTATATGCCCGTTTTTTTTACAGGACTTAGTATAGGCCTCGGATTTGGTTTTTGGTTTTTCTTTTGGAACTTGCTTTTGGAATTTTGCATTGGACCCCTTCTTGGAAATCGACTTGGCCTTGAGACTTGGAGGTACAACCCAGATTTTGGACTTTGACAGAAATGCGCCTCTACTTTTGTATGTATGTATGTATGTATGTATATAAGTGTGTATATGTATGTTTGTATGACTATGACTATGACTATGACTATGACTATGACTATGTGTATGTGTATGTGTGTGTGTGTATAAGAAAGAAATAGAAAAATAGAAATTGTGTGTGTTTGTGTGTGTGTTTGTGTGTGTTTGTGTGTATTTGTCTACTTCTCTAATTGTGTACTTCTCTATTTGTTTGTATATGTTTGTGTGCTAGGACTAGTACTAGAACAGTACTTGGACAGTTTTTGGACATTTGGACTTTGACTTGGACAAGACTTGGAATTGGATTTGGACTTGGACTTGGACATAGCAATGGACCTTGGCTTGACTATTTTGGAGATTGTACTAGTGACTATGGGGTTTGATCTGAGATAGAGAGATAATTGTGAGCACGATTTTTTTCTGGTCAATATTGTTTTGGTTGTTTTTCTTTTGTTTTCTTTTTTTCTTTTTTTTTGTATATTTTCATTTTCTTTTCATTTTTTTTATATATATTTTTCTCTTTTTCTTCTTTTCTTTTTTGACTATCTATCTTGATTTGACTTTGAATCTTGACAGTGACCTTGAGGGACTCTGAAAAGCCTTTTTTTTTCTCTGGTGCGCATTTGGATCCTGTATTGTAGTAATACAAAAAAATATTAGTCTATGTCTTGAGATAGTTCACCCTTTTTCACGGTACTTACATTAGCCTTTCTTGTGGGCTGGTTTGCCCTTTTTGCTGACACATACTTTGGCCTTTCTTGTGGGACGGTTTGCCCTTTTTTGCTGGCATATACTTTGGCCTTTCTTGTGGGACGGTTTGCCCTTTTTTGCTGGCACATACTTTGGCCTATCCTGTGGGCCGGTTTGCCCTTTCTCTGGTGCGCACTTGGAGCCTGCATTGTAACAATAAAAAAACAGTTAGATTATGTCTTGAGATAGTTTGGTCCTTTTCCCGACACTTACATTGGCCTGTCTTATGGGCCGGATTGGTCTTTGCTCTGGCGCATACTTTGGCCTTTCTTATGGGCCGGTGTGGCCTTTTTTGAGGCGCCCATGTTGGGCTTCTGGTGAGCCTTATCGGCTTCTGACAAGGTGTCTTGATGTCACGACATGGCCGACGATTTTGCGGCAGAAATGGAACCATCGGGTTCCCCGGCAGAAGCAACAGGAAGCAACAGGAAGCAAATGTCCGACCAGTGGGATAAATGTCTCCTACCAGTGAGATAAATGGACCCGCCAGTGGAAAGAAAAGTAGGCGGCTGGCAACTGGCAACCGGCAACCGGCAACCGGCGACTATATAAAAAGGTCCACTGGCGAGAGATAACAGGTCCACTGGTAGGAGGAAAGGGCCTACCAGTGGGAAGCAACAAACCCACTGGCAGAAAAGTCCCACTGGCGGAAGCAACAGACTAACAAAAAAAGCAACAAGCAACAGTACCTTTCATATAACATGGACCGCCGTGGAAGGCATCAGGAAGGAACAAGCAACGGGAGGGAACAAGCAACGGGAACTAACCCAAAAAAGATGGTACCAGCCGCGCCCACCAGAAGAGACGACAGAAAGCAACCAGTAATACACAGGAATACGGACAACGGGCTCACACGCTACACGCGCGCTTGTGGACTTGCTCAATAGACCATGTTTGACCCGTGGCTCTACTCCATCGGGCCCCTTTGAAAGAAAGAGAAAAAAAGAGAGAGCGGTCGGTCGCAAGAGTCCAAGATCGGCTCAACAAGTTTAACAAAATAATATTGTCAAGACTTTATGAACGTCTTTTGAACTCTTACAGTCGCCTACTCCATAGTCTTTGATTAATTAGTATTCAAAGTTGCATCGCACATAACGTAAAAAAATCATATACTTATCTTAAAGTGATCTGGCTAGCCGTTCATAAGAAAAGAATCATGGCTATCGGAAGACCCTCTTGGCTTCTGTGTATAAACGATGACCGGCCGGACATAAACCCATATATTACCAGAAGCTCTCCATCGTCTCCACCAGTAGACACGGCCAGTACAAAGAAAAAGGGAAAAAAGGAAACCCAAAAGACGCGAAAATTTTTCTCTAGTTATAAAAACAGAAATGGGGAGATGATGACGCCTCCCTCACTTTAGTCCAATAAAATTCATTGAAAGTATACATCAATCAAAAGATTGGGGGAGATAGGTGGAGGAGGATGGATGGATGGATGCATCCTGTGTGGTGTTGGTCACGTTGGTCACGTTGATCATTTGTTTTCGTCACTACAAATACTTTTCAGGGAAAGTACCTGATTATAATATTGTATATATACAAGTTGAAAAATGAAAACATAGTCTTTTTAAAATATAGTACTGGTCTTGCTTTCCAACTCTTACACTCAGTACCTATATGCTTACTTTTTGCAGTGTTATGTTATAGTATCCTTTAAATGTATCTACTGTTTTATAAAGGCCAGGCCTTGAAAGAGTTTTTCGGAAAAATTAAAACCGTCATGATATAAAAGATAGGGGGGGATCATGCAAATAAACAGACCAAGCCCAAACAAGGAAACCCAATATAGAGAAATTCATACAGATATGTATCACAAGTCTCATATTTTCTCTCACTCTCTTTGCTTCCTTTCAAGGGTTATCAAGTTACTTATGAAGCTAATAAAGCAAACACACCAAGACAAGAGGTGTTTGGTAAAGAATACAAAACATACAAGACATAAAAAATGGCTATAGTTATTTGGCTTATTATTTATATAAAAAAATTGAAGAATTTTGATAGTGTGCTTCTGCTAATCAGACAAGTCTAAGAGTATGCCTAATCGTAGCACTTTCACGTGAATTGATAAATCCCTTTATAAAAAATATATTTCTCTTAAGTTAAAGAGTTCTTTATAGTACTACTCTCGAATCGACTCTTTTATATATTCAGTATATAAGGACTCTCTCTATCTCTTATTAGGCTTCTTTTATTTACTTTATATGTATTAGATTAATGTACTCTGAGCAATAGACATCACTATAGATTGTGTATTGGATAATACAATTTATTTTTGTAATAAAAAGAGAGAGATAAATATGTACTTTTAATAAGAGTGTATAGCATACATATAATATGCCAATATTATCTGAAACTCTCAAGTCTTCTATAAATTATAAAATAAAATCTCAAGGCTTATGTTTTAATATATTATGCCTTTTGCGAATTTAATTTAAAGCAGACGCGCAAGTAATTTTTATTTTATGCATACATAAAAGGCGAGTGGTTACCGTTTGTTTATTTATTTTTAAAGAGAAGAGGTTGGATATAAAGCTGAACAATGCTTTTGCGACAACACTTCATACTTTTAGCTGATAATATTAGCTCATAAATATTACTAGATGTATTTTACTCGAATAAAAACATATCATTATATTTATCACCAAAAAATGTACTCGCATCTAAGTACTACTTTTTATTAGCCAGTAAATAGGTGGAGTAGAGTCTTTGAATAATCGATAGAAAATATTTTTCCAGACAAGCTTACCGGTTAGTTTACTGGCGAGTGACCTTGTTATTCAATTAAAAAAATAAGTTATAGGTCAGAAAAATAGTATCTTTTTAAAAATAATGGCTATTGTACAGTCGTAATATCTATACTAGCTGGTAAAGCAAAAATACTAAATTTCGTGTACAGCCTTAAACGTGGGTAGTGTACACGGAAATAAGATCTATAGCATATTAAATGAATTTTAACTTGTGTTTCTCAAATATCACGTCGAAAATGAGAAAATAAATGCAAGAGGAAAAAAGATAGAGGATATAATAGCTGTACGTAAATCAAATGTCCTGACTTACAAAACACAATTAGACACCCTTTTAATATCTCAGAGGTAAATGTAGATATAACGCTTCATATAGTACAAGGTGTAACTGCAAAAGAAAAACTATAGCTGTAATTTCTATTGAGACGGGCTGTGTTGGTTTGTGTAAAGAAGTGACCCAAATGATTAATAGAAAAAAGGAATATATATCAACCTCCTCTAACAACTCTTTAGCCCTAATATTGGCAATTCGCAGCTTATTCTCTCGAGAAAGATAAAAAGAAAATATAAGTGATGTGTAAGGATGATCTTTATTGCTTTCACCTTTCGATGTTTATATAGATATTTCCCTAATAAATAAAATAATATAATCAGTAAGATATTACTAAGATATTGGAATAAACTATGCTTCTTTAGATAATTAATAATAAATAAGAGAGATAAATAGAGATAGATAGCTATTGTTGGGATTCATTGTTACAATCCTTAAGATTTTTAGTTAATTACTGCTCCAGTTGTAACAATCAGTCTTCCCAAGGTCATAAATTAACCAATTGGTTTACATAATCGATACAAAAAATGGAGATATAGGATATATTTGGGCCAGCAGGAAATGTGAATATACACCCAACGTGTCATTATTATGAAGCATAATTAAGGAATGTTATTCCTCTGAAATATCTATAGGTACGACGGCTTTCTGGTTATACCAGCCAGAGATTTTGAACAAGAAATAGTATATATATTATTGGTAATATTTGAATTTTCCGACCCAAGTACTCGAGCGATGTTTTTGAATTATAAGTAAACTCGTGTGTAGTCTTTAAATAAAGTATCACTATGCTGTATATGTAATGTATGTGATCATGTATCGCATGCTATGATAATAATATAAAGCAATAATAAAATACATGTATGATAATTTATGTATTAGCTATTAGAGTAAACGCAGATCCATTTAACTGGAAGCATTAACAATAAGCTATTTATCCTTTGGTCTTGGTCTCAGGCTCAGCAGTAATAAATACTCATTTACAGCAGTGACTAATTATTGTTTGCAGTCTTGGCTACAGAAAATAAAGTTTCGCATATAAATATTCTCTCCTAATATCTTATCAATTTCTTTATATATTTTTTGGGGATTTAATACAGAATTTTCACTTTTCAACTCTTCAAACTGGCAATTCTTTTTTTCCATCCCAATTTTAAATCAGTACGCGCTGGAGATCTAGTCTATTTTCTCTCTTCTCTTTGCTGTTCTGCCTATTGTCTATCCCTCATCATACTGTAGACTTTACCCCAGACTTTTATGCTCTTTGTCGTATACATTCGGACCCTTATACATCGCTCCATATTCTGTCAGAGAAGACTGTTTCTCTTCTTGTATTCACCGCTTTTTTACGTTTGTTATATTCTGCTTATAACTATTTATCTCAATCCTATATGTACCGGCATATCTTATTACTAGTTACGATAGTACCAAAAGAAACTCTCGCTGGTTGTTAAGCCATAAAGCACATCACTGAATCTAACCACTACCATTTACCTTTCTGTACCATGTTAAAAAATTATTACTTTATAAAATTACTCTTATTTACATGGCAGAACCAGCTGCTCGCTCTTTGTAACCACAAACAAAAATTAAGGCACCCCCGTATATGCCAGAAAAATCTCCAACTAGCTATGCCGACTTTTCTATCTGTTCACTTTGAAACGACCCACACCAACACGTTGTTCAATTGGCTCGGGGTTGACCTTTCATTGCTGTGCCTAACTGGAAAATACGGGGAAAAAAGAAACTGGTCCTACTTGGTACATTTAAAAAACAATAATCACGGATAAGAACCAAACTAGCCAATGTATCTTTTTTTGTGCTCCCAAATCAAATCGATACTGTGTGATAGTTGTACTTTTCTCTCTCTCGATTTCTTTACTCTTTTTTGTATAATTTTTGTATCAACATTCCCGAGTATCTGCAGGTGTAAAATCCAAGAGACTAAAACTTACTGTTGACACAGTCGGTCTTGGACGAGATCGGTTCTCGACTACACTCAATTGACATGACCATACTTGTTCGATGCCAGTAACGGTTCAACAATCTGCCAAATTTATTCTATCTTAAGTTTTTCCTTATTTCACTTCTTCCATGACCTGTTTGTATCAAAGTTATTTCCATAAGTTTTATCTTCCCGTTCCAAACATCACAAGTACCTCTATTCAAATACCCGCGCTATTAGTATCCAAATTATCCAGTTATATCAATAACCATTCTATCAACTTAGTTCAGAAAAACTATATAATCCTAAACAAAGGAATTCAATAAATATCATCTTATACAAATTAATATTTTCTTTTATTTTACCTCCTGATCCTTGATCTGAAGAGCACTTCTATTTGCTGCGAAGGCTACGTGTGTTGATCTAACCCTTTTTTACCTTTTTTTATATACCTTCTTTTACCAACCCTTACACTACAAAACCGACACAGCACGTCTCGCTGTCACAATATTTTTATTCAAATAAAATACAGCTAGTAATATTTACGACAGCTAATTTTAATACAAGATTTACAAATAGCTTATAGTGTCAGCTAAAATTATGAAGTGTTGTCGCAAAAGCATTGTTCAGCTTTATATCCAACCTCTTCTCTTTAAAAATAAATAAACAAACGGTAACCACTCGCCTTTTATGTATGCATAAAATAAAAATTACTTGCGCGTCTGCTTTAAATTAAATTCGCAAAAGGCATAATATATTAAAACATAAGCCTTGAGATTTTATTTTATAATTTATAGAAGACTTGAGAGTTTCAGATAATATTGGCATATTATATGTATGCTATACACTCTTATTAAAAGTACATATTTATCTCTCTCTTTTTATTACAAAAATAAATTGTATTATCCAATACACAATCTATAGTGATGTCTATTGCTCAGAGTACATTAATCTAATACATATAAAGTAAATAAAAGAAGCCTAATAAGAGATAGAGAGAGTCCTTATATACTGAATATATAAAAGAGTCGATTCGAGAGTAGTACTATAAAGAACTCTTTAACTTAAGAGAAATATATTTTTTATAAAGGGATTTATCAATTCACGTGAAAGTGCTACGATTAGGCATACTCTTAGACTTGTCTGATTAGCAGAAGCACACTATCAAAATTCTTCAATTTTTTTATATAAATAATAAGCCAAATAACTATAGCCATTTTTTATGTCTTGTATGTTTTGTATTCTTTACCAAACACCTCTTGTCTTGGTGTGTTTGCTTTATTAGCTTCATAAGTAACTTGATAACCCTTGAAAGGAAGCAAAGAGAGTGAGAGAAAATATGAGACTTGTGATACATATCTGTATGAATTTCTC